>NC_071511.1:126977098-127280128 GCF_027887155.1 Malaclemys terrapin pileata
TGCTCATTCAGCGAGACCGTCCCTCCTGCGCACAGAATGAGACGCCGAGCGGTCTCTGTACAGCATGTACAGGCAGTGATAACACTAATGCGCCGGGGACGCAGGCAGCCTTAATTCTAACATTTCCTGACTTCTGAGCACTGGAATTTGCAACCTGACTAACGTGCTTTTAACACGTTGCGTGTGTGATACGTGAGGGATCGAAACAATGGGGACTGTTACCACAGAGAGGGGACGCCCTCCGGGGTGGGCTAGAGCCAGACGATGAGAACAGAGGCTCGCAGAGTCACAGCACAGGAACAAGGGGATACTCGATGAAATTAAAAGGGCGCAACTCAAAATGGATATAAGGAAGTACTGTGGAACTCACTGCCACAGGAAGTCACCACGATCAAGAATTTAGCAAGATTCAGAGAGGATGGGGCAGCACTAATCTCCAGAGCGCTCATATGGGTAACACATTTTGGGCAGGGATATTAACCTCCTGCTCCAGGGCTTGAGCCGATCTCTATCGATCGAGACCAGGATCAGACCTAATGGAGGGGAGGGCAGATTATTCCACTGCTGGGCTCTTGACCCCTCCTCTGAAGCGGCTAGTGGCCATTGGAAAAGACAGGGCTGGGCGAGACAGACCTCGGCTCTGATCCCGCCCGGCAGTCCCGGTGTTCCTCCATGACTGCAAACCCACGCAGCCTGTTGGCCCCCGACGAGACAGACACACAGGGGCCCTGAACTCCCACCCCTTGCCCCGCCAGATGCTCCTTGCCCTGCGGTCAGCACTGATCCATAACGAGGATACTCAAGCACCTTCTCCTTTTTCTCCCTTCAAGTTAAGGAGGATCCGTTCCCTTCTGGACCTTCCTCGTCGCTGGTTACATCCGGTATGGCAGAACCCCCATTCCCAATCCCCTGGTCACTGGTCTGGGACGTTCCTCCTGTCTAGCCGCAGACTCAGCGTCCCCCGTGAAGCTCAGAGCCCTCCGAACAGGAGTCCTGCTGAGCCAGGCTTCCCCCCACCCCCAGCACTATGCCAGACTGCCTGCGGCATGGTGAGAGGGCAGTGCTGTCCCGCCAGGTCAGCCCCAGGCTCTAGGCTTGGTGGTGCTGGAGTCTCCATCAAAACATCCTCTTCCCCTCCTCCCCTCGGGCTCAGGACGCTCCCACTGGAGAGCCCCACCGGGTATGGGCCATACTGTCCTTACAGGTTTGGTTTCTTTTCCTGAGGTGCCTGAGGCGTCACCTCACTGTGTTGTGTGACGGGGCAAGGCCAGATGGAGTGACGAAGTGGGGGAATTTCTTGTTTTTCCTTGTTTCCTATGGGGGATTTTCTTGGTTTTCCTATGGTTTGCATGCAGAGGGGGTGGGACTCAGGTTCCCTGGGTGCTACGGGTTTAACGGGGTGATGGGAGAGGGAGGTTGTTGTTACAGAGGACCAGAGAGGGAACTTGGGACCCCAAGCACTGATGTTATGGCTCAGAGAGGTGCAGTTCCAGGAGGTGGAGGGGCTTAACCCTGAGAGTGGACCCCCCGAGGACTGTCTCACTGAAAGGGGCACCCCCCCCCCGCATGGACCGCACAGGGCCAAGAGTGGGCCCGATCTATGAGTCCATGACAGATGGCTACATTAAAATAATGGGAGACAGATATATTAGCCACAGGCTAAACAAATCCCTGGTACCAGAATAAACAAATGGCAGCTGCTCCAGGTCAATTAAGTCATCTGGGGCCAATTAAGAGCTTTCCAGAAGGCAGGGAGGATGCTAGGTTGATTGGGATGCCTGAAGCCAATCGGGGGCTGGCTGAAACTAGTTAAAAGCCTCCCAGTTAGTCAGGTGGGCGTGCGTGTCCGGAGCTGTAGGAGGAAGTTGTGCTGTTGGAGAGACTGAGCAGTACACACTGTATCAGGCACAAGGAAGGAGGCCCTGAGATAAGGGTGAAGTGGAGCCTGAGGAAGTGGGGGCTGCTGTGGGGAAGTGGCCCAGGGAATTGTACGTGTCCTGTTTCTAAAAGGACAGCTACCATAGCTGATACTATTAGGGGCCCTGGGCTGGAACCCGCAGTAGAGGGCAGGTCCAGGCTCCCCCCTTTGCCCCCCTGATTAATCACAGAGACAGAGACAACAGCGACTGTGAGGGAGAGGATAGCTTCTCCTCCCCTCCCTCGCTGGCTTATGATGAAAATGGCTCAGTGGGCTGTGACCCTTGGCTCTAGAGAGAAGGGCTACATGGAGGGTCACAGGGAGCCTCTGAGGCTAGCGAAATCCACCAGGAAACGCGGGACCCACGGAGACAAGGACAGAGCTTTGTCACAACTGATGGCAGGGATTTGTTTAGCCTGTGGCTAATATATCTGTCCCCCATTACTTTAATAGAGCCATCTGGCTTGCGCCAGCACTCTGGTCATTGGCCATTTGCCCTGGTTATGGTCTTTGGTTCCCAGCTTGCCTCACTGTGGCTTTGTGCCAGAATGTACCGTTTTGTCAGTGGTTGTACATGCACTTTGTCACCCGGCTCCAGAGCTGGCAGGTCTCTGGCGGAGCTGGTGCAGTAAAACGCTTGTCCTAGTTCTCAGTGAAGCACCCGAGTACGCAGGCTCTAACAATTGGCAGGAGAGTCTTTGTTCTCGGACTCCTCAGCCTTTGGGCGCGAGGGAATAGAGCTGAGCACGGGGCAGTCTCGGGGAATGGTTCCAGGGCGTTCGTGTTGTCAAAACTGTTCTTACAACTTCCACGTTTGTTGCCAAATCTGAGTCACTAGGTCCTGCCCGCCTGACCTCCCAGAGTGCACTGGGCCTCCGGCGCCCGATCGCCAGAGCTCTCAGAGTGCACCGGGCCCCAGCCTGCCAGAGCTCTCAGAATGCACCAGGCCACTTTATCTTTCAGAAACAAATGAATCGTTTTGTGAGAAAGCCAAGTTCCTGCTGCATGAGCCTCGGGGCGCAGCTCTGCTGTCAGAGAGCAGGGGGGCTGCGGAGAGATGGTCAGGCCAAACATGCTCAGTTTAGAAGCAAGAGGCCTGCATCTCCCCACCCCGACTCTCCAGGGCTCCCGCCTTCTCCCAGCGCCATCAGGCTGGAGCGCGGTGCAGGCCCCATCAAGCCCTTGGTGACACCTGGGGCCTCTGTTGTCTTTGAATTGGGGCCCCCGTGAGCCTGTGTCATTGGCTGGAACTTGGCACCGACCGAGGCGGATGCTGCCGATGGAATGGACCCAGGCTCTGCACTGCCACTGGGCTGGGCCGGCTCTGCAGTGCGCGGGGGAACCCCACTCAGAACGCAGCAGCCTGGACTCTGATCCCCGCAGGGCATGGGGACAAGGGGCCTTGTGTCACTTGCAAGGGCCAAGCTGTAACTACTGATTCTACGGGCATGAGCCTGATGCCGGACGGCTGCCTTGTGCACACCCCCACAGGAGCTGGGGGGCCCGAGAGAATCCCCCCCGAGGATGGCTTGTGCCAGGTGGAGGGGGTCTCAGAGATGCAGGGCCCAGTCCCAGCCTCCCCCAGCTGCTCAGCTCTCTAGTACCTCAGCAGAGCACCTCCTGCTCTGGCCCAGACTGTTCTAGGAGCGTTGGGAGCTGGTGCCTTTCCTGAGTCTTTTCATAAAGCCCTACGCGGCAGCCAGCCCACTGCCAGCACCGGGACCTGCCAAGTGGCTGGATCACGACGGGTAGCAGGGCCAGGGGCCGGGCCGAGAGCTGAGAGGGGGCACGCTGGCCTGAGCCCCATGGGTCAAGCCTCTGCCGCCCTCCTGCACTGGCATCCTCCAGCTCTCCTCCGGCCGCTGCGGAGCTGAAGGAGTAAAACGTGCAGAGCTGCCCTGGTCGCAGTTTCTGGGTTCACTGCACCTTTGGCCTCCCTCCCGGGCCCCCACGTAAGATTTCCAGCTTCCCAGCTGTCACCTGTCGCCTGCCAGACCAGGGGTTGGGTTTCAGTCCCTCTGCACCTCTCAGCAGATTTGACAGGGTCCAGCAGCTGTGGTTAACGCGTCCTGCAGGGGCTGGAGCAGGGTACACCCATCCCCAGCCAGCCCTCACAAAACAACCCGCTGTCTTCTTAGGGAAAAAGCTGCACAGCGAAAACAGATTTAAAAGCGAACCATGCAAAGCCGTCAGCCCAGCTCCACCCCAGGGCTCAGGGGTGTTGGATGTTCCAGCCCCGCAGCTGGGTTAGCTCACTTGGTTACCAGCTCAGGTCCCCTTTGAGGTCAAGAACCAGAACCCACTTGGGACAGTTCAGCCCTTTCTTTGGGCCTTGCTGTCTGGCCTCCTGCGACAGAACAGGTAACCATGGCCCAGGGCCCCCGCCTCAGCCCGAACCGTCCAAAGGCCGGTTTTTGTAGAGCCGGTGTTGGGGAATGGCCATCACTCAGCCCCAGAGACCCCAATACACCAGCGCCGTGGCACCTAACGCTGGAGTGGGGGGAGGCAGGTAGGGATTAGTGGGCTATGGGGAACCTCAGGCCCTCTGAGCCCACCGTTGCCTGGCTGGGGCAGACAGCAATTAAGTCTATGGCTCCCAAGCCTTCGGGGGGAGGGGGTCGGCTGCCACCCCAGAGGTGGGGTCATCAGTGGCAGGGGGACCCGGGCCCACTTGACTCCACGGGGTCCCAGCCCTGGGCCCTAACGGTGGAGGGGAATCCTGCCACTGGGTCAACGGGGACCCTGCCGAAACACGCTGACTCACTCTCCGGCAGGAAAACCAGCCTAAAGTCTAGTTCTTCGGGACTACTTCCTACCACAGTCTGGGTGTAGGGCTCTGTATCCACTGTCCTCAGTCTCCTCGGGGCACTCGTCCGACGGCGGTCCTGGCAGCTCCTCGGGGCACTCGTCTGTCTCCTCCAGCTGCAGGGCACAGCTCCACTCAGGGGCAAGTCCAGGATCCTGTTGAGATCTCAGCTCCCTTGAAGAGACATCTGCTCCCTCCAGTGCTCTCCTTGTATACTTCCTGCCCTGTGCCGGTGGGGAGGGTGGATTGAGCTCTGCCCCAGGGATCCCTCACTCTCCAGTTTGGAGGGAATCTACTTCGCCTCACTACAGCCAGGAACACACAAATACATGTCCCCTGGGCTGATGCAACAGGCTAGGTCATTCTACAGCTCCCACGGTCTGGCCCATCTCAGTGCAACGGCTTTCTGAGGTTTCCCTGTTTTAAACACAAAATAGAACGTGATCGCTCACAGATGCCACATGCAGTTGGAATGTGTGTCCCAGAAACTGCTACAGAAAATGTCTGAGTTGGAGCTGGCTGGGAGCTGGAGCAGGGCAAGGAAGGGGCAGAGGCTGGAGGTGGGTGAGGGTGGCTCAGGCCTTCCCCTTGCAGCTCTTCCAGGTCCCAGTGCTGCACCGAGGAGTAGGAAGGATGTTTGCCAGGCTATTTTCAGCAGCATTGATTTGGAGACACCAGTTGCAGTTGTTGTACTTAAAGTACTGCACAGGATCTTTTCAAGGGGAATAAGGCAAAACGCCACATTTATTAGTAATACATGTATTCCTTAACACTGTATTATATGCATATAATATATTACACTTACACTCACACACACACACAAACACACTCCGTCTTGTTGTTACCAATTAGTTGCTCCCCTTAACTTCACTGGCCAGGTGAGTTAGATGGGGGAGGGGGTGGAGCCGGGCTTCTGCCGATCCGGATCGATGCTCCCATGTTGACAAGACGAGACCCGGGGTCCTCTGCAAGACACCTCACTTTTATAGCAGCTTTCCTCTTATGCAAATCTAGACCAGATTCAAACTCTGTGTCTGTGTCCATTGGTCCTTTGTGCTGCTTTCTTTTGAGTGTTGTCCCAATGCTGCAAAGAGGGTGTTTCCAAAAGAAGGTGCTTGCTTCTAACCCCCGAGGCCGTCGGTATGTCTGCTTGTCTTTAATGAGCCCACTTGACACGTTTTATTGTCCTTGGGTCTGGCTCCCAGCCCCTCTCCAACAATTGAGGCTGTCTGCCTTCCATGCCTTGCTCATCCACACCTCATTCATTCAACAGGGCAATTGATTAAGAGGGGGGGGGGGGGGGAGAGCTCTTGTTCTACTGCTAGCAAAAAGAAATGTTTCTTCTATCTTATTCTATCCTTAGGGGCTATAATATTATACCAAGGGCAATGCAAAGTTTCTAAATGAGGCTTTGATACAAAGTTCCATGAAAACAGAGGTCACACGTGGGTAGACCCACCACAAGGTTATATGAAGAGGCACAATGTAAAGTCATATGAAAATTATCAGAGATTGATCTACACAGTAATGGATGCAGCCCTGGATCCAGCAAAGATTCTGTTCCCACCCAGCCACCGGCGGGGAAACACACGCGAGGGGCTGCTTCCCCCAGGGCAGTTGGAGAGCCTGCACCATGGGGTTTGCCCTCGCCCCCCTGGACAGCGCTGTGTGTTCCAGCGGGTAGCTGGGGAGTTCCCATGTCCCCAGGGACTGGTTCAGGGTGTTGCCATGGCTCTGGCTGCAGTATCTTCTTTAATTTCCATTCCTCTTTGTGGTGGATTGAGGCAGTGCCAGAATTTAAGCTGTTGCTTTAAGAGCTGGGTTCCCCCACCCCAACCTTTCCAGATCCTGCTTGCAGGCTTGTGCACTCTGCAGCAAAGCATTCGATTGGAATCAGTCTGAAAAGAGCCAGTTCAAAGCGGGGAGGAGGGAGTGAGCTGTGCCTCTCTGTCTGTAGGGAGCAGCCTGTTTTGTTTCTCTCTGTTTTGGGGTTCTTGTGCATTTTGACTTGTAAGAAGTTGGGTCACATTGCAATTGTCCAGCACAAGGATTTTGTGTTTGTAAGCTATTTTTTCTAGTTGTACGCTAATTTCACCGTCATCCCAGTTCCCCCTCCCTGGCTGCATCAGGCTGTCGGACACATGGTGACCTCGCTCCTATGGATCATGCCCTTCAGCAGTGACGTTCCCCCAGGAGAACCATTCCACCAGGCATTGGTTGGGTCCCTGAAGGCAGAGCTGCCGGTCCGTATCAGCACTCGAGCCTTGTGTCCGTCTCCTGCCCCTCGTGTATAAATTCATGCCCATTTTTAATTCCTGAACGCCGGCACTCTCCCCACAGGGCAGGGTCTGTGAGCCCTCGGCCGATGCGGTGGCCTCCACGGGACACCACCCAGTCAGGAACCTCTGACACAAACAGCTGGCTCATGACCAATTAGCACCTACCAGTTAATCCTTCCTTGAATTTATTTTTAATTATCCATTGTCCTATTAGCATCATTGGGAGCCAGAGGCCCTGACTCCAGGAGGAGAAAGCACCCGGAAAGGGATGAAATGCCACACCCCTCAGAGGGTAACGCTCTAAACGGGCGTAGTTTGGGGTTTAATGTACCTACCCCACATCATTCAGAAGCTTAGCTGCCGTGCCTTTAGTTGAGGTATGATGTGGAGCTGCCAACTGGTGCCATAAGCCTGTGGCCGAGGGGAAACACTGGTACCCCAATGGGAAAGTGTCAGTTTTGTACAGCTCCAGAAACTCACTGCAACACGACTCTGACTGCAGTTTTCACTGTTAATTAATTAACTTCAACCCCCTCTTGTGGTGTTTATTAGTCATAGCTACCCACAGCCTGTAGCACAAGATTTGGATTGGGTTTGCATGGGCAAGTTTGTTTTGTTTTCCAGAAATGCTGAAGCTGTTTAGCATGTGGCAAAAATGGCAAATAGCAACCTGTTGTAAATATACTCCCATGAAATGTTTTCCCATCGCATATTCTGAATGTCAGCGTGTCTCACAAGTGATCAATAGTATTTATATTTTCAATTGAAATTCGCTGCCCAGATCTCTCAGTGAAACGTGCCCCAGGGCCAGGCAATCGCTGCGGAGTGGTAGATACGAATTCCTCCTGGAATGCTTCTCCATTTGTAAACTTTTGTACAGACAATGTAGCAGCGAGGCTGCCTGGTAGAACGTTTCAACGTGTAATTGCCTACGAGGCAATACCACCAGCCTTTGAAATAGTCTGAAAACTGGCTTTTGAATTCAGTGATCGTGTTAGAGACAACACTGTGCAGCTTCGATCAAAGTGCTCACTACACAAAAATGGCAGTTTGGAGACTAACGTATAGAGCTAACATAGCACAAGTCTGGAGACTTGTACACAGTGAAAAATGGTGGTAGTGATGGTGGTAACGTTAGCAACATACTTTGGGAACTCCACCCCGCAGGGAAGTTACGGTCTATGAAGACATGGAGGATACAAGCTCTCCACAACTTTGAAAAATGTATTCTTTGTCAAGAAAATCCAAAGAATGCCAAACTGCCAAACGCCACCAGAGTTCAGTGCTGCTGGCGGCAGAAGGCAGGAGAGATGAATTGTACTGATGGCTACTGGAGGAGTTGTCTAGGTTAGAGGATTTGCCATCAATGCTCCCGCACGAGAGCTGCATTCACAAACACACACAAGTCAAAGTTGGTGCATGTCAGAGTTGTCTTGAGCCCAGGAAAGGAAACAGACACTGAATCAGAGACTCTGATTATCTGCTTCTCTAGCTACCACAGCAAGCCCGTCCTCCCAAGCCTGGGCCGGTTGCATTGTTTGCTTAAGAAAAACAAAACAGACAAACTTCCTAAAATAGAAACCATCGAGACAGCGCCAATCGAAAGAAGGCAGCACTCAGAAGAGATGACGACACGTTGCGCAGAAGATCTGCGAAGACTTGATTGCTATGGACGCCGTTTATCACTCATCTGCCTTTCTTCCCACTTGAGTAAAATTAATCAAAGCAAAACCAGCTAGTTACAGTACAATAGTCACCTTATGACACTGCATTTTGTCAGCTGATTGAAGAGCTAGACAATGATCGTATGTACAACAACACGAAAGCTCTTCTCCTGCCCAAGGGGCTACACAGACCTAAGGCCCTGCACTGCCCTCAGATGTACACCGCGCAAGCTATTCCAGGCAAGATTAGAAAAACATGGTGGTTCTGCAATTTCGTTCCATGCACAGCATGGACAAGGCACGTCTACCATTGCTCTAGGCAGCGCAATAACATCAGCTGATCCCATCCAGGCTGCTAGCAAAGTGAACCAGGCACGTAAGCCATCCAAGCATTTGGTGGATGTTCTGGTGAGGGAGCCGGATGAGCTGCTTTCCAATGACCAAGTAGTTTGTATAACCCCGCTTCAATCCTTCGGGCTGAAAGAGCCCAAATGAAGCCTCTGCATATTATCCGAAGCAGGTATTTGCAGTTTACAGAGGGCAGCGACTTTTGTCTCCAGCTGGTGCAGGAGTCTGTCCTTTGGTAGATAAAGGGGCCCATAATTCAGCCAGCAACGAGTACCAGGCTTCAGGAGACATTCAGAGAAGGTGTCTGTCAAGTGCGGAGCACCTCCCATCAACAGTTCCAAGACAATCACACCACTGCACGCGCGCCTTGCTGCTCAGCCGCCCCATGAGTTTGGGCCTCGCAGTTTAATTGACAGACGGCGCGTCCATGGGTCTGCATCAGTTATGATGAGCTGAGGCAGATCATCAGCAGGGCTGCAAAAACTGCAGGGAGGTGTGTGTCACAGGGCGCGTCACTCACCGCCAGACGGGCGCCGCCTCCTGATTAGCTCGAGGCCGGTGCCCCCTGTCCACGGCCAAAGCTCTCTGGCCTCAGTGAAGGGGTAACCAGAGTCGATTCCATCCCGGCACAACACTTACCGACTGGGCACAGCTAGTTTGTTCGATTTCAGCTTTAACCCCCCGGCAAAGTCAGACCATTGTCCCGGTTCACACCCCAGCAGGCTCCCAGCAGCGCCGGACATGTCCTCTACCAAGCAGAGCCGAGTTACGAGGGGACATAGTCAGCGACAGCCTCTGCTGCTTCAGGGCTTGAGCCAACCTGACCCACGGGGCCATCCTGCAGCCGCTGGCAGTGGCTCAGGGACAGGATCCCCGGCAAGGGGGGCCCAGTCTCAGCCATGGTGGCGATCCCGGTGCACCCACGGACAACGCCCAGGGGAACAGATAAAGGGGCAGCAGGGGGTTGTAGTGGGTAATGTGAACCCGCTGGGGTGCTCCCTGTGTTCAGGTTTAGATGCCGTCAGAGCAGCAATGTGGCTGGAGCAGGCCTGGCCTGGGGGCAGTTAGAAACAGGGGGATTTAGTGCCCCCCGGGCCACGTGGCTCCATCACGGCACATTTGCTGGGTACAGAAGACAGGACGGGGCTCCGTGCTGGCCAAGGAGGGAAAGACCCACTGCACAATTTCCTGGGTCCTGTCCGGATTTTGTTGTTCCTCCTGCCTCTGAAGCATCAGAGCTGGTGAGAGCTGGACCCAGGCCAGGGCTCTGAGGCTCTCCAGAGAATCCCCTCTCAGGGGCCCGGCCCATGGGCCTTGCTCCCCTGCACAGGGGCTACCTGGTCCCCTTAGGAATCTCCCCCCACGCGACTGGCAGCAACCTGGGGGGGGGGGGGTGTTTCCTCCCTCTGCAGGCAGCATGAGGTGCAGGCCCCACGCTGGGATTGTCTGGCCACTTGCCCTACTCACTGCCCGGTCATGGGCCTCAGCCCGGGGGGGTCCCTCGGTCCCCCTGTTCCCTGCCTGTGAGCACAGGGGTTTAGGCTCATGCAGGCCCAAGGCTGGGTGCCGGGTTGGGATCGGGGACCTGTGGGCTCCTTTGCTTTGGCACAGCGGGCTGGCGAGGCTGCTGCGGGGCGGCACTGCCACTGGGCGCCTGAGCTGTGTGAAGCAGACGCATCGAGCGGCCTAGTTGACCCAGAGCCGCTCTGGTCCCTGGTGCACTGACCGGCTCGGCTCCCCGGCTCAGCCCTGACTGGGCTGCGAGGCCTTTCGGAGACATTCCTCAGCCCACCCCCACCCTCTCCTGTCCCAGCCCAGCGGCGTCTACTACCCGCTTCAGAAGGCGAGGGGCTAACAGACCACACGGGCCTCGGAGCAGCGTGAGCCTGCACGGCTGGGGCAGTAACGGGTCGGGGGTCAATGCTCCGGCTCGGAGCAGCTGAGTCCAGCCCGGTTAGAGCGCCCCCGGCAGGGCGCGGACCAGACCCTGGTTCTGCTGCGAGGCGAACGCTGGCACCAGCAGAGTCACCATCAGCCCCTGCAGCCAGCCCAGCCCAGCCCAGCGCCCTACAGGCCCCGGGGCCTGGCACAGGGATGGGACACGCCGTGCCCGAGCAGCGCCAGCTGGGACAGGCGGGGGTGGGGACTGGCCGGCAGCCGGGCTCTCAGCCCCACGAGGCAGCGGGCGAGAACAGAGTGAGTGTCCAGTGCCCCCAGCCTCCCCAGGGCTGCCCTCTGCCCAGCCATGCCCCAGAGTGCCAGGGCAGGTCACTCGGGGCCGGGGTAAAACCTCCCGTTTTCCAGGCCCCATGGGTGCAGGGCACCAGCCGAACCCACCCTGGGTCTGAGCACAGCATGGGACCGGGGGCTGCAGGAGGCTGGAACCAGCCGCAGGGGGAGGGTTAACGGGCAGAGTGCGGGGAGAAGTGACGGGGCAGGGCCCTGCTGGCGGGACGAATGGCGAGGGAGCAGCGTGAGGTGGGCACCGTGTTTATTTCTCACTATGCTGGTGCAATGCAGCCAGTCACTGGCTCGTCCAGGTCCCCAGCCTGGCTCCGTGGCAAGGCAGCTTCCTCCTCCCCAAAACGGAGGGCCCAGCTGTGAGCCCACCAGTGTCCGGAACAAGGGGGGTGCTGGTGGCTCCCCACGAACCTCGCACAGCCAGTGTCCATCTCCTCCTGCCTGGGCCACGCTGAGCCCCCACCATGCCCCAGAACCACCAGCCCCAGGAAGGGCAGACGGGGCTCTGGGCGGGCAGGGAACAGCGTCCGACCTGGGAGGGTCTTCAAGGCTGGTGGGGGTGTGGGGGGAAGGGGCGTTCAAAGCCTCACACGTGACGCTCCTTCTGGCGGTGCTTGCGGCCGGTCTGCGCACCCCGCTGGGCCCCCTTCATCAGCCCCTTGAACTGTCCCTGCATCTTCGCCTTCTTCCTGGGGAGGGGAAGGAGCAGAGGGCACAGGTGAGAGCGGGCACTGCCCGAAGTCAGCTTCACAGCAAGCCACTGAGCCTGTCCCAGCAGGGGGGCAGGAGCGCTGGCTGTGGGGGGAACTCCCGGCCTGTCCCAGCAGGGGGCGCTGTGGGGAGGGGGGCAGGAGCTGGCTGTGGGGGGAGCTCCCGGGCTCTCCCAGCAGGGGGCGCTGGGGGGAGGGGGGCAGGAGCTGGCTGGGGGGGAGCTCCCAGGCTCTCCCAGCAGGGGGCGCTGTGGGGTGGGGGGAGCTCCCGGGCTCTCCCAGCAGGGGGCGCTGTGGGGAGGGGGGAGCTCCTGGGCTCTCCCAGCAGGGGGCGCTGGCGGGAACTCCCAGCTGCCCTGCCATGCGCAGCTGCTACGGAGCACAGGGGCCTGGGGCGAGCCCGGGACTGGGATCCAGGGATCTGCTCCTGGCTTCGCTCCACTTCCACCCCAGCCCCAGAGTCGTCACGTCCCTGGGTAACCCCGAGCCGCACCTTCGGTTGAGCTTGGCTCTGTTCAGCGGGATGTAGGCGTAGGGGTCCAGCCGGCCTCTCTTCTTCACGTCACCTCGGCCTGTCTGGGGAGCACACGGGGGGATGAGGAACCAGCCCGCCCCATGCTGACAGCCCGGGGCAGGGGGCCCCAAAGCAGCCAGGAGGCTAGCGGGGGCCCTGCCCCACCCCTCTCACCACGCCCGGTCTGGCCTCCAGAACCAGGCAGCAGGACTGCAGAGCCACCCTTGGCTCAGGGGCGGCCGCTGGGCTGTGCCAGCACTGCCGAGACCTGCTCCAGGGAGGGAACCAGGCCAGGAGACTGCGAGGACAGCGAGACAATCCCAGGGAACGCGCCCCAGGGCCCCCTGCACCCATGGCCAGGGACATGCTGGCATCCACGCAAGCTGCAGCTGTGGGGGACGATACCCTCCCATCCCCGCCAGGATCTGTTTCGCTCCACCCCCAGCCCGCCCCCCTGAGAGCCCGTGGAAAGTGACTCCCCCCTGCCCGGGGCCTCCTTACCTTGGCCTTGTAGTCAGCCCCAAGTGCCGGCCCTGTGCCCAGCCGCCGGTGAATGCCGGAGCCTCCAGCTAAAAACAGCAGCAAACCTGCATCAGATGCAGTTCGGGGCCAAGATTGGGATGGGGGGGTTCATGCTCCCTGCCCAGGGGAGGGCGAGGGGCAGGAACCAGCACAGAGCTGGGCATCCCACCCCCCTGAGTTCTGCCCCAGGTCGCGGGCGATCCCCAGGGCTGCCAGGGTGCGCCAGTGACTGAGCTCAGCCTTTGAAACAGGCCCCGAGCCCAGCACTTCCGAGGGGATCCCGAACCCACCCAGGACCCAGCTCCAGCGGCAGGAGCGGGGGCGGAAGCCAATGCTGACGCCTTGGGCACGCCCCGCTCTCTGGGAGCCAGCCGGCCGCACGGGGTCGGGGGAGCTGGCCGGCCCCCACGCACGCTGCAGGTAACACCGCGCAGCCTGGGGTCACCTTTGTAGTGCATCTGAGTCCCATCCTCCGGCTCCTCGTCCTCCGCCTCCTCCCGGAACCGGCGCTTCTGAGCCTTCTTCTGCAGAGAGAGGGCAACTCAGCGTGGAGCAGCTGGGACCCCCCCGTGCCCCCGCCATGGGGATCTGCTTTGCTGGTGGGACCGAGCAGGCACTGCCCACAGGGCCATGCCCCTGCCCTGGTCCCAGCCTCTCCCCTGGAACAAGCCCCCGCTGGGACCGCAGGGCGTGACTGGCCCGAGCCCCACCCGGCCCTGGGGGCAAGCGCTCAGCGCCGGTACTTACACTCCGGATCCCCACTTCCTGCATCAGGTCGGCCATCTCCTCATCCACTCCTGGAGCAAAGAACAGCCGGGTCAGAGTCGGGAGCCGGGGCCTGGACCCACCCAGCTCCGGGGCTGGGACCTCCTGCCGAGGCCCAGCCAGACGGAGGGGGGCTCAGGGACTGACACGGCACCCCGGCTGCTGTGCCCAGCAGGGATGTGGGGGGGCCCAAGACGCCTTTGCCAGGAGGGGAGACCTGCCTGCTATGGCTGCCCCACGTCACCAGGTGGGTGTGGCCAGGCAGCCCCACAGCTCACAAGAGCCCCCCTGCCCGGCGTGAGGCTGTCTCAGCACTGCCCAGGCTGCAATGTGCCCAGAAGAGGGGTGACACCAGAGCCCACACCCAGAGCCAGGAGACATTCCGGGGCCCACGCCCCATCACACAGCTTGCCAGCTGTGGGCACTGGGGCAGGGAGGGGGCGGCCTGACGTGGAGCATTGGGTGGGAGGAGGAGAACCCGGAGCAGGCCGCTGAGCCTCGGGAGGTGTGGGGGAGCCGGGCCCTGCATTCCCCATCCCGGTCGGTACCTTTGGCTCCCTCGTCGTCCTCGTCCTCAGGGCCCTCGCGGATAATCAGGCGCCCGTCCGCCGAAACCTTGAAGTCATGGCTCGCTCCCCTGGCCCTGCCGCCGCCCGGCTTCGTAGCTGGTTCAGCCGAGAGACGGAGGGGTTAGCGAGCCCGGGGCAGATGCGGCTCGAGCCAAGAGGTGCCCTGGCTGGGAACACAGCCAGTCACCCAACCCACCCCCAGCTCTGGCATGGCCATAGCTAACCCCACCGCGCACAGGCCCCCAAAGCCCTGCCCACGTGCACAGGCCCAGACAGCAGGGGCAACGGCCAAGGTCCCCCAGCCAAAACAGCCACGTCCTGCCACGGGCAATGCTGGGCCCCGTGAGCCGCTCCTTACCCAGCACCCTCTGGGCCACGTTGGGGTCCAGGAAGTTGAGGGGCTCGTCCCCTTCGCCCTCCTTCAGCCAGGCCTGACTCTTCTGCCGCGCCTGCTTCCTCTGCTCTCTCCCGCCACGCCTCTCGCCCTCCTCCTGCTCCGAGTCTGAGTCGGCCAGGAGCTCCTCCACGCTGGGATGGGAGAGAGCAGACAAAGGGTGCTGTGCCAGGCCGATGCAGAGCGCCCAGCACCGGCCCAGGACGCGACCCCCCCCAGCCCCACGCCAGCCCCAGCACCGGGCCAGGGCGCGCCCCCCCCCCATCCCCGCACCCCCCCCACAGCACCGGCCCAGGGCACCCCCCCCCAAGTCCCGGCCCAGGGCGCGCCCCCTCCCAGCCCCGCACCCCCCCCAGTCCCGGCCCAGGGCGCGACCCCTCCCAGCCCCGCACTCCCGCCAGCACCGGCCCAGGGAGCGACCCCTCCCAGTCCCGCGCCACCCCCATGCGGGGGAAACATGACACCCCCCCCTTCCCCAACTCCTGAGGAACCCAGCCCTGAGCCCAGGTGTCCCCGCCCCACAAGTCTCCTGAGGGACAAGCCAGGCAGCGCCATGTCTGGCAGACGCTCCCCACACGCCAGACCTTGGGCTAACAGGCTGCCCTCCCCTCAGTACCTGTCTCCCCTGGGCTGCGCCGGCGCCTCCTCCTCGCTCGCGGCCACCGCCTGCTTCAGGGCCCGCTGCTTGCGGCTTCGGGCCTCGGCCTTGCGGATGTTCAGCAGCACCTTGTGGTACTCGGCGGGCAGCAGCCCCCGCACCAGCTCGAAGCTAGGGGCAGAGCAAGCGTTCAGCAAGCCCCAGCCTGGCACAGCCCCCCATCGACACCCCCTCCATACACCCCTCGTGCAGGGAAACCCCCCCACCCGCTGGCCTGAGGCTCAGCAGTGGGCAGCGCCCCCCGAGCGAGAGCTCCGCTGCCCCCACCACTCCCCGGCCCCTCACCCGAACTTCCGGATGAACTTGGTGAAGAGGTTTCTCAGCTTCATGCGGAAGTGACGCCTCATGTCGTCTGTCAGGCGCCCCACGGCCTCCAGCTGCCGGGATAGAACGCGTCACCCCCAGTGCCTGGGACAGTGGCCCCCCATCCCCCCCGGGACAGCGCCCCCCATCCCCTTCCCCTCACCCTGGGACAGCGTGCCCCCCAACCCCCCAAGAGAGTGTGCGGGCCCCGCTGGGATCTCCAGGGACAGCATGCGTGTTCCCCCACCACGATACGCCTCACTCCTGCACCATTTCCCCCTGCCCATGGGCCCCACCCCTCAACACCCCATAGCTAGGCCTCCCCATCCCTGCACCGTCATGCAGCAGCTCCCTCTCTGGAGGCCCCCAGGCCAGGCTCGCTCCCCCCCACCCGACTCACCATCGTCTGGACGTGCTTGGCCAGTAACTGGGCGTCCACCAGCAGCAGCGCCACCTTGAGGAAGCCCAGGGCCGCCTTGACCACGTCCCGCGTGCGCGAGCCCAGCAGCAGGCAGACGTTCTGCAGCAACTGCTCCGCCACCGCCAGCCCCATGTGATCTGCAAGAGGCACAGGGCTCAGGCCGGGCAGCGGGGTCCCCCCGGCCCCCCAGGCTGGGGCAGCAGCAGCAGCACCGGGGGGTGGAGCCGGGGGAGAAAGCTGGAGAGAGTCTGGCTCAGGACACGCTCGCCCATCACCACCTGGGCTCAGCCGCAGCCCCCTTAGCCATGGGGCACGGCCCTCCCTCGAGCCCCGCCTTCTGACCCGCCTCAGCGCCCCTAGCAGTAGGCACTGACTGTGCTCCCCATGGCAGCTGCTAGGGCACTTCCCACCCCCGGGCCCGGCTGCGAGCGCCAGCAGAGGTGCCCGGGGGCTGCCCCAGCCGCAGGGGGTCAGACACCCCTTGCTCCGCCCTGCGTCGAGGGGAGCAGCTGGGGTTCCAGCCCCTCCCCCCCACTCCACCGAGCCCCTCACCTTTGAACTGGAAGAGGAGGCGGGTCAGCGCCAGCAAGGTGCAGCTGATCATGGTGACCGAGCCCGTCAGCCCCGCGTAGACCAGGAGCAGGAACCGCTGCATGGCCCCTGTGCGGGAAGGGACGGCCCCGGGTTAGCTCAGTCCTCCCCCCATGGCAGCTCCAAGGCCTCCTGGCTCAGCTGGGGGCCTCCGCCAGGCCAGCCCTGGTGCCCGGCCCTGGTAGGCCCCCCTGCAGCCCGCAGCACGGGCAGGGGACTGGAAGGCGTGCTGGCCACCAGGGCTGTGCAGGACAGGCCAGTGCGCCCCACGGGGCTGGGACGGAGGGGCAGGCAGGACCTCCCGCAGAGGGGGCTGGAAGCAGCTATGTGGCTGGACTAGTGGATTTAGCACTGGGGAGGCCGTGGCATGGATGGGGGCGGAAGTCAGAGGGCCCAGAGCAGGCCCAGGTAGGGAAGGGGGCGGGGACGCCTTACCTTGCGGTGTGGGGCCAAAGCGGAGGAAGGCCTCCCCCATCTCCACCAGCAGCAGAAAGGCGTTCTTCCGGGCCCCCACCGACACCTCCTTGGTGCAGAGAATCACCTGGCGGCGCAAACATCATCAGAACCAGCGCCTGCCCCCCCCCCAGCACCCGCAGCCCCGCGCCCGCCCCCCGCCAGGGCCTGGCCCCCCTCGCCAGCACCCCCCCCGTGCCCACCCTCCCCAGAGCCTGCCCCAGAGCGACCCCCCCGCACTTGCGCCACGTTTTAGCAGCACTCTGCAGGGAGCCTGCTCCCACAGAACAGCCCGGCAGCGTGTGCCATCCTGCCCGGAACCCCCCCAGGGCCGAGCCGTGCCCCCCCCATACCTCTGGGACCAGGGCCACCACGAAGTCCTCGTGTTCAGCCGTCAGCTGCTTCACAACGTGGAACAGGCACTTCAGCCGCGGCTGGGGGAGGGGAGCAGGACAGCCCCGTCAGGTCCAGAGACATTCCTGTGCACCCCCCGCCTCCCAGGCCATGCCCTCTGCCCCACACCCACCGGTCCCTCCTCCCCTCCCCTCCCCCTGAGCTTGTCCTGGGTGCTCCGCCCCTGCGACGTTATTGATATAATCTGGGACCATATAGATCATTGTTGCAACCGAGGTCCTGTAGTGGCACGCAAATCTTGTATAAAGGGGGTCAAATGAGGTGTCTAAGACAAGGTTATGGTTTACTGGTTATGATTATGCTGTCTATATGTGTGTATCAGTTTTGTAGTTGAAGTTATGAATATTGGCTCTATACTGTCTGTATGGCAAACTTATGCTATGCTGCTGGGTGACATCCCAGACAAGCTGAGATTAGCTCTGCCTAGCCTGCTTGATGGCCCATTAAGGACCATCAGCTATACAATGGACCCATTGAGAGAAGGCAGATACGCCTTGTAACTCAGCAAAGTATGCAGGGACTGGCCCATGTGACTCCAGACTCCATTTTGCTGTAATTTTCCACAGTAAGGACAAAAAGGTGTTCTTACACCTGGAAAAGACTATATAAGGCTGATGCCTCATCTCCATCTTGTCTTCAATCCTGCTTCATACCTCTGGAGGAACTTTGCCACAAGCTGAAGCTCTGAACAAAGGACTGAATGACCCATCCCAGCGGGGGATGTTCCAGAGACTTGATTTGAACCTGCAGTTTATTCCATCGCTGCTGCAAGCCTGAACCAAGAACTTTGCCATTACTGTATGTAATTGATTCCATTTAACCAATTCTAACTCTCATCTCTATCTTTTTCCTTTTATGAATAAACCTTCAGATTTTAGATTCTAAAGGGTTGGCAACAGCGTGATTTGAGAGTAAGATCTGATTTGTATATTGACCTGGGTCTGGGGCTTGGTCCTTTGGCCTTTGGGATCAGGAGAACCTTTTTCTTTTACTGGGGTATTGGTTTTCGTAACCATTTGTCCCCGTACGAGTGGCACTGGTGGGAATACTGGGAAACTGGAGTGTCTAAGGAGATTGCTTGTGAGACTTGCGGTTAGCCAGTGGGGTGAGACCGAAGTCCTCCTAGTCTGGCTGGTTTGGTTTGCCTTAGAGGTGGAAAAACCCCAGCCTTGGGCTGTAACTGCCCTGTTTGAGCAATTTGTCCTGAGTTGGCACTCTCAGTTGGGTTCCGCCAGAACCGCATTGTCACAGCCCACTCCCCCCACCCCGAGTGCTCTGCCCCCATCCCCGGGCTCACCCTCTTGGCCGGGGAGGCGGCACTCTGCAGGGAGCCCAGCAGATCTCTCTTCAGCTGGTCCAGGTGGCTGCGGACGAAGGCCTGGCAGGGGAGCCGGGGGGCCGCGCACACCTCCTCCAGCACGCGGTACGCCTTCTTCTGCACCCCGTGCTCCTTGCTCTGTGGGGAGACGGCACCAGATGGCATCAGCCAAACCCCAACCCGCATCTCTCCTCCCACTCCACTGAGCGAGCCTCAACCAGAGATCCCCGTGCCTGCTCTGGGGCACCCGGCTGCAGAGCCTCTCTGCTCCCCGCACCCAGGAAGAGGTGTCAGGAGCCTGGCCCCCTCCAGTGAGCCTGCCTCCATCCCAGTCTCGTGCAGGGCCGGCCAGGCGACTGCAGCGAGGGACGGAGGGACCGGGGAGCTGGAAGCACCTCCATCCGCACTGGTGCCCTCGCAGGGCACCCAGTCCCCGCCCACCCCAGCACGCGGGAGGCACCAGAGCCCCTGCCCTGCGGCCCCCGCCTGGGCAACTCACCTGCAGGGAGGGCTGGATGGTGTGATAGAGGGCGCCCAGGGAGGGCTCGTCGGCATAGGGCGCCATGGCCACAATCAGGTCCAGGATGGAGAGCCTGCAGCAGAGGGAGGTTAACGGAGGGGAGGCGGGATGCCCAGGACTCTGCCTGGCTCCCTGCAGAGGGGGAGGCGGGGAGGATCTCAGCGCTGCGCGCCCCCCCCGCCCAACAGCACCAAGAACCAGTGGGCATACACTGGCCAGGGCCACACCGACGCCACGAGTGAGACGTTCCTAGCCACCAGCAGAGGCAGCCCCCCAGCCCCAGCAAGGCAAACAACCCACCCCGCAGGAAGGGGGAGCAGGGTAAGTCTGCGGCGGGGAGGTCCCTTCCAGCGCCCCCCAGCAGCTCGGCTGCGTCCAGGCAGCACGCTAACCCCGGCGTTACCTGGTGAACTCCGTGCTCTCGGGGCCGGTCAGTTTCTCGCTGGCTTTCTCCAGAAACCCGCACACCATCTGCAGGAGGGGACGAGCCGCCGGCCCGGGGTCAGTTCAGGTGCCGGACCCCCAACCCCGTAACCCCCGCTCAGCGCGGCTCTGCCTCTGGCCTGCAGGGGGCGGCGAGCACACAGCAGCCTCCGAGCAAGCCCGACGGCTCAGGCAGCCCCCCAGGGTCCTCGCCGAGCCCCCCACCAGCCGGGGGCCCTGCTGCATTGCGGCTGCCTGGGATCAGGGGCTCCACAGGGAATTCAACACCTCTCTGGGGTGGGCTCCTCCCCAGCACAGCATCCCTGCGAGGCCCCGGCAGGGGGAACGACCCCCCAGCCATGCTCACTCAGCGCCCCGAGGCCTGGGCTCCGCAGTGCCTAGACGCCAGCAGCTGGTTCTGCGGCAGACCCCGTGGGGAGCGGTTTCCGTCGGGTCCCCCCGGCAGAGGGGGCCGTGCCAGCGTTACTGCTGACTGTGCTGCCCTACGCCACCCCGCCGGGCTCGTCTGGGCCCCCGCCCCGCCTCACCTGCTGCTCAGTGATCGTCAGGTACGTGCGGATGGTGTCCAGCACGGCGCGCCGATGGGCTGCGCCACCCCCAGCATCCCCCGGCTGGCTGTACACGTTGAACAGGATGGGCAGAAAGTTCTTGGCGAAGCGGCCGACCTCCGCTCGCTCAGCGTCTGGGGAGGGGCACAGAGCAGTGAGGGTCTGCGCCCGGGGCCCTCGGACTCACCCACCGCCCCACACTCGGCCAGAGGGATCCCCAGCTGCTCACGCCTGGCACCTTCACAGCAGGAGGCACTGGGCCTCCCACAACCCTGGGATCTAGGGAGACCCTCAGACAGGATGGGAAAGATCATTGGGCATCCAGGGCCCTGGGGGGCTCAGGGCTGACTGAAGGCCCTGGAGACTGGGCCGCACTGCAGCTCCCAGGCCGCTGAAGGGTGTGTGCCTGCCCCAGCAACGTGCCCCTCCACCTGCCGAATGGCCCAGTCCCCCTGCACGGGGCACCCCAGGGCCCGGCCCTCACCCGTCTCGCAGCCCTTGCTGATGAGCGTGCGCAGGGCCTGGCAGACGGTGAGCCGCAGGTCTGCCCGCTCGCTGATGGCCGTGCCCAGCGTCCGCGCCAGCCCTTTGAAGGAGGCCGCCACGTCCGTTGGCCTGGTGCAGAAACCAGGCAGCATGGTCCAGATCTGAAAGGTAAAGGAGGCAGTGAAGGGGCGGAGCAGACACCAGCTTGACACGGCAGAGCTGCCCCTCGCGAGGATCCAGCCAGCCGAGCTGCATGTCCCTGCGCCGGGAGCCCCACAACCTGAGCCTCTCACCTGCCACTGCAGCGTGTCATAAATCTTGGACTCCAGACTCTTCCCGGCCTGGGCCAGCTCCGCGGCTGCAACAAAGAGACAAGGGAGACGTCAGGGCGGCAGCGGATTCCTAGACCCTGCGGCCAGAAGGACCCACGGGGATCCTCTCGTCTGACCCCCGGATGGCTCAGGCCAGACACCAGCCCCGCAATGACCCCAGAGCCGATCACCTGGATTTAAACATTGTCAGCGACGGAGAATCCACCCGCCCCGGGGCGATGTTCCGGGGTTAATTCCCTGCCCTGGCACAGATCCACGCCTGATTTCCTGCCTCGCTGTGTCTCGCTCCAGCTTCCAGCCCCAGGTCGCATTAGACCTTCCTCAGCTAGACGGCAGTGCCCACCCTCCAGTACCCATTCCCTATGTGGGTACTTGCAGACTGCGACCTGCGAGTTAACCCAGGGGAGGGGCATCCCTGGGAGTGTCCCGGGGCCACCTGCCGAGGGGCAGCAGGGTCTGAGAGAGCAAAGACACCACCAGCCCCTGATCTCAGGGCCCCTGGGGAGCACAGCACCCAGACCACGGCCTCTGAACCCGCAGCAGGAGATGGGCCGGGGTGCAGTTTATTCAGCCAGTGCTCCCCATCTGCCTGCCTGCCCCGTGGGGCCCATGCTGGCTCTGTGCCCCATGACCTCCTGGGGACGGGCCCCACATTCCCCAGCCTCGCCTGGGGGCCGCCCCCGCCAGTTACCTCTGCTTTTCAGGGTGGCTGCCAGGGGCAGGAAATAGCTGGTGAAGAAGCTGAGCCGCGTGCCCTGGACGTGGTCCCGGATCACCGGCAGGAGCCAGCTGCGGGGGAAATCCAGCGTCTCCCTGGGGAGGGGAACACACCGGTGAGGTGCAGCAGGGGGCGCTCCTGCCGCGGGCTCCGGGCTTCGCCCCCAGCTTTGGGCCTGCGACCGGGAGAACTAGCCACAGGCTCAAACAAGCCAAACATTTATTACATACATCGAAAGCAGGAAGCTGCCAAACCCACAGTGGGGCTAAAGCAGCGCTCCAGGCAGACAAACCGAATGAATTCTTTGCTTTGGTCTTCACGGCTGAGGATGAGGGAGATTCCCACGCCTGAGCCGGTCTTTTTAGGTGACAAATCTGAGGAACTGTCCCAGATTGAGGTGTCATTAGCGGAGGTTTTGGAACAAATTGATAAACTAAACAGTAATAAGTCACCAGGACCAGATGGTATCACCCAAGAGTTCTGAAGCAACTTAGATGTGAAATAGCCGGACTACTAACTGCCGTCTGTAACCTATCATTTAAATCAGCTTCTGTACCAGATGACTGCAGGGTAAGTAGTGTAACGTCAATTATTAAAAAAGGCTCCAGAGGTGATCCCGGCAATTACAGGCCGCTAAGCCTGACTTCAGTACCAGCAAAACTGATTGAAATTGTAGTAAAGAACAGAATTATCAGAGACACAGATCAGTGAACATGATATACTGGGGAAGAGTCCACATGGCTTTTGTAAAGGGAAATCATGCCTCACCAATCTATTAGAATTATTTTAGGGAGTTAACAGACATGTGGATGGGGGGATCCAGTGGATATAGTGGACTTAGACTTTCAGAAAGCCTTTGACAAGGTCCCTCAGAAAAAGGCTCTTAAGCAAAGTAAGGAGTCATGGGATAAAAGGGAAGATGCTCTCATGGACTGGTAACTGGTTAAAAGATAGGAAATAAAGGGGAGGAATAAATGGTCAGTTTTCAGACTGGAGAGAGGTAAATAGTGGTGTCCCCAGGAGTCTGTACCGGGCCCAGTCCTATTCAACATATTCATAAATGATCTGGAAAAAGGGGTAAACAGTTTGTGGACAATACAAAATTATTCAAGATAGTCCAAAGCTGACTGCGAAGAGTTTCAAAGGGATCTCACAGAACTGGGTGACTGGACAAGAAAATAGCAGATGAAATTCAATGTTGATAAATGCAAAGTAATGCACATCGGAAAACAATCCCAACTCTACATCCAAAACGATGCAACCTGAATTAGCTGTTACCACTCAAGAGAAGATCTTGGGGTCATCGTGGGTAGTTCTCTGAAAACATCCACTCAATGTGCAGTGGCAGTCAAAAAAGGCTAACGATGTTAGGAACCATTAGGAAAAGGACAGCTAATTAGACAGTAATTATCATAACGCCACTAGATAAATCCAGGACATGCTCACACCACGAATGCTGCCTGCAGATCTGGCTGCCCCCTCTCAAAAAAGATATATTAAAACCTAAGTTCTCTAAGCTGCACAGCCACACAGCCTATTTAGCGCCACACAGATGCCCAGGGAACCCACCTGGGGACCTGCCATGGCCAGGGGAGGGGCACCCCTCCCCCAGACCCCACCTAGCCTGGCCCCCAACCTGCCACGGCCTTCCCCTGGGGGCGGCCCCAGACCCCAAATGTGGCCAGGGCAGCCCTCCCCCAGCCCAGACCTGCTGGGGGCAGGGGAAGGGCACCTATCCTGCAGTCCCAGAGCTGCCACCTCTGCCCCCCCAGCCCAGGTGCTGCTGTGGGGAGAGAGAGGTGGGGGGAGTCCTCTCTCCCCACTGTAGCCCCAGAGCACCCTCCTGCACCCCAAAGCCTCACCCCCTGCACCCAACTCTCTGCCCCAGCCTGGAGTCCCTCATCCCTGGCCCCACCCGAGAGCCCGCAGCCCCAGCCGGAGCCCCTCATCCCCGGCCCCACCCCAGAGGCCGCACCCTCCCACACTCCATACCCCTTGGCCCCACGCCTGCCACATGAATTTTGTGATGTGCACCAATATGGGGTTGATGTGTCAGGGGTCACGTCCACATTGGTGACATAAAATTCATTCCACACATGGGTGGGAAAAATTAGAGGGAACCCTGATTAGAACTGGGAAAGATGCAGAGAAAGACAACAAAAGAGATGAAGGGAATGGAACAGCTTCCATACGAAGGATTAAAAAGGCTGGGACCGTTTAGCTTGGCAAAGAGACGACTCAGGGGGGATACGATCGAGCTCTATACAATCATGACTGGTGTGGAGAATGTGAATAAGTGTTATTTACTCCTTCACTTCATATGCACTGACTCCGTGGGTACTCCAGGACTGGAGCACCCCCCCAGCTCCTCCCGCCTATTGGGGATCAGCTGCTCCGAGGTGTGCAGGAGGCACTGGGGGGCGGAATGGGGTGGGAAGAGGCAGGGAGGGGCTGGGGCCTTGGGGGAAGGGGTGGAGTGGGGGTGGGGCCTGGGGCAGAACGGGGGTTGACCCCCCCCACCCCCGCAGCATAGTAGGAAGTTGGACCATTCGTCTGACCCAGTATGGCTGTTCTTATGGTCCTAGGGACATGGTTCTTATGGTTCCGTGGGCCCGGCCCCCGCGGGGTCTCACTCTTCCTCCTGGGTCGCAGCACTGACCCTGGGGCTCCGGGACACCTGGGAACTGGCTCAGGGTTCACTGGAGCGCGGCTGGGCTGCCAGGAAGGGTCTGCGCTGTTACCTTCACCCTTGGGCGAGGCGACGGGCTTCCAGCCCCTATGGCCACGGGACCAATAGCCAGTTCTCTGCCCAGGTCCCCGGAAACACTCAAAGCTACAGCACAAGCCTCCAGCCCATGTCTGGCCTGGCTGTACTCGCTGCAGGGAGCCCCGGGGAGAGACAGGGTCTGCTGGTGCCAGAGGCCTGGTCAGGAGTCCTGCCCCTGCAGCGCTGTGAGAGGCCCTGGGTCCGGCCCTCTAGAGGGGTCACCCCCCGGCAGCCTGGGGACAGCCTGGGGCGCAGACCAGACCCCGGGACTCCATGCCAACGTGTAAAGCTGTAGGGCTCCTGGTACAGCCCTGTCGGGATCCGGCCCCTGGACCGGTCCAGCTGTTTGTCTGCAGGAGGGGGAGGCGCAGCCGCGTGGGGGCAGGGCCGTACTCACTCTGTGCCGTCTATCTCCAGGGCCACAGCCTGCAGCAGCACCTCGGGGCCCATGCTGGCCACGGCAGCCCCCACCGCCCGGTCCAGCTCGCTGGTGTGGGGGAAGTGTGGGGAGTGGCGCAGGTCGCACAGGGACTGGAGACACTGCAGAGCAGAGACGGGCTGGTCACATGGAATCCTCCCAGAGGCCCCCTGGGCCGGGGAGCAGCCCACACCCACGGGCAGGTGTGTCCCCCCCGCCCCACTCACACGCCTGGCTACAGTCCGAGACCTTCTCAGGGCAGATCCCGTCCCCGAGCGCCAATGCAGCCACCTCGGAGGAGGAGCACAGCCTGCACCAGCCTGGGTGGACTGAGGAGGCAGGAGCAAGCCTACCCAGAGATCTCTGGCCCCAGGACAGCGCTTGGAACCCCCTTCTGCCCGGGAGGGAAGGGCAGAGCCGGCCCATGGGGACATGCAGCCCCTTAGCTACAGCGACGCAGGCTCTGGGCAGCAAGGTGCCATGCACACACTCCTCCCCGCTGGGCCAGCTGACGCAGTGTCGGCCGGCCCGGGTCTGGGAAGCCGCTGCTGGACTCCCCCTCCAGAACGGCCCTTAGGATGCCCAGGACGGGGCTTTAAGCACCCGCTCGCCACCCAAATGCCAGGGTCTGGGAAGCCAGAGCCACCGACCGGCTCTCAGCAGCCTCTGTATCGTGGGAAGCATTTGCAAGGCCCAGCCCCGGAGCGCCGAGCCCAGGCCCCTCTCCGAGTCACCCTGCTGGGCACCCCGCACCCAGGCTCTCCCGGCCCCCTTACCTTCCTCATGAAGGGATGGCACTGCTTCCCGCACACCTCGAAGAAGGCCCGCAGCACCTGCAGCACGGAGGCCCACGCCGCGTGGAATCGGTACGTCAAGCCCTCCTCCACCGCCCTGCACCGGGAGAGAGCACCGTCTCAGCACCGCCAGGACACAGACAGCGCCTGCACCTGCCACGCCGGGGCTCCCCGCAGGGCAGGCCCAAGAGCCCGGAGGTGGGGCCACGAAGCAGGCCCAGCCCCACAGCCCGGCGGGCCCCACTCACCTGAACATCCTGCAGACGTGGGAGGCGGGTCCGGAGGCAGAGGCAGAAACGGGCCCCAGCTCGGCCATGTGGGGAGCGACGCACTCGCTCAGCAGAGCCTGCAGGGGGTAGTCACGAGGGGAGGGGTTAGCCACGCCCCTCAGCCCCATGCGGGCCGGGGAAGGGAGCAGATCCCAGCACTCCACCGCAGCCTGCCCGAGCAAAGCCTGGTGCCCCATGGCGGGGGCGGGAATAGCCACCCCCCAGGACAGGCCGGGGGGCGGGGGGGAGCTGCTCACGGTACCTTGAGCGTCTGCATCGCGGCCGCCAGCACCTGTGGGTGGGGGGAGAGGAGGCAGCTCACGGCAGCCGTGAAGAGGCGGGGGAGGTGCCCCCAGCACAGGTCCCTCTGCAGCCTGCAAGAGAGAGAGGGTCCAGCACCAGGGAGAGCCCCCACCCCTCTTCCCCCAACAGGGGTCCCCACCGCTGCACCTCCCGCCCCCCATGGGAGCCCCTGCCACCCCCTCGTTCCCAGAGCCCCCCGCACTCCCGCCATGGGAGCCCCACACCACCCCCTCGTCCCCAGGGCCCCCCGCACCCTCCCCCATGGGGGCTCCCGCCACCCCAGGCCCGGCCCAGCTCATTACCTGGCCAGGTTGCTGTGTGCCTTCTCCATGACGGCCAGCCAGGCCAGCAGGGGCTGCAGGTCGTTCTCGCTGGGCATGTAGTCGTACAGGGCCTGGCAGGGCAGGGCAGGGCGGGCTCAGTGAAAGATGCCCACCTCCCCCCATCCCCCACCCCTCCCCTCAGCCCTCCCCGTGACCTTGCCCCCAGCTCTCAACCCCGTGCCCCCCCTCCAATCAGCCTGCCCTCCCCCCACCCCGTGACCCCCCTCCCATCAGCCCACCCTCCCCCCACCCCATGACCCCATCCCTCAGCCCACCCTGCCCCCACCCCATGACCTCGCCCACCCCTCCCTGCCCCCACCCCGTGACCCCCCTCCCATCAGACCGCCAGCCCCTTGCACTCACGGTGATGATCTGGGCGTTGAGCTCGGCAGAGAGGCACGCCAGACCAGGCTGGGCACCGAAGAGGCTGTGGAAGGCCTGCATGGCGCACGCCGTCACCAGCTGCAAAGGACACAGTGTTAGAAGCGAGGGGGGAACACGCCGCCCCACTGGGCCCCTCCATCCACAGGCCTGAGCAGATCCCCCCCCCAGCAGGAAGGGGTTGGGTTGTCCCAGATGGAGTCCAGGCGTCCCCTGCACACTCCCCGTACCCTGCAGGGCCCCCTTGCCTGACCCTGCGGAGTTGGCCCGGGCCGGCAGGGAGCGGGAGGGCTGGGGGCCCGAGGACAGTGACTGGTCCCCTCCCTCCCGGGAGCCCGGACGGCTGCTCACCACATGGCTGAGGGTCATGACGCGGAGCAGGGTCTCGCAGCAGGTCTTCACCACGGCCAGCGGCAGGCAGGGCAGCAGGTCCCGGAGCAGGGTCAGGACATGCAGGGTGGTGGTGGCCTCCTTGGTACCTGTGGAGTGGGGCAGAGATGAACACACAGAACAGCCCCCCCTGCTCGGCCCCCATGACTGAACCCCTCTGCCAGGGGCTGCCGGGCCCAGAGAGCGCAGCACCGAACCCACCGAGCGCAGCTCAGGGCAGCAGCGCGGGGGCAAAGAGCCCAGCACAGACCCCAGCAGCCGCCCAGTGGCCCCACGACCCCTCCGGTCCTCCTGCACCCCCCACAGCCCCTCCGGTCCCCCTGCACCCCCAGAGCTGTGCATCCCTGCACCCCCTCCGGTCCCCCTGCACCCCCCACAGCCCCTCCGGTCCCCCTGTACCTCCCACAGCCCCTCCGGTCCCCCTGTACCTCCCACAGCACCTCCGGTCCCCCTGCATCCCCCACAGCAGTGCGCCCCACATCCCAGCCAGGCCCCCATGCACCCCCCCACAACCCCTCCAGTCCCCATGCACACCCCCACAGCTGTACACCCCGTGCCCCCTCTGGTCCCCATGCACCCCCCACAGCTGTGCACCCCATGACCTCTCTGGTCCCCATGCACCCCCCACAGCAGTGCACCCCACATCCCAGCCAGGCCCCCATGCATCCCCCCACAGCTGTGCACCCCGCGCCCCCTCCGGTCCCCATGCACCCCCCACAGCTGTACACCCCATAACCCCTCCAGTCCCCATGCACCCCCCCACAGCCGTACACCCCACATCCATCCATCCCGTCTCCCCCGTACCTCCGGACTTTTCGATCTCCTGCACACAGAACCGGGCTGTGGACTGCGCAGCCGGGTGGTGCGTGGGAGCCGTGTCCCCGAACAGGAACTCGCTGCCCTTCAGGATGGAGCAGACGCCGTGCTGGGCTTCCTTCCGCACCTGCCGAGCATGGGAGCGGGGTGAGTGGGGGTGCCCCGGGCAGCCTCCTGCCAAGGATCGGGGAGGCAGGGCTGGGACCCCCACGCCCAGGGCACTGCACAGACCAGGCAGCTCCAGACCCAGGGCTGAGGCTCCAGAGAGACCCTGCAGACTGGGGCAGAGCTACAGAGGGCCCCAGCTGGGGGGCAGGAGGGGGCACCCCACAGGGTCCCGCAGGGCTCACCTTGGGCTTGGCGTGGACCGTGAAGCTGAGCAAGCCATGGTAAACCTGCAGCGTGACGGGGTAGCTCCAGGCTGCCAGGTCCTGCTTCCGCAGCAGCGTGGCCAGGCAGGAGAGCACCTGCAGGGAGAGACCAACAGGGACACGTGGGTATCGGCGCTGCCCTCCCGAGCCAGGGCCACTGCCAGCCCCCTCCCCCCGCAGGTCAGGCTGCCCTTCCCCCGCACGCCTGACCCCCCCAGCCCCGAAAGTCAGACTGCCCCTCCTCCACACCGAGCACCCCGGCCAGCCTGACCCATCCAGGGACGGCAGGAACCCAGGATGCTGGGGGGAGACACACACCCCTCCCCCCCAGGCTCAGCACAAGGGGATGGGCCCCGTACTGCTCACACCCTCGCTGAGGGCAGGGAGTCTGAGCCAGCCGCACCCCAGTGACCCCCTGCCCGCCTCCTGCTGGCGGCACTCACCCACCGCAGGGCAGAGGAGGGGCCGCTGCCGGCCTGCGAGGCCATGATGCCCATCAACACTTTGGAGGTGTCCGAGAACTTCTTTATCAGCACGGGCCCTGGCACCCTGCGGGCAGAGAAGGGAGGGTGTCAGTGCAGGTAGGGGCCTGGCAACGGGGAGGGGGGACAATGGGAGATGCGCTGCACTGCCCCTCCCCCCCGACACAGCCGTAATTCCCAGCCCTTCTCCACCCCGGTGCTGGAAGGTGAGCCCCCCTGTGGGTGGGACCCTCCGACATGGGCCGAGGGGTCCCCTGAGGGGGTGACCCTGCCCCAGCTCAACTCGGAGACACCAGCACATCAGCAGCCACACAGCCCCACGGCTCAGAGCCGCACCCCCTGCAGCCCTGCCCCCCCATCCATGCACCCCCACACACACCTTCCCCCGGCCTTGCCGGCCTGCAAGCAGCACCCTGCGTTGTCCCCTACACCTTGTTTCCATCCCCGGCCCCTGCCTCGCTCTGCCTGGGCCCCGGCCAGCCCCCGGGGCAGCGAGAGTAACCCGTGGGCGGGAGCGACTCACCGCTTCAGCACCAGGTTGAGCAGGTAGGCGACAGCAGCCAGCGACTCCGGCGACTCCACGGCCTCCAGCGTCGTCATCTGGCAACACAGCCGGGGTGAGCACGGGGGGGCCCCGCTGCCAGGCTCAGCCGGGAGCTCCCCGGGCCGGGTGACGGAGCATCCGCGACCCAGCTGGCGCTCCATGGCAGGGATAGCAGCGCCAGCCTAGTCTCTGGGGTGCACCAATCCCACTCACGGATCCCCAGTCCCCATGGACTGCAGCCGCCTAGCCGAGACCCCCGGCCGGACCCCCCCAGGCACTGCATGGCAGAGTCCAGCATGCCCCCGGAACTCACACTGCCTGACGGCTTCACCTCCGGCTCGCTGAAGGACCCACCCCCCTGCCCCGGGAGCCAGGGGTGCTGCGTGGGGGTCAGCTCCTGGCACTCCTAGCCAGAGCTCTGCTGCCACAGTCCCCTGGGCCCTTCACCGACACCCCCGCAGCCCCTGGCCATACGCAGCCCCTCCAGCTACCCTGCGACAGCCCAGTGCAGAGGGAAGGTCCCGGTCCCTTCCAGAGCCCCCCAGCACAGGGCACACTTGGGACCAACCACAGGCTGCTCCCCACCTCTAGCCGAGACCTGCCCCCACACACACGGCCACTCACCAGCGCCGCGAAGTACTCGGTCTCGCTCTCCGTGCCGCCCTGCGAGCGGATCACCTCCGTCACAGCAGCCAGCACCGCGCAGATCTGCGGAGAGCGCGCAGGAGGGGACAGGTGAGCACCACAGGACGTGGGCTTGGCCCCAGAACACGCTGCCCCTCCCTCTCTGTGGCGTCCGGGCCAGGACAGGGGCAACAGCCTGGCCCCAGAACACGCCGTCCCGCCCCCTCCACGGCTTCTGGGCCAGGGCAGGGGCAACGTGCTCAGGAAGGCCCCAGAGCACCCCGCTCCCCCGAGGCAAAAGCCAGAGTCTCCCCCGCTCCCAAGCGGAGCGCCCCGCCCACCTCTCTGTGCGCGGCGGAGCTGGACTCCCAGAACCGCTGCACTTTGCTGAAGGTGAGGTTGGTGCAGTCGCTCAAGCCGCTCAGGAAGGTGCGCGAGGACTTCTCGGTGACAGCAGCTCCATCGTCCTCCTCCATGCAGAGCTGGGCGCCCTGGCCTGCCTGCTCCGAGCGCACGGACCCCGACTGTAGCTCATTGTGTAACTTCAGCGCATCCACAGTCAGGTCACTCTTCTCTGTGGGGGATACGTGCTCAGGGCCGGCCAGACAAACACCTGAATTCCCCCCCTCCCCCCTGGCTAGCGCCCTGATCCTCCAAACCCCCGCCCTCACAGAGGGCCTCCGGGCCGGGCCAGGCCTGCAGAGCGTGTCCCTCTGACGGCCTGGCTGGGTCAGAGATCTCCAGCGCGTGGAACGAGAACCCCCAAGGAGGCAGAGCAGCGACTGAGGGAGCAGAGGGTCTATAAGGCAGTTCACCGGGGTACAGATGCCCCAGGCCAGTCCATCCAGCCCAGCCTCCTCCCCCTGTGCGGTGTCAGGGGGGCTCCGGGAACTCGAGAGCCCTGTCACCATCTCCTAGCCAGTGCCACGCGGAGATGCCTGCGGTGCCTGCTCTGCTCCGGATTCCCGCCAAGGCGGCGTGCGGCTCTCACCACCTGTGGCCTGGGCTGCGGCAGGTAACAAATGTGCGTTGCCAGAGCAGCATTTCCCTAGCCAAGCCGAGAGGTGATGCTTCCAAACTGGAACCAAATCCCAGCCTGGGTTTTCGGTCCGTGCGTTGGCCTCCTGCAACTCCCAGCACAGGAGTTGGTGCAGGTCCGGCTCCCAGCACTGCCCCAGGCGCTCCCGACACCCAGGGGTTTATAACCCAAGCCCGTTTTCCTGGCGTTCTTAAAGTCCAGGGACCGCAGCCGCCCCCCCCCACAGGCTTTGCATCACCTTCTCTGAGGTTCTCCTGGCTGCAGCGCAGTCGCACCTAGAGCCAGGATCGGGACCGCTGCCCTCCGCGCACACACACAGGTTGGCGGGCCCTGACCCAGAGCCTCCCACACAACCTCCACCTGGGACAGCTGACACGTCCCCCGGCTGCCCGCCAACCGCCCAGCAGCAGGCCCCAGGGCACCGTGCAGGTCGGTTCTCCCCCATCCTGCCTCTGCCCCGAGCCCGGCACCAGCCCCATGCCGCGCCCCACGCCCAGGGGGCCGGACTGACCCACAGCATTGCACTGGGTCCAGGGCCCGCCCCACCCCCCGCAGGCCCTACAAGCGCCCCGGGGGGCCAGCCTGCAGCACCCAGCTCCACGGGAGGCCCGGGGCAGGGGGCAGCCAGGGGCCCAGCTCCGGGGGAGCAGGGTGTGAAGCTCGACGGGGCGGCTCGGCCCGGCCCCCCGCTCACCCGCGGGCCGGCTGAAGAAGCGGCTGCGGGCGGCCAGGCGGTGGCGGCGGCTCTCGGGGTTGCTGTCGCTGCTGTGCCCCTTCCGCCAGCGCTGGAGCTTGCGGGCGGCCCCGGAGCGGAGCCTGCCGGCCTTGCCCATCCCCAGGCACAACAGCTGCTCCGCCGGCCACGCGGAAACCACGTGTGGCCCCCTTCCGCCCTCTCTGCCGCCACTTCCGGCCGGAGCGTGAGGGCACTTCCGGCATGGGCAAGACGCCATCTTTACTGCGGGCAGAGGGGGAGTTTTTTGTTTGTTTCCCCTCGGCGGACACTGCCAGCACTTCCGGCCTCACTGCCAACCTGGCCCCGCCCCCCCTCTGCGAGAGCCTGTGGGGCACGGGGAGGCGGGGCACGGTCAGGGGCTGCCCTGTGGGGGGCACAAGTGGGGCAGCTGCATTGTCCCCTGTGCCCGGCGTGCCACGGGCCTCTGGCCCAGCACCAGCTGACACCGAGGGGCTCCCCCGGGGGAGACACAGCCCCAGCCCCGGCCCCAGGGGGCTTCTGCCCCAGCGCCACACAGCCCCCGTCAGAGAGCGCCCAGGCCCAGAGCCGCGCCAGAGAGGTCACAGCTGAGTTCTCTGAACCGGCCCCTCACTTTGGGAGCCTTGGGGGTGTCGGGAGCAGCCAGAGCCGGACGTCCCACAGGCGCCGGAGAGAGTTGTGGCAGTGTCCGGTGTGTCACCACAACCATTAAAAGTCATGAGCCAGGGCCCCCAGAAACATGAGATGAGGTTAAGAATCAATGTGGGTCCTTTTATTGGCCTTCTGATGCTGGTGCCTTTAGGGGTCATATTTTCAGGCTTTACCCACCACCACTAGAGCTGGAACCCTTAAAGAAAACTGAGAGTCTGACCTAATCCCATGACTCTGGGAGCTGGGGCTTTCAGAAGAGCACGTTGTGCATAACCACGTCCCTTCAGGTAGGAAGCCACTCAGCTCTTTTATGGACCCAGGTGGCTGAAACAACATCAGCCTTCACCTCAAACTCAGGCATGTCACCACCCAAAACAAAGCCACACAAGGGCGGAAGGGTTTTCACTGGCTATTGTTTTATGAAGGTTTGGGTGTCTGTGAAAGAGGCAGAAAGATCAGAGAAGATGAGAGAAAAGGCAGCAAGGAAGCACCACACATAGCAACACAAGCACTGGCACCGTGGCCCCATGAAAACCTAGAGAGAGTGGAGGGCTTTTGGGCAGAGTGCTGTCTGAAAGGGGCTCGGAGCTGTGAGCAAATAAAATGTCTCCTACAGTTCCATTCCTGCTGTGTTTGGGGGAACAGGACTTATTAACAGGACTTAATAGGCAGCAGGTTTAAAACAAACACAAGGAGGTACTTCTTCACACCACACACAGTCAGCCTGGGAAACTCCTTGCCAGGGGATGTTGTGAAGGCCAAAACTATAACTGCGTTCAAAAAAGAACTAGCTAAGTTCCTGGAGGACAGGTCCATCAATGGCTATTAGCCAGGATGGTGAGGTGTGCAACCCCATGCTCTGGGTGTCCCTAAATCTCTGACTGCCAGAAGCTGGGGATGGGCCACAGGGATGGATCACTTGATTCCCTGTTCTGTTCATTCCCTCTGGGGCACCTGGCACTGGCCGCTGTCAGAAGACAGGACACTGGGCTAGATGGACCCTTGGCCTGGCCCGGTCTGGCTGTTTTTATGTGGACTTTATCCAATCTTTGTACATGCACAGGGTTGCACCCGAGATACCAGGCTCCATCACCAATTTCTCCTCCTAACAGAAACAACCTGCAGGGCCCTGAACTTTTGCTAACCACTAGGGCCTAGAGAGGGAACAAACAGCAAATTTCATGAGAGTCGGCAACAGTCTTGCGGGCAACCAGCACCTTTGAAAATCAGGGCTCATGGGTCTCACACTGGGCACTCAAAATCTGTGACCGCTGTCACACTTTCTGGAAAAACGACGAGGCGTCCTTGTGGCACCTCAGAGACTAACACATTTATTTGGGCATAAGCTTTCGTGGGCTAGAATAGAACCCACGAGAGCTTATGCCCAAATACATGTGTTAGTCTCTAAGGTGCCACAAGGACGCCTCGTTTTTGCTAATATAGACTAACCCAGCGACGCCTCTGAAACCTGACACTTTCTGGAGCGGCTGTGCCCATAAGCACCTACCTCAGGGCAGACGGCCAAGAACAGGGCAGACACCCCAACCTGGTGGTGGGTTCTATCATTAGATTTCACCAAACCAGTTTCAAATGGGAACTCCTGGCTCACATACACACCAACGACAGAGTTGCAGGGATCTGTCAATTCAAAGTGTCTTTCAAGGTGGACCCAGGAGGCAGCCCATGGGGATCTCTGGCTTCAGTTTAGAGTCTCGGACCCTTCAGAGTTCAAACAAAAGGATGGAAAATTTTCCTGTGGCTTTGTTTTATTACCTTCCTTCAGCTTCCAAGCCCCAATAGGGCCATCAACCAATCCTTTGTATTGCAAGTTCCTTAATGGCCCATCTGATTCTGATAGTCCTTCTGGAGGGGGTGGGGGGATGATGCCCATGCCTGGGTTCACAAGGGAGGGCAAACATTTTCAAAGTTATAAAGCAAAAACTTACATATTTTCTTATTCCCTGGAATCCACGCACTGCAAATAAGATTAATGCCGGCAGCAACTTACAAGCATTTCATGGAGTCTAAACAGTAAATACATTTGTGTAAGTCTAACACTTATTTTGAGCAAAACTAACAAACAGGGGACCTGCTCTGGTCTCCAGCTACAAGTCTGTCAGTTCTTAGCTTATGCCTGCAGCCAGGGCAAGGGCTGGCATCTGGCCTGCCACCGTCGCAACCGCCTTTGAAAATGTAAAGAAATCCAGCCCATTTCTTCAGCCAGGCCAGAGGCCGGCTGCTCGCTGGGGGCTCCCCCAGGGGAAGTTGGGAGATTTAGAATGAAATCTGTGGCCTCACCCAATAGCAAATTATGCAAAAAATAAAAGCTCCCATATTTTACCTATTACAGATTTTTCCTGCACAGACATCTCAGAACTAGCCAGTGCCCTTGTGCTGTGGATAAACGGAGGAGACTGCAGAGATTGGCGGCTACCAGGTGTCACGGACTCACAGATTGTGCCCACTCTTGGCCCCGTGCGGTCCGTGGGGGGTGCCCCTTTTAGTGAGACAGCCCTTCTCGGGGGTCCACTCTCTCTCGGGGTCAGGCCCCTCCACCTCCTGGATCTGCACCTCTTGGAGCCCTAGCACACCTGTTTCTCGCTGTGGGCCCCCTCGGGGAGTCCACACGCTCTGGACACCCCGGGCCTCCACCCCCAAAGGGGTTGATGCCACCCTGTTCTCTAGACCGGAGTGACTCTCAGCCAGCATGAAACAGGAGGTTTATTGAGAGTTGAACACAGCACAGGAAACTCTCAGGGCCTCCCTCAGCCCAGCACATCCCAGTCTCTGCATCTAGGTGGGCTCTGCCTGCTCCCCCCTCCAGCCCCGAGCCCCCCTGCTCCCAGCTGGGTATCTGAGATCACCGGCCCCAGGCCCCGCCTCTGTCCATTGTCTTCTCTCCAGGGAAACAGAGTTGTAAACTGGGGCCTCCTCTCCTCGCTTCTGTCCTCTGGCCAGAACCCGCTGCGTCTCCTCAGCTGGGCCTCCGGGTCACCAGGTCGCCAGGTCATCGGTCGCTGGGGTATCCATCCTCCTGGCCATCGGCTGGGTCCCCAAGTCCTCTCTCTGGTCCTCTGCAAAACAAACTCCCTCTCCCCTCACCTCATTAAACTAGTAACACCCAGGGAAACTGAGTCCCACCCCCTCTGCATGCAAACCATTGAAACTCCACAGAAAACAAGAAACCCCCCCACTACGTCACACCAGGGTTGCCAAACGCCACAGTAGAAGCACCTGAATAGACCAGAATCCAAGCCTGGCACCCTGAAGTGAGACTACTTAGAGTGCTGTAAATATTCCAGCTGACCCTGCGCCCGCATCCACCAGGCAGCCCCCTGCGCTTGATGCTCCAGCCATCAGGGCTACATTGAGTTGTGCATGGAACCGGTGTTGGTGCCTCTTCACCAGAGCCCCAAGCCGGCGGCAGGACACTTACCAGCAATACCCCAACCCACAGCAGCTTTCCCTCGCGTCACACCCCTAGCTTGGCTCGGGCCGGGCCGGACGGTCAGGTTTGAACCCCACTCTGGGAAATAGCCTCTTTGGCTCTAGACGCCACGAATCCTACTTGCAAAAGTGGGGGGATCCTCCCAGGCTCCTGTACAGGTACATTTTGTTTGACGTTAACCCTTGGGAAGTGGGGCCGGAACGAGGTGCTGGGTGTGTGATGTCCCCAGAGCTGAGATTGGGACATTGCCTGACATGTCACCCGTCACTGGCTATGTCACTGCAGCATTGGGCCTGTCTACACGGGCACGTTACAGCGCTGCAACTTTATTGCTCAGGGGTGTGAAAAACCACCCCCCTGAGCGCAGCAAGTTTCAGCGCTGTAACGTGCCCGTGTAGACAGTGCCCCAGTGCGGGGAGCTCTGCCCCTCGTGGAGGTGGGTTTTTAGAGAGCTGTGAGAGCGCTCTCCCCGCGCTCTGCCGCGACCTCACAAGCCACATTAAAGCGCTGCCACGTTGCCAGTGAAGACGCGCCAGGACTGGACACACTTACCTGGCCCCTCCCCTGGCAGGCTTGGGACAGGGGGCTCCCGTTTCTAAGCCCCAGGAACTGGGAAGCCTGCAGGGACAGTGCTCATTGCCCGTGCAGCTCTCGGTCTGACTCCCTCTTGCCTCCTCCCAGCTAGAGCAACCCGAGTCCAGCCCATGCTCTGAGCAGCCCCGCTGAGCCCTGGAAAACTTAAACCAGCGTCAGGCCATTTATCCTTGTCCTGCCTCTCTGGTCCCGTCTCCCAGCGACGCTGGGAAAGGCACAGCCCCGGCCAGCCGAGCCAGACTCTGGGTGAGCAGGAGCGGGCGCGGGAGCGAGGAAAGGGAAGACACAAGGCGAAGGAAGAGGACACCCGGGGTGCGGGGAGGTGTGACAGCCGGAGAGCAGGGCTCACATCCCAGCCGGAGGTGTCGCTGGGTCTCTCTCTGGCTCTGGATGATGAAGGCCCAACCCGCGGGTGGCAGATTTTGCTCCTTTCAGTCCCCATCTTTGCCCACTTGCTCTCCCCTTCTGGGGTTGTTAAGGGTCCCACAGGGGAGGGGTGGGGACTAGCCCATCCCCTCATTATTCTGTTCACTAATTAGGCCTAATTTCCGACACCCCGATTTTGGTCCATTCATTTCCAATTCCATGCGCCTCTTTTCTACCAGGCATGATCTCAACACAGCACCAGAGCAGGATCGCGCCTTATGGTCCGGTAGCCAGGCTGCCGGCCTGGGGCTTTCGCTGACGTGTAGGGAACAGGCTGAGTTGAGCTTGTTCCCGGGGATCCCTGCACGCCCCCTGCCAGCGGCCGCCCCCCTGGCCTCCTCCAGCAGTTGGGTGCCAGGGGGGACTCCCCGCGTAAGGCTGGAGCAAGGCGGCTGGGTGCTAAGCAGCGGGTTTGGCTGAGGTGCGTGTGGGACCCCGGAGAGGGCAGGCGAGGGAGCAGGGGACAGGGCGCTGGTGCCTGACCCGAATGCAGTGTGTTCTCAGGGAACCAGGGTGTGTGTATACAAACAAACTGCTCTCCGAACACGCCCAGCCCCTGCTCTGCCAGGCCCTGAAATCGGCTCCCTGCACCACAGCAGACGCGGGCACTAGAGCCCGCCAGAGCCAAGGACTCAAGGGTCCCTCAGAGACAAGGACAGGCAGCTCCTGCCACAGGGGCTCCTAAGCTGCCATCCGGGGGGGCTGCGTTGCAGCCAGAGAGCCCCCGCGGGCATTGTGCCCTGCCAGGTGCACGGGGGAGCTGTGCCGTGGGGAGGGCAAGGCCTGAGCTCAGGGGACAAGTCTGCGGCCGAGCCAGACGTGGGGAACACGAGCTGTCTGAGCTGTGTTGGCTGTGCCCCCGGGGGCAGGGGAGGGCGGCTGGCTGCCTGGCGCGGGGGATTCTGCCGGGCCTGGAGCGCGGGGCGTCCGACAGAGAAAGGCTTTGTGCTGCCAGGACAATAGAGCAACGGCCAGTCGCAGCCAGGGAGGCAGAGGGAGAAGGGGCAGCTGTGGGAGGGGGGGGCGTGCAGAGATGCCTTGTCTCTGGAGCTCTCCCACGTGGGGGGCAGCCCGGGGCAGCTGGCAGAACTTGGGCAGCAGGAGGCAGGTTGCCCCCCAGCCCTTGCAACTGAAGTGTTGTCCCCAGGGGAGAGAGCTTGCTGTAGCAACGGTGACCAGGGAGGGTTTGGTCTCTCCCCATTGGCAGCGGGACATTTAAACGCAGGGCTGGCGACAGGAGCTGAACTGAGGGAGGAGCGAGGTGGGGACGGGTAGAGGCACACAGAGGGGGCAGAGCGGACCCAGGCCATCGGAGCTCTAGGCAGGACAGCAGCCCCCGGCCGGCCAGGGCAGGGGACCAGCTGCTTGTGGGCGTCTTTAGCTCCCTGGGGACGAGCTCCTGGGCAGCGGGGTGGTTCCCGGCCCTGGCAGCAGACCCCACGGCAAGGCCCGTCCGTGATGGCCAGCCCCGAGGGTGCCAGCCCCCACCCAGGGAACCGGGCCATCCGCCCGCCTGCTGGGCTCATCTTCACCCCTGAGCTGGGTCCGTCACCCGTCGGCGACTTGTGCACGAACATGGGACATCTCAGCTGTGTGGAGAGGTACCTGCCCCCCATTCCTGGCCTGGGAAGGAGACGGGTGGGCAGGGGATGGAGGTGCGATGGGGTGGGTTGGGGATGGGCCCCAGGGTATTTGGCTAAACATTACTCTGCAGTGACCCCTTTTGGCCAGGTTAGGAACGGCCTCGGTGAGCTCCGTCAGAGACTGGGCCAGTCCACCCATTCACCCCGTGGGGAGCTCCGGCAGGGCGGGTGCTGGGGGAGATCTACGGACGGGGGTGGGTGACAGGAACCCTGCCCCCATGTGCGTGGGATGGGCCCAGCCTGGTAGCAGGATGAGAAGGGTGATGGTGAGTGAAGAAGGTAATAGCGGGTGTCAGGGTGATGGCGGGTGAGGAGGGTGATGGCGGGTGGAAGGGTGACAGTGGGTGAGAGAGTAACGGGGGGCGAGGAGGAGGATGGCGGGTGACAGAAGGTGAGGAGGGTGACGGCAGGCAAGGAGGGTGACGGCGGGCGAGGAGGAGGATGACAGCAGGCGAGGAGGGTGACAGCTGGTGACGGTGACAGTGGGTGGCAGGGTGATGGCAGGTGAGGAGGGTGATGGCGGGTGGAAGGGTGACGATGGGTGTCAGGGTGACAGCAGGCGAGGAGGGTGACAGCGGGTGACGGTGACAGTGGGTGGCAGGGTGACAGCAGGCGAGGAGGGTGACAGCGGGTGGCAGGGTGACAGTGGGTGGCAGGGAGACGGCGGGTGAGGAGGGTGACAGTGGGTGAGAGAGTAACGGCGGGCGAGGAGGAGGATGGTGGGTGACAGAAGGTGAGGAGGGTGACTGCAGGCAAGGAGGGTGATGGCGGGTGAGGAGGAGGATGGCGGGTGACAGCAGGCGAGGAGGGTGACAGCGGGTGGCAGGGTGACGGCGGGTGGCAGGGTGACGGCGGGCAAGGAGGGTGACGGCGGGTGGCAGGGTGACGGCGGGTGGCAGGGTGATGGCGGGCGAGGAGGGTGACGGCGGGTGGCAGGGTGACGGCGGACGAGGAGGGTGACGGCGGGTGGCAGGGTGACAGTGGGTGGCAGGGTGACGGCGGGCGAGGAGGGTGACAGCAGGTGGCAGGGTGACGGCAGATGAGGAGGAGGATGGCGGGCGGCAGGGTGGTCACGGGCTGCTCTCTCCCGCAGCATCACCCCAAGGAGAAGGCTGAGGCTGTCCCCAGACGCCCTGACTCCGAGCCCCTCTGGCTCCCAGCTGTTGGCTCCCACGGGAACGCCCACGCCCACAGGTCAGCACCAGCCCCTCTGCACAGCCCCCGCCCCCCGGCCAGCGCCCCACTGACCCGCTCTCTCTGTCCCAGGTGGCGCGCTGGAGCCCTCGCTCAGCCCCCAGGCCTGCAGCAGCAGCAGCAGCGAGGGCAGGTACCTGGAGGGGTGGGAGCGGGGAACAGGCAGCGTCGCTGTCTGGGGGCGTCCCAGGCAGGCTGGGGGGCAGAGCAGAGGCCCCGCTGTGTCTGTCCCAGGGGAGGGTTATTATGGGTCACCTGCAGCAAGCCAGCGCCTGGGGCTGAGACCCCGTTGGAGCAGTGGCCGGGGGGGTGTGTGTGTCCCCACGGGGGCCCCAGCCCCTGCAGCCCATGGGTCCCCCTGCAGTACGTGCCAGGCCGCTCGCACTCCCAGCACCCGCTGCTCAGGGGCTGCCCGGCCTCTGCCAGCCCTGGGGGGCTGCTCCGCTGCCTCGCAGTGCCACTGCTTCCCCCATGCAGCACAGCCCGCGCCAGCCTGGCTCTTCCCTGCCCCACGGGGAGCTCTGCTGCCAGCCTGCCGCACCGACCAGCCTCTGCTGCCACACCCGTCCATGCGCCCCCCACGCCCACAGATCCTCTGCACCAGCCTGCCCCCCCGAGCGATTTTACTGTATGTACTGGGGTGCTAGCCCCCCCACAGTGTGCCCCATAGCCCCCCACTGCTCCCCAGAGCCCCCCACCGTGTTCCTCCTAGCCCCCCATAGTGCTCCCCAAAGTCCCCACAGTGTACCCCATAGCCCTCCCCACTGCTCCCCAGAGCCCCCCGGCACATGCAGTGCTCCCCCTAGCTCCATTGGCACACGCAGTGCACCCCATAGCCCCCCCACACACACTGTCTGTGTGTCTGGCCGGGAGGCTGCTGCCCACTGGGGCCGCTCTGACCCCCTGGCTCTGGTTTCTCTTCTCAGCTGCAGTCAGATGCCCTCGCGTTGCAGCCTGCCCCGCTCCGTGAGTACCTGGGCTGTGTCCGAGGGGCTGGGAAGGGACCGTGCAGGGCATGGGCAGGGCCTGTGGGCCGCTGTCCTATCCCCCACCCCTGGGCTCGAGGGCACGAACACGGCCATTCTGCAGCCCCGGTACCCTGCCCTGGCGCTGCCGGGCACACTCTGCACCCCACTGGGTCGGGCCCTTCCACGTCCCCGGACGTGCCCCTATGGGCTGGCCAGTGCCTGCTCGTTCCCAGCCCCGAGGGGCGGGTACCGGGCCCCTTCAGAGCGTGCCTGGTGGGGAAGGAACCAGCCTTTCCCCCCCCCATCTGGCTCTTCTAGGCCAGGGCTCACTAGGGACTCGGGGGGTGAGGTGGGGGCGGCGTGATGGGCAGTACTGAAGCACGGGTGAGGCTGGCATCGCTGGCATGGATTTATACAGCCCTGCCTGGCACCGGTCCCAGCGCACTCGAGTTACAGCGAGACAGCGGCATGCACAAAGCCACAGGGCTGCGGCATCGGGCTAAGAACAGGGGCAGGATGGACGGGGCTGTCTCTGCAGGCCTGGCCCCTCTGCCCCATGACTGCTCCCTGCCTGGTACCCCGCCACACGCACCCCGCCCTGCACCCGCTCCATGCTCGGCCTAGCTCTGCACCCGTTCTGCCTGGCCCTGCCCCCATTCCGTGCCCAGCCCCGCCCTGCAGCGTCTCTGTGCCCCGCCCCGCCCTGCACCCGCTCCATGCTCGGCCCAGCTCTGCACCCGCTCTGCCTGGCCCTGCCCCCACTCCGTGCCCGGCCCCGCCCTGCACTGTCTCTGTGCCCCGCCCCGCCCTGCACCCGCTCTGCCCGGCCCCGCCCTGCACCCGCTCCATGCTCGGCCCAGCTCTGCACCCGCTCTGCCTGGCCCTGCCCCCGCTCCGTGCCCGGCCCCGCCCTGCACCGTCTCTGTGCCCCGCCCCGCCCTGCACCCGCTCCATGCTCGGCCCTGCTCTGCACCCACTTCGTGCCTGGCCATGCCCTGCACCCGCTCCGTGCCCAGCCCTGCCCTGCCCCCGCTCTGTACCCTGCCCTGCACCCGCTCGGCCCCGGCCTGCACCCGCTCTGCTCCATGCCCGGCCCCGCCCTGCCTGGCCCTGCCTCCGCTCCGTGCCCGGCCCTGCCCTGCCCCGCTCCATGCCCGGCCCCGTCCTGCCCCCGCTCCACCCGCCTCCTGCTCTGACACCAGCACGTTTTCCTTCCCCACTCACCCCCTGTCCTGGGCAGCCTTGTCATGGCTCCCTCCCTTCTGCCCTCCCCCAGAGCAAGTGCCTGCGCGGAGCCCGCCAGGGACCAGGGGAAGGAAGTGCCAAGGGGAGTGGGGGCAGTGCTGTCTGATTTGCCCAGGGGGGTATTTGGGGAGCACGGCCGTGTGCTGGGGACAGACTGAGCTGGGAGGCTGGGGCATTTGGGGTCACCCCCTGCCCTGCAGCTCTGGGTGCCTGCACTGCCACGCCGCGGGGGCTCACAGCCCGGCACCAGCACACCAGTTACTGTTCACAGGGTGACCCCCACGCCCCACAGTCCCGAATCGCCCCCAAACTGTCTGCCCTCCCCTGGGCCCCTCACAGCCTGTGGGGTTTGCTGCCCCCAACAGCAGCTGGTCGATTTCCCCGGGGTTTGACTCTTCCAGGCACAGCGCTGGGCTGGGGGTTCGTAAAGGTCAAACCTCGGAGGTCTGAGCGCCGCCAAGGCAGCCGAGGCTGCGCCCAAACATGAGCACCCACCCGTGCCCCCCTGTGGGAGCCTTACCAGGGGCTGGAGCTGCAGCCTGCCCGGGGAGCAGGGACGTCCGGCGCTTGCAGACAGGGCCCCACCTGGGTCAGGCAGGGCTCAGGCGCCGAGAGACGGAGCCGGTCGCTTTGCCCTGCTTGTGCGTGGGCTCAGGGCAAGTCCCGCGCCAGGCTGGCCAGGGGCAGGGGGAGGCATGGCCAGAGGGAAGCCAGACGGGGTGACGCTGCTGGTGCTGGTTTTGCCTCTCTCCCCTGTCCCTGTGTCTCTGACACTCCGGCTTCCCCTCGTCCCCTCTCCCAGGGCAGCTCTGGCCTCTCTCCTGCTCCAGCCCCTGGGACGGACGGCGAGATCCTGACTGGGGATTTTTCCAGGGTGAGTGGATCGTACCCGTCCCGTGAGCTCGCCGCCCCCCAGCCCAATCGCTCCGCAAGGGCCCATCACCCTGGGCAGTGACCGAAATCCTCGTTCCCCTGTCCAGAGCCCAGGCCCCCGCCCGTCCTCCCCGTCCCAGGAGGGTGCCAGCTGCCCCTCCAGCACCATATAGTGAACATGCGTGCCCCAGGGGCCAGTCTGGGACTGAGGGCAGGTTTTCACTGGGGTGGGGGGCGATTTAAGATACGCCAATTCAGCGACGCGAATAGCGTAGCTGAATTCGACCTATCGGAGCCGACTTACCCCGCTGTGAGGACGGCGGCAAAATCGACCTCCGCGGCTCCCCATCAACGGCGCTTACTCCCACCTCCGCTGGTGGAGTAAGAGCGTCGATTCGGGGATCGATTGTCACGTCCCGACGAGACGCGATAATTCGATCCCCGAGAGATCGATTTGACCCAGCCTCAGGTGAACGCCTCACCTCTCGGCTCCAGGGAAGGTAGGACGTGTGTGCGTGTGGGGGAAGGAGACATCCTGCTCCAAGGAGGGCAGAGCATGTGGGGGAGGGGGGGCATCCCACTCCAGGGAGCACAGGGCGTGTGTGTGGTGGCAGACAGGGGATACATATGTCCCTCCCTAGGGAGAGCAGGGATATCCCTTCAGCTCTGTTTTTGTGCCAATGCCTGTCTCTGTTGGTGCCCCCAGCCCTGCTCTCTGCCGCTGGAGGATGGCCAGCACCGGGATCTGCGTTACGTCAGCCCCGCCACAGTAAGTGTGAAATGCGCCCACTGCTGCGTAACAGCGCGCACGGACCCCATGCTTGTAAAACAACTCTTATTAAGAACCGCAGCGCGATGCAGCAGCCGCAGCTGACATTCCAGCCATGTGCACACAGACCAATGGCTGTCTGGGTGTGCCGGCTGTCCAGCTCTGCTCCGCTGCTGTCTCGGTTTGCTCTCCACCACTGTCCTCCGTCTGCAGCTACGCACGTGCCCAGCGTCCCAGAGCAGCTTGTAGCATTGCCCTTTGCCTCTGCTGTGTGTGGCTACTGACGGCTGGACCCCACTCTGCTCCCCTGTACGTAGGGGACTCGGCTCCTTGGCTCCTCTGTCACAGCGGCTGCGCTGCCTGCCTGCGTGGCGTTGTCTGAACTGCTTCCCTCCTGCGCACTGTCCCTCCACTGGGCTACAGCAGCCGGCCCGTCCGGGGAAGCAAGTCCAGCTCTCTGACTCCTTCGCTTTGCTGGGGTCCCTGGGAGTCACACTGCTGTGATCCACCATTGCCCTTCCTGTCTGCTCGGCCTTCGCCATCGCTCCCCGGGCTGCGGGCACTGCCAGGGCTCCTTCCCATTGCTGGGTGGGTACCTGGGGAAGACGTCTTGTGCTTTGGATTCTGCCGCAGTGAGCTGCAGTCCGGACGCAGGGCTGGTGCAACCTATTAGGCGACCTAGGCGGTCACCTAGGGCACTAGCATTTGGGGGGCGGCATTTTCTTCGTTGTCGGCATTTAGGCGGAGGGAGCTGGGCAGGGGGGTGTGGGGAGGGCCGCCTGCAGCAAGTGGGGGTGGAGCGGCACGCAGGAGAACTCCCCGCCCCAGCTCACCTCTGCTCCGCCTCCTCCCCTGAGCACGCTGCCCCACTCTGCTTCTCTCCCTCCCAGGCTTGTGGCGCCAAACAGCTGATTGGCACCACAAGCCTGGGAGGTGGGAGAAGTGGAGCAGCGCTGGCGTGCTCGGGGAGGAGGCAGAGCGGGGGGGGGGCTGCTGCGGGAGGGGTGGGGGTGCTTCAGGGCAGGAGGGGGGCGGGGAGCTGCCACACGGCTCCCTGGGCGGGGGGGAGCTGCCGCGGGGGAGGGGGGCGCTTCAGGGCGGGAGGGGGGCGGGGAGCTGCCGCACGGCCTGGGGAGGAGGAGGGCGCAAAGTGGAAGTTTCGCCTCGGGCGCGAAACATCCTTGCACCGGCCCTGCCGGGACGCCAGACCTTGCAAAATGTACCTTCAGCGTCCTGATCACAATTCTCACCGCGCATCCTCCAGCTTGCCCACCACCCACCTCCACTGGGCCGCGTAGTTCCTGGCATTAGCAGAGGGCAGGTCTGGTCCCACCTTTCCCCAGGCTGGGGTTAGGATCTCCTGTGGCTGCAGTCTCGCTGTATTCTTTGCGCTGCTCACGCAGTTCCATGTCCTGATCTCATTCATGCCTGGCCAGCAGGTCCGCTCCCCGGCTTGTCTCCGGCAGGCCCCAGGTCTTACAGTGTCAGCTCCTAAATCGCTGGGATTACTGCCCAGTCCCCTTGAAACAACCCCCGTCTTCTGCACCCAGCGCATCCCTCCCCTGGCAGTCGGGGGAGCCTGCGCCTTGCAGCCTGGCCAGCCCTGGAGCCTGCATCGTTTCACTGCCCCCAGCCTGGCTGGACGGCCGGGAGCCCCCCGGGGAGAGACTGCCCCACACAGCATCTGTGTGAGCTCTGCCTGCTCTGCAGACCGGCCGCCAGCAGCGCAGTTCCTTGCCCTCACCTAGCACTGCTGCCTCGATAACACGTGTTGCAGGCGCATGGGAGCACCCAGCCGCAGCGTGGGCTCGGTCTGCACGTGCAGCTGGTGATCAAAGGGAACTGCTGGAACCAGGCGCCCTGTCACAGAGTGTGGGGGAGACAAGGCCCTGCACCCCCGGGTTCCTGCGATTCACCAGGACTCTCAGCCAGCCAGTAGAACAGAAGGTTTATTTAGACGACAGGAAGACAGTCCAAGACAGGTCTTGCAGATACAGACAACAGGACCCCCTTAGTTAGGTCCCTCTTGGGGGGGGGGGCAGGGAGGCCAGAGCCCCATCTGGGCTCCCCTTCATTTTCCCAGCCAGCTCCAAACTGAAACTCTCCAGCCCCCTCTCCTCTGCCTTTGTCTCTTTCCCGGGCCAGGAGGTCACCTGATCTCTTTGTTCTCCAACACCTTCAGTTGGCACCATTGTAGAGGAAGGGCCCAGGCCATTAGTTGCCAGGAGACAGAGTGTCGGACATTCTCTGTGCAGACAGTATCACAGGGGCCCTCTTGGGCTCTGCAACAATCACACACCCTGATCCCCCCCACCTAGATACCTAAGAAATGCATAGGGGAAACTGAGGCACCCACACAGTATTCAGGGAAAACATTAAGAACAGTCCCACTTCGTCACACTGAGCACATCCCCTTCCTGTGCCCGGCAGGGCTTGGCACCAGTGCTGCCCCTAGCCCTCCTCCTGAGTCCCCCCTGCAGCGCCAGTGGCTCGGCAGGGCTGCGCACAAGGGGCTGTGATTTTCATCGCTCTTTCCAGTGCCCATGCCCGCGCCACACCGCTGTGCTAGCTGTCTGCAGGGCCCACGGGCGTCTGATGGGCAGGAGCAGAATCTGCACAGGCAGCTGCCCGTTCCTCCACATCGCTGGACTCCTTCCACCGCCTTTGCCCCAGGCATTTTCGTGCTGGCTCCATTTTGCAGGGGCCGGCTGGAATCCCTCAGAGATGAGCAGGTCTCGAGTGTAGGGCACCTCAGTTCCCTTCGGCTCACCTGAAATCTGTTTCCACGCCCCCTGCACTGCTGCCCATGTCTGTGTTCTGCCCTCGTTTTGATCCTTTCCCTGGACTGTTCAGCTGGCCTTGCTCTTTGGAGGCATTTCTCTAGGGCTAGAGCCGTTTCCCTGTACACTGGAATCACGTGTCCTCTCACTGATTAGGGAACCTGTTACGTCTTCACAGCTCCATGCGCATGCCTGAGCTCTCAGCTCCATGCTGCAAGAGCATGGCTCCGGCTCCTTCTGTCCGGGGCCCCAGGACCCAAACGCCTCGATCTGCCATTCCAGTGTTTCATGCGTTGTTCCTGGCAACAGGGTCTCCCGTGCCTCGCCTCCTTTCCCCCCAGTAGGATACTACAAAATCTTCCCCTTTGCTGCATCATCTCCATCCCCGCTGGCCAGTTCTCCATACAGACTCATTTCTGACCCCTACGGCTGCCATGCCTGGGCAGAGGGTTTGCTGGCAATCCAGCTCTCTCCGTGCTCTGCGTCCTTCCGAGCTGCCTGTTCGCTCTGCTTCTAGCGGCTGCATCGTGGGCCTGTTAATCGTCCCCGTTTCGTGCTGTGTGTCTCACTAGCCTGACGCTGCCACCCCGTGTGCTGGGGAGTGACAGGAAAGGACTAAAACTAAAGCGGCCCAGGTGCCATTATTTGCAGAGGAGCTGCCCCAGCAGCCAGCATTCCAGCCACATGCCCACAGACTGACTGCCTGGTGCTTCCCCCATCTCTGACCCCAGTCAGGAACTGCACAGGGTGAGGGAAACAGCACTAGCCCTAAAGCTGCTCTGTGTCCACACCCCTGCTCCTGCCCAGGCCCTCTGCTGCCTGCCTCCCTGCCACCCACAGAAAGACGCAGCACAAAGTCACACGCCTGATGGGCAGCAGAGCCAGAGGGAATCTGGATCGGCAGGGACTGTGGCAGGGACTGTATGGGGGGTGCGGGTCAGGATTGGGGGCATCGGACCAGCTATGTGTGGGGACCTTATGCCCCGGTGGAAACATGGACTCGCTGCTGGGGCGCCCCCACGTGGCTGGGCATGGCACAGCAGCTCTCCTCATCTCGCGCCCCTGCTGACGGCTGATCCCAGCCCAGCAGTTCTGCCTCTTCTCACGACTCAGCCCTCCAGCCAGATCATGCTTAGTCCCCCCTTTCCGGGGAACTACATCCAACAACCGTCTGGTCGGCCGCCCCCCGTCGGGGCCCATAACCCCACCCCCCCCGGGCTCCCACCAGGCCACAGCCCCTTGGGGGCTTCTCGCCGCCTTCCCCAGAGCAGGTAGGGGAGCCCAGGCCTGGCCTCTGTCCTGGGTTCCAGCCCAGGGACCCTAGGACAGGCAGTCTAGGGTCACTCCACCAGACTCCCGGCTGTTGCCTCTGTGGTCTTCTGCCTACCCAGCCGGCCAGCAGCCCTCTCTAGGTTCACCCTTCTCTGCCCTCTTCGGTCCCCCTCGCCTGTTCCTCCACTGAACCCCTCCCAGGGTCTCGCTCTGCAAGCCCAGAGCCTGCACTTCCACCAGGGCTCCCCACCCCAAGGGCTGCTCGGGGTCTCTCCTGGCCTCTTGCCAGACACTGCTCTCCTCAGGCGAGGGTCCCAGGGCAGCTCTGCCCCAGGGCTTCCTCCTTGACCCTCCTCCTCTCTCCAACCTTGCCCCGCAAGGGACCACTGAGTGCGTCCCTCGCTCCCTGCAGCCCCCGTCTGCTGACCCCCCACCTGGAGGTACCCCACACGCCAGGCTCCAGGGGACCAGGGGTTAACTGGCCAATCCTGCTCCAGTTAACTCTTTCAGAGCCAGGATGGAGTACACCCCTCGCACCCTGGCCATGCGACGCTGCACCCTCAGCACGTTGGGCCCAATGCCTGACGCGAGGGGCCTGGCAGGTGGGGGGAGGAGGAGCCCAGAGCTGCCATGACGCAGCCTCTCGGGAGCTCATCCCCCTCCCCATTTCAACCCCCCCAGGTGGCTTCCCTGCTGTGCGGCCAGTTGGCTGGGGTGGTGGAGGAGTACGTGGTGGTGGACTGTCGCTATCCCTATGAATATGCGGGGGGACACATAAAGGTAAGAGCCTGGCTCAACCGGTCCTGCCCCCAGCAACTTCCCGCACGCAACAGGTTGCCTGCCGTGCAGAGACAGCTCCCGCTAGGTGTCACAGAGCGGGGCAGGACTGGCTTTGGGGGGAGCTCCCGGCTACTCCAGCCCCGGCCTGTTCCAGCAGGGGGCGCTGTGGAGAGGGGGGCAGCGCTGGCTGTGGGGATCATGAAATTATTAAAATCCTATAAGCATCATGCAGGATCCTGGGCTGCCCAGTGTTTTGCCTGGGGAAAAGGGGGCAGGGGCCATGGCACTTTGCCAGCTCCCAGTTGACCCCATCTATGGGATGCTCCCCCAGCCCTGAAGGCGGGGAAGGAGCACTGAGCCCTGGTCCTGCCTGTGCTGCCCCCCCACCCGCTGCACCCCTCTGACCTCCTTGCTCTCGCGCAGGGCGCCCTCAATCTGTACCGAGAAGAGCAGCTGGCGAGGTGGTTCCTGCCGGATCCCTTGGGCACGACCCCGTGCCCCCGCAGCAGTGTCCTGATCTTCCACTGCGAGTTCTCCTCTGAGAGAGGCCCCCGATTGTAGGTGCCTTGGGGGCCCGCCCAGCTCCCCCCACTCTCTGCCTGCTCATCCCCCTGCCAAGGTCTCTGTGATAGAGAGGAGCCGCACAGTTGGGGACACTGGAATGCCTACCCGGCTGAGATCAACATAAGAACATAAGAACGGCCGTACCGGGTCAGACCAAAGGTCCATCTGTCACGGACTCACAGATCGTGCCCACTCTTGGCCCCGTGCGGTCCGTGGCGGGTGCCCCTTTTAGTGCGACAGCCCTTCTCGGGGTCCACTCTCTCTCGGGGTCCGTCCCCTCCATCTCCTGGATCCGCAGTATCCTGTCTACCGACAGTGGCCAATGCCAGGTGACCCAGAGGGAGTGAACCAACAGGGCGCGCCTGGCTCCCATCCCAGCACTGCTGCCCAGCCGGGGGCACCTCGCTGCTCCACTCCCAGGGCAGCAGTGGCAGCCTGTGGTTGCAGGTGCCCCCCAAGGCTCTATGTCCTATTGGGGTGAGGCCAATGCCTGGCTCTGGTGGCTGGGGCTGGCCAGTCTTGCTGGCTCCAGGCTCCATTAACCCCACAGTGCCTCCCACAGCTGCCCCCTGCCACACTTCCTTCCTGCCCTCACAAGCTCACTTCGGCCAATCAGACTCACCCACTCTGCCCCGTCCTGTGGCCCCTGTGGGTGCAGGGGGGTCCCTAGAGTGACAATGGGGAGGGGCTCAGTGGTGAAATCCCTCTATCATTGGGCAGGTGCCGCAGCCTGAGGAGAATGGACCGTGATGCCAATCGGTACCCGGAGCTCTGGTACCCAGAGCTGTATGTGCTACGTGGCGGCTACAAGGAATTTTACCAGCACTTCCAGGTACCTAGGGGGCTATTGCAGGGGAGGGGGTTGCATAGCCTAGAACAGAACCCAGGAGTCCTGGCTCCCAGCCCCCTGCTCTAACCACTAGACTCCATTTCCCTCCCCAGGGGACGTGTCACATGCTCTCGCTCTCTCTCTAGGATCTCTGCGAGCCCCAGGGCTATGTCCACATGCGACACAAGGACTTCCGAGCCGAGCTTAGGAACTACCAGCGGAGGAGACAGCCTTGGAGCCTGCGCAGGATCCGCAAAGAGCTTTTCAAGCCCCTGTGCCCAGGGTCTCCCTTCCCATAGCAACCCAGAGCCCGTCCATGACTCACAGCGAGGTACCCACTAGCCCCACCCCTTGCCTCTGAAATGGAGCTGCCCCTTTCCTGTTTGGCAAGTCAGACCTTCTCCTGCTGGCTGCCTCTGGAGCTCCAGCATCCCAGCTGTAATTTAAGACTCTAGCCTTTATGGTTGCAAAAAAAACCTTCAAAATAGGGCTCTGTGAATGAACCTGATGCAGTGACGTCTTCCTGAGTCTGCAGGCAGCCTGAAATGATAGCTCTGCGAGGTTGAACAGCTCCATTCAGCTCGTTGGATGTTGACTTGATGGCAGCATTGTTCACTTTTCATTTCGGACCCAGACACACAGGACAGAGGAGGAGTCATCATTTCATGGAGACCTGCACAATTTGCCTTTATTGGTGTCACATTTTAGTGCCTCGAAAGGGTGGAGTTTGGTCTGTGGGTGGAGCTTGGGTGCACATCACTCCTTCCCCCTCCAACTGACCTCTGCCCCTGTCCCAGGGCAGTGATTGACAGGAGTTTCCCCCCCCCCCCCCGCAGGGATGCCCTCAGTCCCTTCCCCTCCTCTCGCTCCCCTTCTTGCCAGGCAAATACAATAAAAGTGCAGCAGCATGAGTAAGTCAAACCTGGACTGATGCAGCAGCAGGTTTAAGGCCTGGCTCTTTGTGGTCACCTTGGTCTCCTCTTGTTCCCTCCTCCTGTTGTCCTGACATTTCCTTTTACTCTTGCCTTCCTCCTTCCCCTCCGCACATGCTCCCTCCCCTCTCCTGCTGAGCCACTCCTGGGAAATCATGCCTCGCCAATCTACTAGAATTCTTTGAGGAGGTCAACAAGCATGTGGACAAGGGGGATCCAGTGGATATAGTGTACTTAGATTTTCAGAAAGCCTTTGACAAGGTCCCTCCCCAAAGGCTCTTAAACAAAGTAAGCTGTCATGGGAAAAGAGGGAAGGTCCTCTCATGGATTGGTAACTGTTAAAAGATAGGAAATAAAGGGTAGGAATAAATGGTCAGTTTTCAGAATGGAGAGAGGACAATAGTGGTGTCCCCCAGGGGTCTGTACTGGGCCCAGTCCTATTTAACGTTCATAAATGATCTGGAAAAAGGGGTGGCAAAATTTGCAGATGATACAAAACTACTCAAGATAGTTAAGTCCCAGGCAGACTGCAAAGAGCTACAAAAGGATCTCACAAAACTGGGTGACTGGGCAACAAAATGGCAGATGAAATTCAGTGTTGATAAATGCAAAGTAATGCACATTGGAAAACATAATCCTAACTATACATATACAATGATGGGGTCTAAATTAGCTGTTACCACTCAAGAGAGATCTTGGAGTCATTGTGGATAGTTCTCTGAAATCATCCACTCAATGTGCAGTGGCAGCCAAAAAAGCGAACAGAATGTTGGGAGTCATTAAGAAAGGGAGAGATAAGATAGAAAATATCATGTTGCCTCTAGATAAATCCATGGGACACCCACAACTTGAATACAGTGTGCAGATGTGGTTGCCCCATTTAAAAAACAATTATATTGGAAAAGGTTCAGAAGAAGGCATCTCACCATATGAGGTGAGATTAATAAGACTGGGACTTTTCAGCTTGGCAAAGAGACGACTAAGGGGGGATATGACAGAGGTCTATAAAATCATGACGGTTGTGGAGAAAGTGAATAGGGAAGTGTTATTTACTCCTTCTCATAACACAAGAACCAGGCATCACCCAATGACATTAATGGGCAGCAGGTTTAAAACAAAGAAAAGCGGTACAGTCCATCTGTGGAACTCCTCGCCAGGGGATGTTGTGAAGGCGGAGGCTGTAGCACGAGGTCAGTTCCGGGCGGACAGGGCCAGGCTGGGCAGGGGTGGTGTCCCCGGCCTGTTTGCCAGAGGCTGGGGCTGGGTCCCGGGATAACCGCCCTGCTCAGTTCACCCCGGGGGCGCCTGGCACTGGCAGGACACGGGGCTACCGGCACTATGGGTCTGACCCAGCCTGGCCATTCTGTTCCGCCCCACTGCACCTCCTGGGCCCAGCTCCGCCTCCTCCCGGCCTCTCTGCCCCCCTGCCCCAGGGGGCTCCTGGCTCCCCCCACCACGTGGGGAGGGGAGGGAAGGGCGAGAGCTCTGATTGGTTGTTCTGCCCCAGGAGGCGGCAGTGCAGCGGACAGCCAATCAGATGGCTCAAATTCGAAAGGGGGCGCTTGGCTGCCCCTGCGGGCGCGTGGGGATTGGGCCCCAGGGAGATTTAGGCGGCGCCTCTGATCCACACTTTACGGTAAGAGCGTCACGGCTGTAGTGACGTCACGGTAGCTGAAGGTCACGTTGCCCTTCACGTGCGCTCCGTGCGCTTCGTGCTCCCCCAGCGGCCCTCCAGGACGCATGCGCCACAGCTTGTTGTCCACATTGCGCATGCTCCAATTGGAGGTGTTGCTCTGGGGAAATGCTGTGGGTGCGCATGCGTCTGGTCCTGCTCGCGGGAAAGGCTCGAGGACGCACGAGCGCAGCCTGCGCAAGAGTCGCCCTGGAGCCACATGCGCATGCGTGAAAGGCTCGGGGGACCAGCTCTCTGGCGGGCCGACGGAGGGAGGCAGGGGAGGAGCCAGGCTGACTCTGGCGCGTGCGCATGCGCAGTGCGTGTGGGCGGGCCCGCGCGGCTTTGGTGCAGTCCGGCTCGAGCGCTGCAGTTGCGCCATGGCCGCCTACCGGCTCGTGCTGCTGCGGCACGGCGAGAGCGCCTGGAACCTGGAGAACCGCTTCAGCGGCTGGTACGACGCCGACCTCAGCCCGGCCGGCAGCCAGGAGGCGCAGCGCGGCGGGGAGGCGCTGAGAGGTACGGGCCGGGGGGGGGAGCGGGGTCGGGGGGTCCCGGGGGGGGGAGCGGGGTCGGGGGGTCCCGGGGGGGGGAGCGGGGCTGGGGCTGCGGTACTGGGCCGGGGGGGGGGAGCGGTACTGGAAGGGGGGGTCCCGGAGGGGGAGCGGGGCTGGGGGGTCCCGGGGGGGGAGGTTCCGGGGGGGAGCGGGGCTGGGGAGGTCCCGGGGTTCGGTACTGGTCCGGGGGGGGGGAGCGGTACTGGAAGGGGGGGGTCCCGGAGGGGGAGCGGGGCTGGGGGGTCCCGGGGGGGGAGGTTCCGGGGGGGAGTGGGGCTGGGGCTGCGGGGGTCGGTACTGGGCCGGGGGGGGTTCCGGGTGGGGGGAGCGGTACTGGAAGGGGGGGTCCCGGAGGGGGAGCGGGGCTGGGGGGTCCCGGGGGGGGAGGTTCTGGGGGGGTCCCGGGGGGGAGTGGGGCTGGGGCTGCGGGGGTCGGTACTGGGCCGGGGGGGGGTTCCGGGTGGGGGGAGCGGTACTGGAAGGGGGGGTCCCGGAGGGGGAGCGGGGCTGGGGAAGCAGTACTGACCCGGGGGGTGGGAGGGAGGGGAACAGTGCTGGGGCCGGGGGGGGGTCGGTACTGGGCCGGGGGGGGGGGGAGTGGTACTGGGGCTGGGGGTGGAGTTACTGGGGCAGCGAGGCCGGGGGACCAGGGGGATGCTGCGTGGGGGGCGGGGGGCAGCAGCCGAGGCCCAGCCAAAGCCTGAGGGGCAGTGGGCAGCGTGGAGCCCATCAGCGCCCCCTGCCCCTGGGGCGCTCCCCAGGCACGTGCCTGGCTTGGCCAGGGGCCACCCCCTGCCTGGGGGTGCTGGGCTTGGTGCTGTCCCGCGGGAGCTGTGCAGGGGTGTGCCGCTCGGGCAGGAGGGCGCTGCGGGGGGCGCTGCGGGGAGGATGCTGCGGGCTCGGGGGTGCCCAGCGCAGGCTGCGTTCAGCGGGAGTAAAAAGGAGCCGATCCGTTGGGCCTGGTCACTGCCAGGGCACAGCCTGGGCCCTGTTGGACGGGGAAGGAGCTGAGCTTTGGCCCCCAGGCTGTAAAGAATCTCGCCCATAAAGGGGGTGATCAGCCCGGAGTCCTGGATCCCATTCCCGGCTCTGCCATTGACACATGTTGTGACCTTGGGCAAGTCTGTCCTGTCTCTGCCTCTGACCGTCTGCAAAATGGAGTAGTACTTGCCCATCCCCACGGAGGGCCTCCGCATGCCGTTCTGGCCCTGAAGCGGAGTTAATCCTGGATGGACGCTGGGAGAGCCCAGTTTCGTTAGGATAAAGTGTTTTGAGCCCCTCTGAAATATGGTGTGGAAGGGCTGTGCATTATCCCCCTGCACAGTGCTTCCTTCGTGTCCCCCACTCCCCCAGCACGTTTTCTCTCATCCCTCACGTGGGGCTGCAGCGCTGTGCTGTGCGAGATGCTCGGCTCTGACAGGCTGCCTTTGCCAGGACTCTCTGTCTCTCCCTGGCGCTGAGTCATTCGGAAGTGGTGCGGGCACGTCTCAGCCATGACTGGACACACAGCCCTCTTCTCTTTGGGGAGCAGGGAGAAAGGGCGTGCTCTGGCTGTGGGTTACAAGTGCTGGCGTGGTTCCCTCCCCACAGCCCTGTGAGGGAAGCAGAGTCATTGACAGGAAATTGCAGGACCTATTTCATCCCCCTTGCTTGCTAGACTCCGAATGAGACACTAGGCAGCAGAGTGCCTGATTCATTCCTCAAAAATTAACACGGCTAACACGGCTGTTACTCTGAAACTGATTCATTCCTCCTGCAGATGCTACCTGGGCGCAGCAGAATGCCATAGGCGCGGGCCCTGGGGTGGGACAGAGCTATCGCTTCTCGGCTCTCTGAGCTGTGGCGCAAACCTAGTATCTAATCACATTGCCGGAGCGTGTGAAGCAAAAATGTCCCAGAATAGACAGCGTCTAAGCAAATCTGTGCTGAAGCCGCTCTGGCACGTCACAGCCCGTGCTGGTTCTCACGCAGGTTGGCCACTCTGTCCTGGGCACTGGGGGGACGGGAGGAGAACGTGTGCAGTGTGATCCTGGGTGAGATGAGTCGGGCGCCAGCAAGCTGCACTGCCCTTCCACCGCACCCTGGAACCCAGTCAGCAGCCTTGCGTAACCCTATTGCCCCTTCTCCTCAGAGCCCCGGTCATCTTCAGCGTGGGGCGTGTTGTGGGGAGAAGTTGGCCTCGCTTTCGGAGGAGCTGTATTGCCTATCAGGATGAGGGGATTTCTGAGGCAGTGGTGGGGGTGGAGCCCCCAGTTCCTGGCTGACTCTGGCTGCAGCAGCCAGTGTTCCTTAGAACTCAGTGTGTGGAGCTGTCCTCTGTACCGTGCGCCACTGCTGGCTGACAGCTCACACGCCTCTGCAGGGGAGGCCCGGCCTGGCGCAACTGCCAGCACTGCATCATGCTCCCCACCGTTCTGGCCCATGTGGGGGTACGGCTCAGGCCTGGGGGTCCTTAGCCACCCACTCAGTGCTGTGTCTGGCCAGAGCTTCTAGACGCTCTCGTGTTACTGAGATGGATTCAGGACAGTGATAGAGCTCCTCTGGTCGGGGAGGGGGCTCTCTCTCCCCCAGCCCTGCCCTATGAACCTGCAGCTCTCCCCACATGCTCCCCGAGCTCTGGAGAGGAAGCAGTGGCTGCCTGGCTCCACCACACTGAGGTTACATAAGCATCCTGTCTTTCCACTTCAGCGAGCTGAGCTGGCTTGTGATTGGTAGACACAGCTTGTCCAGGCTGTGGAAGGGGGGCCAGCTTGTGGAGGGGGCACGTTCGCCCTCACCAGGCATTGGGGAGAGCAGAGGCTCTGCGGCGAAGCGTCAGGGACTCAGCAGTTTAAAGCCCTTTGAGGCAAAAGATTCCCTGTGACTCGCAGGCTGGTCCATCGGGTTACGCCAGCTGCTCAGCCTGAGGACAAATCAATGCAGGCCCCTGAGACCAGGTGATGGGAGCTGATGTGACCTCCCAAACCCGATGCCGTGGGTGGAGCCCATACCTCTGGTCGAATTCTGAGTGCACTGGAGGCCTGCTGGGGCTGGGCGTAAAGCGGGGCTGTAGGCAGTGGCGCCCCGGAAGGGCTAGGGCCAGGGAGTTCTGGGGACCAGTGCAGTCTCTGGTGGTGGGGAGACCGTCAGAGCCTGGCTTGTTGGACTAAGAGAGGGAAGTACTCCCAGCATGAGACTCCTGGCATCTGCCCCCCCTGACCCTTGTTTGCCTCTCGTGGGTGCTGTGCACTGATGGTCTCGGGGTTCTGATCCCTTCCAGATGCCGGCTACGAGTTCGACATCTGTTTCACCTCTGTCCAGAAGCGGGCAATCCGCACTCTCTGGATAGTGCTGGATGCCATCGACCAGATGTGGCTGCCTGTGGTGAGGACCTGGCGCCTCAATGAAAGGCACTATGGAGGCCTGACAGGCCTCAACAAGGCTGAGACAGCTGCTAAGCATGGGGAGGCCCAGGTGAAGATCTGGAGGCGTTCCTATGACATCCCACCACCTCCCATGGAACCAGACCACCCTTTCTACAGCACCATCAGCAAGGTAAGGTGGGGCCCTCGCAGCTCTGCCTTCTCCCCTCTCCCCACAACTGCCGAATGTGGGGCCTCTGGGCTGGGGAGAAGGCTGGCTGGCACGAGGGTTGCTGTTCTGTGGGATCCTGTGTGAATGGGGGGCAAGGGGTGCCACTGCATAGTCCTAACTGGAGCTGGGTGACATTTTGGGGATGAAGTATCAGGGGGTAGCCGTGTTAGTCTGTATCTACAAAAACAACAAGGAGTCTGGTGGCACCTTAAAGACTAACAGATTTATTTGGGCATAAGCTTTCGTGCATCCGAAGAAGTGAGGTTTTTACTCACAGATTTATTTGGGCATAAGCTTTCGTTAGTCTTTAAGGTGCCACCAGACTCCTTGTTATTTTGGGGATGAATACTTTATTTGGCGAAAAATGCAGCTTTGGGTCGACCAAAACTTTGCAGAGATTTGGCAAATCGGGTTGGCCAAAAGAACTATATGCGAGTTGAAACGTAGATAGTTCGGCTATTTCAGAGGGGAAACATGGGGGCAAAATGCTTTGTTCGATCCAAAACAATTTTCAAGTTTGTCGTTTTGGCAAAAAAAAACCCCAATAATTGTTGTTTTAGGGCAACCCAAAATGAAATCTTTTCCCAGGTGTTTTTGTTCAATGGTCAAACCAGACAGTCCTTGGCCCAGTGCCAGTCCTCTTCCCATGGCTCCTGGTCTTGCAGCCTAGGGCTGGGGTGGAGGGGCACTTGGCACGGCCCGGGCACCTCTTCCCCCATTGTGGTTTCTGGCACGCAGCTCCACCCTGACTCCATGTCACCAGTGACTGTAATGATCTCAGAAGCGAGCAGAGATTGAGACCAGCCAGCAGTGCTAACTGCTGGTCTCAATCTCTGCTGGCTGTCCTGTGCCATGAGAAGATACTGACTCCACTAGGAACTGCACAGGCAGGGGCTGGGAGCCCTGTTATGCTGTTAATCATTACAATCCCGTGTAGCTCCCTGGGGTGTCTGCTCTGCAGTGAAACCCTGCTCCTAGATAGGAACCTGCAGCCCCCAGAACCCAGCTGACAGGTGACCGAATGTCCACTAGCCATGGGAATCGCACAGCAATCCAGGGGAGGATTTGGAACTAGAAAAGGCTTCCTGGCCTAAGCGTACCCTGGGTCTGGGTCACTCTGTAACCGATTTGTTTGCTGTGCAGAGCTGGGTTGTCGTCCCCTCACCCCCCCCTCCCTGCAATAACCCTGTGGGGACCCAGACCAGGACAGCAGAGTGATGGGTGGGCGTGATGGTGCTGCCCGTGGGAGCCAGCTGAGGTCACTCAATTAAGATGAACTGCAAACAAAATGGGGCAGATAAACCCCAAAAGCTGGTGGTTATTCCAATACTTAAATTTACCAACCAGCCCAAAACAGCTTCTGTATTACCTCACCGGTTACTCAGAAGTCCAAACAATGCAGTTCCCTTAAAGTGCCCGGCCTCAGGCCTCCGTCCAGACACACCTGTCAGATATGATGATGATTACTGAAAATCTTCTCCCATCATGTAAAATAGGTTCTTCCACCCCCAAAGGATCAGCCACATACCCAGGTTCAATTATAACTTAGATCTTACCCAAAATACACACTATAGTCAATTCTTATTAACTAAACTAAAATTTATTAAAAAAAGAAAAGAGAGTGAGTGTTGGTTAAAAGATCAACCTACATACAGACTTGAATTCAATTCTTGAGGTTCAGATCCATTACAGAGGTGATCTTGTAGTTGCCAAAAGTCCTTTTAGAAATAGTCCATAGGTTATAGTCCAATGTCCATATTCAGGGTGGCTCCAGTCAGTGACTGGGGATCTCAATCCTTGAAACCCAAAGCAGATCTGAGATGAAGCAGGGTTGTGTCCCAAGGTTCTTATACATTTCCAGCAGCCTTTTGGCCTGAGAAAACAATAGGCCTAACTCTCCTTCCAAACATCCTGGAAACAAGCACAGGGTAATTTATCCATTACACAGTTCAGATACAGTTACCACAACCTTCAAAGAGACAGAGACAATAATACTATTTCCCTCAAGTATCATCAGAAATGTTACTATTCCTTTTTTGATCTTTGAATTAAAGTTATTGCAATAGACCAGACTTGTTTGCTTACATCACAAGACCTGAGCAAACATCTACTTTTGAGATCTCTAACAATACAGACTTGCATTTCAAAGCTCTGTCCATTTACAGATCTTCCTAACCGGTCCTTAAGGTTCACCCATGGGTCAGGTCAGTCTGTGAGTTAATTAACTTTCTGGCCCTGTCACCTTCCAATGAAATATTATACCCCACTCCTAACGTCACAGTGGGGCTCCCTGCAGGAGCTCCCAGTGACCACATCGGGGGCAGCTCGCCATGAGCCCAAAGCTCTTCGTTAGCTAGGCATTGCTGCCCATGTCCACGGTGACTGAGGGCTGTTGGTGGTTGTTCCCCAGGACCGTCGTTACGCCGACCTGACCGAGGACCAACTGCCGACCTGCGAGAGCCTGAAGGACACCATTGCCCGGGCCCTGCCCTTCTGGAACGAAGAGATCGTCCCCCAGATCAAGGAGGGCAAGCGTGTTCTCGTTGCTGCCCATGGCAACAGCCTGCGAGGGATTGTTAAGCACCTGGAAGGTACGGCAGCCTCATGCCCTCAGCTTCCTGCGAATCGGTGGAGCTGCGGGCTGGCTTGGCCCCAGGCTCGGCAAGGTGTCGGCACCTGCCAGCGCGTGTGTCTAACTGAACTCCGTCCCCCGCCCAGCGACCCTCTCCCGGAGCGTTGCTGGGACTCCGCTCCCTGCTGCTCTCGCAGCCCCTGGGGCGGGCAGCGCCTTGCTGTGGGTCTCAGTGGGTGACTGTGCCTTGTGTTTGCAGGCATGTCCGAAGAGGCCATCATGGAGCTCAACCTGCCCACCGGCATCCCCATCGTCTACGAGCTGGACAAGAACCTGAAGCCCATCAAGCCCATGCAGTTCCTGGGGGACGAGGAGACTGTCCGCAAGGCCATGGAGGCTGTGGCAGCTCAGGGCAAAGCCAAGAAGTGAAGGCAGGTAGTGGAGGCTTGTGAGCAGTAGATGAGCCCCCTTCCCACCCCTCTCCTGCACACACTGCCCACAGCCTTTAAGAACCGAGTACAGAGCCAGCTCCCTGGGACTGCATCCCTCCGTAGACAACCCTGCAAACCCACAGGCCAGCTAGACTGCAGAGGCATCTGGGAGCCTCTCCTCACAGATGGGGGAAGCCCAATGGCTGTAGCCAGGTGGTAACCGCCTCTGCAAGGCTCCAGCGACCCTGGGCTAGACCAGTGACTGTGTAAGGTATTGGCCAACCCAAGCATTCCCTAGACAGTCACCCTGGGCCTTCCTAGCTGTGCTTGAGCTCACGGGGAGCTCTTGTCATTGTCACGAGTTTTACTGTTGCTTGATGTAGTCATTCCAGGCGTGTGAGCATGGACCAGCGGAGCGAGGTGTGAATGCTGCTGAGAGTCAGGGACCAGTCTTGCTCTCCCATGCCCCTGGGGGGTTTGTCCTGGTTTACTTCTTGAAAAGGGCCATGTTTGGGGTGCTGCGTTCTCGGTGTGTGGGAGTGCATCCGCCAGCGATTGTACCTAGCTCTCCAGGGCCAGCTCTTTAATTTATTGCCTTCAACCACGGACTGGGGAGGGGGGCATATGGAGGAGTGTGGTGTGGAGCTAGCGTCGGCCCTGCCCCCTTGCCTGCTGTGTAGTGCTAGTGAAACACGGTTCCTGTATGTTAGCCCACGCGCTTGTGTCCCTGGCACTGGCCTCGCCGTGAGCCTGGGCCTGCACTGGGCCTAGTGTCACTGTCCAACAAGAGCGGTTGTCTCGTTAAGTACAATAAAGGAGTGATGTGCAATAGTTGCTGTGTCTGTTGTGTCTCTTGGCAGGGCCCTCCAGTGCTGGGACTGGGGCGAGTAGGGGCATGCAGGCTCCCTGGGCAGCCTGTGACACCAGGTACACACACTAGGGCCTTTGTCTATCCCAGCTGGGCCTTGGGACCATACAGGGTCCCTGGTTCCCTTTCCTCCACCTCCAGCCATGGCACACAGTCTGGTCTCCCTTTCCCTGGGGCACAATCCCTCCAGCTGCTCCTGGAGCCCAGACCCCTGGAACACCTGCTGGAAAGGAGCAGGCCCTGCTCCACTACTGATTACAAAACAGCTGGGCCTGCCCTGCTCCACCCAGCCCCTGCCAGGGCTGCAGTGTTCTCCCAGCGGCTGTAGCTAGTGGGCCTCTGAGCGGTGACTCCTGCCCTGCATTGCTGGAGCTGGAGGGATAGGAGGCAAACTCCCAAGGGGGCTCCCGCAATGCCTAGGCTTTCCCTGGGCTGGCACTGTGGGTGTGCAGGGGACCCAGGCCTTGTGCTACTTGAACTCCTCAAGGGAGCACACTGAACAGAACCCACCCTGGTAGGCTCTCCCAGCTGCTGCTGCTTCCCCTCCCCACTCCATTACACGGGGTTCGCGGGACCCAGGGGCTGGGTAGCTTAGTGGAAATGTAAGGGGTCATGAAAACTGACTTTAGAAGATGTAAGAGGGATTGTCAGACACCCCCTTCTCAGGAGCAGTGCGAGGACTGCAGCATTAGAGGGGGGGGCAATCCTCCCTTGTCTTGGCCCTGGCTGTTTGCCCACACCCCTGAGGCCAGTTATTGAGTCTGGCCTCGTGCTCCTGGACAGTACACACCTTCCTGCAGAAGTGCCCAGGGGAAAGCCAAGGCTGGCCAGTAGGGGCAGCCCCATTTAAGCCTGGGAACCAAGTGGCACAGGGGCCCCTACCAATGGTCAGTCATGCTGGCTCTCCAGTACCCAGGCAGGAGCTCCCAGGCCCTGGATTCCAGCTTGTGGGCACAGCACCACAGTCAGCCAAGCAGTATCCTCACCAGCATGACAGGAGCCAGGAGCCCTTCAAGAATAATTTATTGTTCATGGCACAACAGTTTAAAAACCTAACTGGAGAGCAGGGCCCTGGCAGGGGCTACCACTTGCAGAAGGACATAGGGGACCCTGCTCCCCCTACGCTAGCCTTAACACAATCCAAAATCCACTGGATGCTCCAGGAGGTGCAGGCTGCACGCAGTGGCCTGCAGGGGTTGCTCTGGTTAAGGGATGACAGAGGCACAGGCTGGCTGCCTGCAGCTCCCGTGCCAGGGCCCAAAACTGGTGGTTCAGGCTGGCCTGCAGCAGGGACGGTGGCCAGCTAGGTCTGCAGGAACTCCGGCTGCACTCGTGCCACCTTGCGGAGCTCCTTGGAGTGCATCCTGGGGCACTGCATCTCACACCAGCTGATCGGCACCATCTGTGCCCCTTGAGCCAAGAACAACAGGTCACTGTCCAGCTTCCCGGGGGCTGGGATCTGCCTGTCCAGCGGAGAGGGGCTCGGACTAAGGAACGTTCCAAGCACCCACAGGACTGCAGCTCCCGCTGGGGAGAGTCCTGCCAGTGCCTCCTCCCAAGGGCCCACAGTGCTGTGTGGAGCATCACCAAACCGCCCCTCCCCACTGGCTGGAGGAGAACAGAGGGGCCTGCCGAGGCAAAAGCAGGCCTAGCAACAGAACCCAGGAATCCTGGCTCCCAGTCCCTCGCTGAGCACTAGAGAAAGCCATTACCCACTCCCAGGCTGTGAGCCGTTAACGCCCAGGACAGGGGCCTGATGCTCATTCCTCCCACCACCCAGCAGCTCAAATCCTCTCCCCACAGGGGAGGCCCAGAGGTAGCAGGGAGGTGGAGGCAAGGCTGCCGGCCAGCTCTCCCTGCCAGGCCTGCGGAGCCAGCGACTTTTACCTGCTTCGCTGTGAGCTACCACCACGCCCAGCTCGTTCTCCGCCGTGCTCAGCAGGTAGTTGGACTGCATGTCCCCCAGGGAGATCTAGGCACAGGCAGATTAAGGGAAAAGGCTCCAGGGCTGGGCTGGAAAAGCTGGGCTGGAAAAGCCCGGCTGGCCGCTTCCCACCCCGCCCCGCCCCACCACTGCAGGGAAGGATACCACTTTGGCCAGGACTATGTCCCCAGGACGGAAACTCTTGTAAACTTCCACCTGCCAGAGAGAACACAAGGCCCAGGTTAGTGGGGGAGAGGGGCAGGAGAGCAGCTTTGGCCTGGACCAAGGCCAGTCCCCTATGCAGAGAGGAGCCACACAGCCAGGTCCAGCCAGTCCCATTACCTTGACAACAGCCCCTTTGGAGCAGCGGGGTACAGACCCCCCTCCCCCCAAGGGACAGCAGCAAGCCCCAAACACTGCATCCTGCTCAGCCTGGCCCAGAGGGGGGCTCCCTTCAGAGAGCTGGGGCGGGGGAGACATGAACTTGGCAAACCCTCCTCCCAGAGGGAGCCTGTCCTGAGCAGGCCAGGGGATGAATAGGGCAAGCCATGCCAGGGGGGTGGGCTTACAGCTGCAGACAGGGAGAGGTGAGTGGGGCGACCCATGCGGGGGGGGGGGGGGGGGGGTTATGGCTGCACACGCGGGGAGGAGGGATGTCAGCTGCCACGCTAGGCAGTAACAGAAGCAGGCAGCACCTGACTGACCTTGTCTTTCTCTGTGGCTCGAATGTCTTCTCTCCTGTAAGAAGAGACAGAGGGATCCTAGTACCGGGGCAGGCAGACCGGCCCATTCCCATTGGGCAGCAAGGCCCAGGGCTACTCCCACTTTCTTTTGAGGCCCAGCAGTAACTGCCCCGTGTTCCGGGACAGGCTGTTCCCCAGGACACTGGCTGGGGCTGGGCGGAAGGCATTAGATAAGGCAGCACTGGGATTACAGACCTTGGGACGGGGGCAGACCTGTACTAAGACACCAGCAGGAACCCAGCCCTCCCCCAGGGAAGGGCAGACGAGGCCAGGCCCTACCGTATGGTGCCTCGGAAGGCGGATTTCAGCGGCGTGGAGCCGATGTACAGGATGTGCACCTTGGCAAAGCGGGAGTTAATGCTGCATACCTGTGGGGAGAGAGTGACATGAACCCTGGGCTGAGCGCTGCCCCCAGAGGTGCCCATGTACTGGGCAGCGAGACCAGCAGGGACTGGCACCTCCTGGCTCTCCTCTAGGGGACCTAACGCCACTCCTTCCTGCTCCCAGGGTCACTGGCACAGCAGGTTGGGGTGCTCCATGCCAGACAGACCCCGCTCCCCCTAAAGAGCACCCCATTCCCCTCCAGCCTGACACAGGAGCCAAGCACGCCAGGATTTAATGCCTGCCCCACAGCCCCAGGGACAAAGGCCTCCACCTCTTCCCCAGAACAGGGCCAGCCTGGTGGAAAGCAGGAATTCAGCCTCCATGGCGTCTAGGCTGAGAGATGGGGGGGGGGGGGGTCCACCATACTGACACCTGCCCCACCAGACAAGGAGATGAGACTCAGCAGCTTGTGGCACCCGGGCCCAGAGCAGAGTGTGGCCTGGTTGGCACTGGTGCTGTAGAGCCAAGAGGCTCCCTTCCTCTCTCAGCCCCAGGCCAGCCTCTCGGGAGAAGCTGGCACAATGGCAGAAAGGGCATCGTCCACAGGCTGTGCAGCAGAGGGGAAGGTTTGTAAAATTTTCCGGTCGTTACTTGGGCATCTATTGCAGAGGACTCCTGCCCTTCCCCCTCTCCCCCAAAGCACTCTTCATGTCACCCCAGGCACGGTGCCCCTGTGGTGAGACAGACCCTGCAGGCCTGGCGGGTTCAGCTGCTTTTACCTTGCACGTCACGATGGCCCCTACATCGGGCAGGAGCTGGGACTCGGCGTCTCTCACCACAGACACCACCGGCAGCTGCACAGGCGCAGAGAGAAGAGCCTCCGGTTAGCCCAGCGCCTGGCACCAGTATCTCCCACCTCCTACAGAGACAGCAACTGGCACGTGCCACGTCCACCAGGCCCAGCTCGGCCAAGGGACTTAGTCAATCCAGACCGTCACCCCCCACAGCCCCACGCAGGACTGAGCACTAGTTTTGTCCCCACATACTGGAGTTATTTCTTTATATTCATGGGCGGTGGGTATAAAGGCCAGGGGAGGCTCTGCTGCCGTTGCGGGGTCTGGGCTTGTGGCTCCAGCCTTGGGGAGGGTGTCGGCGGAGCTGGGGGCTAGCCCATGTTTATATTCATCCTTTGTAATCTGATCTAGTTTCCACACAACTGCCCCTCGTTGAGTAACGGGCCTACTCTGTTCTTGCTTCTAATGTACTTGTAGAATGTTTTCTGGTTTCCTTCTATGTCTCTTTAAGTTTGCTCTTGTGGCCTTAATAAAGTCTCTCTGAAAAACTGCCAACTGTCTTCTATTGTTTTTCCCTTAGACTTGCTTCCCATGGGATCTGATCTACCAACTCCCTGAGTTTGCTAAAGTCTTCTGCCTTGAAATCCATTGACTTTATTGTGCGGTTCTCCCTCCTACCATTCCTTAGAATCATGAACTCGACCATTTCATGATCACTTTCTCCCAAGCTGCTTTCCACTTTCAAATTCTCAACCAGTTCCTCCCTATTTGTCAAAATCAGATCTAGAACAGCCTCCCCCCAGTAGCTTTCTCCACCTTCTAAAATAAAAAATTGTCTCCAATACATTCCAAGAACTTGCTGGAGAATCTGTGCCCTGCTGTGTTATTTTCCCAACAGATGTCTGGGGAGTTGAAGTCCCCCATCACCACCAAGTCTTGCGCTTTGGATGATTTTGTTAGTTGTTTAAAAAAAAAAAAAAAAGCCTCCCCACCTCTTCTTCCTGGTTAGGTGGTCTGTAGTAGACCCCTACCATGACATCACCCTTGTTTTTTACCCCTTTTATCTTTACCCAGAGAGTTTTAACAAATCTGTCTCCTATTTCCATCTCAACGTCAGTCCAAGTGTGTACATTTTTAATAACTAAGGCAACACCTCCTCCCTTTTTCCCCTGGCTGTCCTTCCTGAGCGAACTGTACCCTTCTATCCCAATATCCCAGCCATGCCTATCGCCCCCCAAGGGCAGCTCTCGCCCCACCAGATGGGGCGTGGACTCCTGCTGGGGCCTCCCGGGGGTTTCAGTCCCTGTGGTTCCCTGGGCCAGGGTGGGAAATGGGGTCGGGGGGGGCTGGGCACACCCCACCCTGCCCCGAGCCCAGGCACCGGCAGCCTCCAAGTGCAGCCGCGATGGACCCCGCGGGGCCGGGCAGCAGCGGGGAATCTCCCCGGCCCGAGGCGTATTCCTCCCCCGGCCCAGCCCCAGGACCCCCTCACCGCTCCGTCCTCGCTCGTCTTCGCCAGGCAGCCGGCCAGCGCCGCGCACACGTAGCCATGTCGGGTGTAGGTCCCGCTGCCCGCCGCGCCCTCCTCCAGGCTGCAGAGCCGCTCGCCTAGGGACAGCCCGAGTCAGGCCCGGCCGGGGGGGGGGGCGCAAGGGGGGGGCCCAGCCGGCCCCGGGGGGGGGGGGAGGGGAGAGGAGGGGGGGTCCCAGCCGGCCCCGGGGGGGGGGGGGCAGGGGAGGAAGTGGGTGGGGAGTCTGGGGGGGGTCAGGGAGTGGGGGGGGCCCAGCCGGCCCCGGGGGGGGGGGCAGGGGAGGAAGTGGGTGGGGAGTCTGGGGGGGGGTCAGCGAGTGGGGAGAGCCCAGCCAGCCCCGGGGGGGGGAGGGGGAGGGGAGAGGAGGGGGGTCCCAGCCAGCCCCGGGGGGGGGAGGGGGAGGGGAGAGGAGGGGGGTCCCAGCCGGCCCCGGGGGGGGGAGGGGGAGGGGAGAGGAGGGGGGTCCCAGCCGGCCCCGGGGGGGGGAGGGGAGGAAGTGGGGGGGGTCAGGGAGTGGGGGGGCCCCAGCCAGCCCCAGGGGTCAGGGCGGGGGAGGGGAGAGGAGGGGGGGACCCAGCCAGCCCCGGGGGGGGTGTCAGGGAGTGGGCGGGGGAGGGGGCCGGGGGGACCCAGCCAGCCCCGGGGGGAGGGGGGAGCCGACCCCCCCCACTCACCTGGGACGCAGCACCGCACCGGCGGGGCCATGCCTGCTGCTCGGCGACTCTCCCTGAAAAAGCCGTTTTCCCATTGGCCCCGGCTAGAAGGGGCGGTTGTAACCGACGGTGCCATTGGCCGGCTCTCCCACGTGATCTCTACCCAGACTACGGCTCCCAGCGTGCACCGCGGTAGGGCCCGCGCAGGCGCAGTGGGGCCAAGATACCGGGGAGATGCCTGGCCGGCGGTGACGGCCGGGGCCGGGGCAAATGGAGGCGGGGCGCGGGCCGGGCCGGGCGGCAGGTAAGGGTGGGCCGGGGGGTGCCCGAGGGGCCTGGGGAGTTGGGGGGGTGTCAGAGGGGGAGGGGCGGGAGGTTTGGGGGTGTCAGCGGGGGAGGGGCGGAGGGTCTCAGAGAGGGAGGGGCGGGGTGTCTGAGGGGGAGGGGCAGGGGGTCTGGGAGTGTCTCAGAGGGGGAGGGGCGGGAGGTTTGGGGGGGTCAGCGGGGGAGGGGAGGGGCGGGCGGTCTGGGGAGTTGGGGAGGGGGTGTCAGCGGGGGAGGGGCGGAGGGTCTGGGGGGTCTCAGAGAGGGAGGGGCAGGGGGCCTGAGGGGGAGGGGCGGGGTGTCTGAGGGTGTCTCTCTCTCCTGCCCCCCTGCGTGGTGGCGCCCCCTGTGTACCCCCCTGTCACCATCCTGGGGGTTGGGCCCCCGCGCAGGGCCGGTGCTGGGAGGGGATCTCCCCCAGTCCGTGTGTCAGTGTCACGCACGCCCCGTCGGGGGTGGCGAGGCCCCGAGCACACGGTTCAGTCGAGCACCGCAGTGGGCACCCTGGGGTGCCGCACCCGTCAGAGCCGGCTGCCAGGCGGGAGCCACGGAGCCCAGGTTCCATGGTGATGGGCGCGTCGGAACAGCCTGGTGTGGGATTTCCCCCCCCTGCACTTTCCCTGGGCCTGCTGCCCTGGTGGTTGGGCACGTAGGGGATGGGGCACGGCCCAGGGCAGAGGCGAGGACCAGCCTGTCTCTCCCATATGCTGGGCAGATCCCCCTGCCTGTGGGAGTCCCCCTGTTCCAAGCCTCTGTCTACCGGGGGCGAAGACGGGCACCGAAATACCCTTAGCCTGTGCCCCGTGGCCTGGAGGAGATGCCAGCTCAGTGGGCAGGATGTGCCGCATGCCCCCCTGGCTGCCCCCGTCTGCTTCTCAGTTCATGCACTTTAATTCACCACAGTATTTCCCTAAATAAACCGCCCCCGTTTTTAGTGGGACACACTCAAAAGACCCCTGCGGGCTGTGCAGGGCTAAGTCATGAACATGCTGTGGTACCCTTCACCTGTCAGAGCCTTTCCCAGGTAAAACATTCTGCAGAGCTGAACATCACAGCCAAGAGATCGCGGCGGGAGAACCCCCAGCCCCATATCAGAGCACGGGGGATGAATGGGGGGAGCCCCGAGAAGGGCAACAAGAAGGATGGGGGGACTGGAGGAATCGAGGATGAAATGGGCACAGAGTGGGGGAGGCTAAGTGCTGGCAGAGACAGGAGACGGGTCTGAGAGAGGCTGGGCCGAGGCGCTGCTCGGCATGATTCCTCCCCAGAGACGGGCGCTAGCTAGGCTGGGAGACAGGCTCCAGGGCCCCGGCTCGTGCTGCCCCGTCCTGGCAGCCCCAGTGTGCTGCAGCCTGCTCTGTGTCTGAGCCCCGGGTGCGGGGTCCTGGGGCAGCCTCTCCTAATCAGTGCTGGAGGTGCTGTGGCATGCCCCAAGGAGGTGAATCTGTTTGCTCTGGTGTGGGACTGGCCCAGGAGGGAGGCTGCCATCTCTGCTGGGGTGGGAGATGGCGGTGTGGGTTTTAAACCCCTCTGGGGTCCCCGGTTCCAGGTGGGGGCTCTCTGGAGGAGCTGGCAGGGTCTGAACTCGCAGCCTGGAGCCAGCCCAGCAGTGCTGCCCTCAGTGCCGTCTCTGGTTTCTTCTGCGTCTGGAGTGGGAAAGGCGAGCTGGGGCCAGTGAACACCTGAGCCGGGATGGGGGGCGGGGAGCTGCAGGAGTTACCCAGGAGCTGGGCTCACTCCCCTTGCCGGGCTCTGCTTCCCCCACCCGGGGGCTGGGCTGGACATGCCAGCGAGCGCTGCCAGCAGGGCAAAGGCAGGAACGTCCCTGGCGCTCCCTGTGAGGGCTCTGAGCCGGGCTCTGCTCCCGCAGGCTGTGTGTGGCAGGGATGAGGAGCCGCCAGCGGGCGTTCGCAGCGGTGATGCGGCTCTGTGTGAAGTGCCTGCGCGTGGGCCGGCAGCGCAGGTTCAGGCTGGCCTGGCGGGCACAGCAGCTGTGGCGCTACGGGCACCTCTGCCTGCGCTCCCTGCTCTACAACTCCTTCACCAACAGCGACGTGCTGCTGGACTCCCTCTTCGAACCCATCTACTGGCTGGTGGATCACGTCACTCGCTGGTTCGGTGTGGTGAGTGCCCGGCGGGGTGGGGAGCCAGGTGCGAGTGCCTTACAGGGGGTGGGGGGGCGCCAGGTGCGGTGAGTGCCCCGCGGGGTGGGGGGGCCAGGTGCGGTGAGTGCACCGTGGGGGCGGGGGGGGGCCAGGTGCGGTGAGTGCCCCGCGGGGTGGGGGGGGGTGCCAGGTGCGGTGAGTGCCCCGCGGGGTGGGGGGCGGCCAGGTGCGGTGAGTGCCCCGCGGGGTGGGGGGCGGCCAGGTGCGGTGAGTGCCCCGCGGGGGGGGGGGGGGCAGGTGCGGTGAGTGCCCCGCGGGGGGGGGGGGGGCAGGTGCGGTGAGTGCCCTGCAGGGGTGGGGGGGGCCAGGTGCGGTGAGTGCCCCTCTACTCAAGGCTGGGGAGCCAGGAGAAGGAATGGGGTCTCATCCCCTCCCCTCTGGAATCCAGCTCTGTGCCAGCCCCAGAGCCTTCTGCCCCCCAAGTTGGAGCTGGCAGGGGGGTGCTCACTGGCGTGGATGGGGTCCCAGCATGCTTTGCCCGTTCCTAGACCCTGTTTAGCGGTGCTGCTGCCTGAGTTCTGGGCACCATGCCAGAGAGGGAAAACCAACAAAATCTGGATCAGCTGTGTAGAGTCGTGTGCCCCACATCCCTAGAGGCTAAGGATGGAGTGGGCAGGGGGTGTGCTGGGGCTGGGGGCTCAGAGCGGAGAAGGGGGCGCGTGCTGAGGGGTGCACTGAGGGCTGGGGTTCAGAGCGGAGAAGGGGGTGCGTGCTGAGGGGTGCACTGAGGGCGGGGTTCAGAGCGGAGAAGGGGGTGCGTGCTGAGGGGTGCACTGAGGGTGGGGTTCAGAGCGGAGAAGGGGGCGCGCGCGGAGCACGGGGGCTGAGGAAAGGGGGTGCGCGCTGAGGACTGGGGGTTCAGAGCGGAGAAGGGAGGTGGGCTCAGGCCCTCTCCTGCTCCTCCCTGCAGGTGTTCGTGGCGCTGGTGATCGTGCTGACAAGCTCCATCGTGGCCATTGTCTACATCTGCCTGCTGCCCCTCATCCTGCAGACCTACCCGCCCGGCTGGGTCTGCTGGCACCTCGCCTACGGCCACTGGAACCTACTCATGATCCTCTTCCACTACTCCATGGCCATCACCACCCAGCCAGGGAACCCCCCGCAGGTGGGGCAGGCCTGGGCCACCAGCTGCTGTGTCCCTCTTCGCCCCAGGGGCGCTGTGGGGAGTGGGGCGGGGCGGGGCGCTGGCTGTGTGTGTGTGGGGCTCCCGGCTGCTCCAGCCCCAGACTCCCCCAGCAGGGGGCGCTGTGGGGAGCGGGGTGGGGCGCTGGCTGTGGGGGGAGCCCCCGGCTACTCCAGCCTGTCCCAGCAGGGGGCGCTGTGGGGAGCGGGGCAGGAGCTGGCTGTGGGGGGAGCTTCCGGCTATTCCAGCCTCTCCCAGCAGGGGGTGCTGTGGACAATTAGGTTCTTGGTGCATCTCAGGGAGCAGTGACCACGGCCGGGCCAGGGGCGGCTCTATGTTTTTTGCTGCCCCAAGCACGGCAGTCAGGCGGCCTTCGGTGGCGTGCCTGCGGGAAGTCTGCTGGTAACGCGGATTCGGCGGCATTTCTGCGGGTGATCTGCCGGTCCTGCAGAATTGCCCACTGCCAAATTGCTGCCGAAATCGCGGGACCAGCGGACCTCTCATAGGCATGCCACCTGACTGCCGCCCTCACAGCGACCGGCAGGCCGCCCCCCGCGGCTTGCCGCCCCAGGCACATGCTTGCTGCGCTGATGCCTGGAGCCACCCCTGGTCCGGACCCGTTGGCACCACTTCCTTGGACTCTCCAGAGCCGTCTGCCCGGCCTTTCGGAGCCGTGGGGCTCAGGCAGCGCTGGGGGCAGGGCCTGTTTCCAGCGTGGCTGAAGGCGGATGGTGAGGAGCCTGCGCTGGGCTCTGGGCAAGGGGCGAGCAGGGTCCTGGTTGGGCAGTGAGGGCAGCCCTGAGCGGGCTGGCCAAGGGACCTAGCGGGAAGCTGCTCTGAGTGGTGACGGCCCTGCCTGCCCTTCCCTCCACAGGCCAAGAGCAATACTGTGGCCGTCTCCATCTGCAGGAAATGCATCTCCCCCAAGCCTGCCCGCACGCACCACTGCAGCATCTGCAACAGGTAGGGGTTCCCCCCACTTAGCCCCCCCCACCACTGCAGCATCTGCAATGGGTAGGGGCTCCCCACCCCCTGCACCACTGGGCACCTGCAGCAGGTGAGCAGCTGTCCTCTCCCCCTTTGCTCCGCTGGCTTCTTGCCTCAGTCCCGGTAGGCTGTGCTGAGATGGGAGACCCCAGCTGGTGCCTGTCTCTGCAGCCCGGCCGCGGGCTTGCTGTGTATGGCACTCAGCATGTGCCGCTCTCCTTCTCCCAGGTGTGTGCTGAAGATGGACCATCACTGCCGTATCCTTCCGCAAAGGCGAACCCCTGCAGCCCCTGCCCAGCACGGGGAGCAGTAGGATGGGGGGGCAGTCTTTGTGCTGTCCTGGCACTCTGGGGGCCAGCTCTTCATACCCGAGTGGTGCCGATGAGCCGGGGGTGCAGCAGGCTGGGCAGGGGATCCGTGATGCTCACTGAGCGCCTGGCGCTGCTGAAAGGGGATGCACGGAAACCTGCCCCTGGAATGGCTGGTGGACAGACAGGCAGCACCTGGCAGGTTGGGCGCAGGGCGGCTTCTGGCTGGGCTGATCAAGGGGAGGGTTTGCACCTTCCTGAGGACTCTGTGGGTCTCGGTGCACTTGCTGGGCAGTGACCCCGTCCTGTCGGACTCTGGGCACCTCTGGTTGAAAAGTGCAGCCCTGCGAGACGCCAGGTCCCAGCATGCTAGGCTCCGTGAGCGCCAGATGGGGCAGTGCATGCTGGGGCTCCCGGTTTAAGCTGTGGGGCTGCTTTCCTGCCCCCTTCCTGCTGCAGGAGCTCCCTGGGTGTTCCTGGGCAGGGAAGTGTGGGGCCAGCCAGCAGGAGGCAGGGGGGCTTTGCCAGCCTGGCTCAGAGGGGTTCTGCACCCGCCGGCCCGTTACACATCTTTAACCCAGGCGCAGCGTGGCTGAATAACTGCGTGGGACACTACAACCATCGCTACTTCTTCTCCTTCTGCCTCTTCATGACCATGGGCTGCATCTACTGCGGCATCAGCAGCTGGGACATGTTCCGCGAGGCCTATGCTGCCATTGAGGTGACTGGGGCCCCAGGCCGGTGGGGGGGGCTCAGCTGAGCCAGCCAAGGGCGTTAGTGGCTGTTGTGCCCAGGCCCTTGTCCTGGGCCCATCACCCTCTCGCTGGGGCTTAACCCCGGCCCCTGGGCTGGCAGCCTGGCCGCATGCTGAACGAGGTCCCCCCTCTTACAGGGCAGAGGGGCCGGCCAGCCCCGCCCCGGTGAGTGGGGCCAAAGGACGCCGGGCACGTGGGGGAGGGTGCTGGCGCCCCTGCTGTGAGACGTGTAACTGGCGCCCTATGTTTTCCGTCCAATAGAGAATGAAAATGCTTGAGAAGGAGAGACTGCAGGTGGCTGCCAACCAGGTGGGATATTCCCGCTCCCCTAGCTGCTGAAGGCAACATGGGGCAGAGTTGTGTCTAGGAGTCCACCAAAAGGTGCTGCCCCCTGAGCCTACAGCTCCCAGCATGCACTGCTCCACCCTGTCCTGGAGCACTGCATGCTGGGAGCTGGAGTCTCAGCCAGCTGCATAGTCACTCTGTGGTCTGTGCTGGAGCAGGGGCTGGAAGGAGCTGGGATGGGCCAGGCGGCTCTGCCAGGACCTTGCCCCAGCACCTTGGCATTGTATGAACAGCTCTTCCCCATGTGCACGCGGGTTCCTGGTCTGGGGGCGCAGCGGGTGCCATCTGTGCCATTTGCTCTGGCAATGCCCGCAGGCCCTGCTTGGCGGCTGTCCCATCGCTCCCCTGAACCAGCCACACGCCCAATGCTTTGTGCTCGCGCTGCTGCTGTCTCCTGCAAGGTGTCTGTCCGGCCATGCACTGTCTGCCCATCCATCTGCTCTGGCTGCCCGGGCCCTGGGGGCCATTTACATCTCGGGGGGGGGGGGGGGTAGAGTAGCCCCCGACAGCTATGGGGGCCCAGCATTTGTCTGGCCTAACCTGCCCGCATGCCCTTCCTTTCAGACGTACTACCAGACGCCGCCCCCCGCCTTCTCCTTCCGCCAGCGGGCCTTCCACAAGAGCATAGTCTACCTCTGGGTCCTGTGCAGGTAATTGGGCTGGGAGCATGTCCAGGGCTGGGCTACTGGGTCCAGTCAGCGCAGTCCTGCCAGCCCCATGCAGGGGTGTCTGGCACAGTGGGGCGAGCATGCCTGTGCCCCCTGACTTGGCAGGCGAGCCTGGGCCTTTCCCTGCAGCGACACGCTTTGGGAGCCCTATCGCTTCCCTTGGTTCCCTGGGGCAAGGAGGCGGCTGGCTCTGCTGGGGTTCCCAGCATGCTTCAGCTTGGCCCCTCCCCCCACCATCCATCAGCACCCCTGTCTGCTCTCCCCCCAGCTCGGTAGCACTGGCCCTGGGGGCCCTCACGCTGTGGCACGCTGCCCTCATCACCCGAGGGGAGACCAGCATCGAGAGACACATCAACAAGAAGGAGCGGCAGAGGCTGCAGAAGAAAGGCAGAGTGAGTGCGGGGCCCGTGCTCTTGGCTGGGATGGCGGGGGGGGCTGAGCTGCGGGGACTAACGTCGGCCCTCCCTCCCTCCGTCACAGGTGTTCAGGAACCCCTACAGCTACGGCGCCTGGGATAACTGGAAGGTGTTCCTGGGAGTGGAGACGCGCAGGTAGACCCCCCGCTGCGGGGGGAGGGTGGGCTGGGGCTCTGCCCGCCAGCTGCCCAGTGGACATGTGCACGTAGACTGCCTGCTGCAAGGGGGAAGTGGAAGTGGGGGGCTGGGGCTCTGCCTGGCAGGTGCCCCGTGGACACACACTGGTAGACTCCCAGCTGCGGGGGGAGGGGGTGGCTGGGCTCTGCCTGGCAGGTGCCCAGGGAGGATGGAGTCACTCCTGGGTTCTCCGGCTGACTCAGTGCCGCCTGGGGCAGATCACTGCAAAGCTCCGTCCACCCCTTCGTTAGACTCACCAGGCCGGTAGCTGGCACCTGGCCTCCGTGCTCACCCATGGAGGATTTTGGAGCCTGGCCCAGTCTCAGCGTGTGACGGAGGGCTACCCCCCCCAACATGGGGGCTCCTGGTGAGGTGGACACTGGCACCACCTGCTGCAGTGCCAGAGCCCAGAGCCCAGCCCTTGTGAAGCTAACGGGGGGAGGGCAGGGCCAGAGGGGCTGGAGCCAGCCTGGCCCCCCTGTGGGGACTGGCAGCCAGGGCTTGTCTTCTCACCATGGGGCTCTATTCCCTCCCCCAGACACTGGCTCACCCGTGTCCTGCTGCCATCTACACACCTGCCCCATGGAACTGGCCTGAGCTGGGACCGTCCTCCCTGTGTGACAGAGCCGCGCACACCTCTCCTGGCCATCTAACGGGCGTGGGGGCAGAGGCGCAGGGTGTGGGACCCACCCCTCAGCACCAGCCCTCAGAGCCTGGACCCACTCCAGCCTGGCACTAGCAGATCCTCCTCAGGGGTATCCAGCGGGAGGGAAGCACCAGCCGGCTGCCTGGAGCCTCCCAGCTCCGCTCACCAGACCCCTCCAGCAAGCCCCAGCATGGCTGCAGGCAGCCCGCGGCACTGGGGCGCTTTGCCTGGGGGGGGACATGCTGCAGTCCGGAGACACAGGGACAAGCGGGCAGCATGTGCAGGGAAGGGAGTGGCTCTCTGCGGGATAGCAGAGACTCCCCAGCTGGCACGCGGGGCAGGGGGCCCCTCCCCTCCCGCACAGGGGATTTTAAATGCCAGAAATAAAAACATTTTTTTCACTAATGCAGATGGAGTGTTACTTGCTGCCAGGGCCCAGTGGCAAGGGGAAGCTTTGCCCACAAGCCGTAGGGAGGCAGAATGCACATAGGAGCCACCCAGGCGGCTACCCGCTGGAGAGCAGTGACCCTGCCCCTGTCGGTCAGGCCACGCTGCTTAGAGGACACACCATCCGGAGTGAAACCAGCCCGAGGGGCCGAAGCAGCGGGGGCCAGCAGTTAAGGCACAGGGCCGAGAGCCCAGGGACCCGAGTTCTGGGCTGCGGGCTGACCTTGGGCAAAGGAGCGGCTGTGTGGCACCCACCCTGAGGGGACACTGCCCCTCCCCCCCCCTCAACAGCCAGCAGGGGATGAGCGGCAGCTGGACAGAGCCGGCATAGACGTGAGTGGGGAAGGTCAGCGTTAGAAGGGCCCTCCTATTCCCAGAACAGGGCCCCTGCCTGCAGGATACAGCAAAGCCCTGGAAGGGGCAGGGAGTGGGGCAGTTAACAGGACCCCAGGGAGCGAGGCCCCTCCGGCTGGAGGAGTGCAGGAGGGATATGCAGGCTCACGTGGTCCCTGGGGCCTTCAGAGCCAGATTGGACCAAGCCCTGGAGAGACCCAGGGCCAGGCCAAACCCTAGCCCTCAGGAGAGAGACAGAGACCGCAGGGCTGGGGTGGGCTCACACCTCCCCAGCAGAGGGTACTAGGCAGCAGCCTCGGGCCCCTCACCCCAGCCATCTTCCCCACTGTGACGGAGCAGGGCAGATTTGACCTGGGAATGTTGCAGGGGGGTTGCAGTGGGGATGTGGGACTTCCCTTGAAGGAAGCTACCTGAGCTGTAACCTGAGCCAGGAACGGGGGTGGGGAGAATTAACACCTTCTGCCCGGGAGACTGAACAAAGGAGAGGAGCAGCGGGAGGGGCTTGGAGTTTAGTTTCGGTTGGGGCTGGGTGGTGCAACGCAGGGAACCCCAAGCTGGGGTCTAAGCTCCCTGAACCTCCCAGAGGGACCTAATTGAGGGGGTCTGGTCGTACCTACACGCTCTGCTTGAGACTGTGTTCCTGTCCTTAAATAAACCTTCTGCTTTACTGGCTGGTTGAGAGTCGCAGTGAATCTCGGGAAGAGGGGTGCAGGGCCCTAACTCCCCCACAATCTGCAACAACTGGTGGCAGCGGTGGGATCTACTGCACCCCGTGGACGGCGCTTCCTGCAGTAAGTGACTGGGGAGCAGTAAAACGAAGGGGGATTGACGGGGACCAGGCGTGCTGAAGAGTGGGAGAGAGACGGTTATTACCCCTGGGAGTGTGTGACCAGCGAGAAGGACTTTTGCAGTAACAGGGTCCCCCGGGGGGATCGCAGCGAGTGGTCCCAGGGGCGGAGGAGTCTGCAGCTCGACCCTGGCAGAGAGGCGGTGACCTCGAGAAGGGCTGGCACACTAGGGGTCCCCCTGGGAACTGTGGGGAGCTGTGAGCACACAGGCCGGTGAGTGGCCAGCAGGAAGATGTATGCCAAGCGGCTTAAGAGCGACCTGGTGGAGCTGTGCAAGCAGAGGCGGCTGTGCATTGGGAGGCTCACCAAAGCACAGCTCATTAGCCGGCTGGAGGAGGAAGATCGCGCGAATGAACTGATCCCTGTGTCTCAGGGAAGCAGCCTGGCAAATGCAGCGCAGGCACCAGTGTCTGTCCCAGCTGGGAGTGGTCAGCCGGCTGCTGAGGGCTTCCCGAGACCCCTCCTTCCTATGCCTAGGGGAAGGGTGGGGAGGAGCCCAGCAAATACCGAAGGCGCCGTGACCCCCCCGGCCAGCAGGGGACCCTCCCGGCGAAGCTCGCCGGCCAGCATAGGATCCTCCCGGCGACGTTCGGCATCCGTGGAGCAGAATTGGCTGAAATGGGAGAAAGAGCTAAAACTGAGAGAGCTGGAGGATCGTGAACAACAGAGACAGCATGAACGGGAGGAGAATGAGAGACAGCGTCAGCATGAAGAGAGACAGAGACAGGAGAATGAGAGACAGCGTCAGCATGACCTGGAACTGGCGAGATTGAAGGGCAGCGAACCCCTGGCTGCGGTGAGTGAGGGGGGACCCAGGACTGCACGGAGCTTTGATAAGTGCATCATGGCCCCATACAAGGAGGGGGAGGACATGGATGACTTCCTGGAGGCCTTTGCGACGGCCTGCGAGCTGCACCGGGTTGATCCCGCGGACAGACTCCGGGTCCTTACCCCCTTACTGGACCCCAAAGCCGTGGCATTGTACCGCCAACTGGGAGAGGCAGAGAAAGGGGACTACGAACTATTCAAAAAGGCCCTGCTACGTGAGTTTGGGCTGACTCCTGAGATGTACCGGGAAAGGTTCCGGAGTCAAGATAAAACCCCTGAGATCTCATATCTGCAACTAGCCGTCCGCATGGAAAGATACGCCAGCAAGTGGGCTGGTGGGGCCCAGACGAAGGAGGACCTGATTAAACTGCTGGTACTGGAGCAACTGTATGAGCGGTGCCCATCCGACCTGAGGCTGTGGTTGGTGGAAAGCCAGAGAACCTGCGACACGCCGGGCAGCTGGCTGATGAGTTTGTAAAGAGCCGGTCAGGGGGTGGCAGGGAGGAGCCCCAAAGGAACAGGCCCGCCGCGATGCAGAGAGAGAGTCACCCTGGGACCTCCCAAAGGGGGAATATGGGGAATCCCCTCCCACGGGGAATGCCCAGCATCAGGGACAACCGACCGGCTCGAGGGGACCCACGGGACCTGAGCTGCTATTACTGCGGCCGAAGAGGCCACGTTCGGGCCCAGTGCCCCAAGCTCAAGGACAGACTGAGCAGACCGAACCCGCACCGGGTTAACTTGGTAGAGGCCCAGACGGACGAGGGGCAGGCTTCCCACGCAAGAGGGGCTGGCAGCTTATCAACTGCTCAAGAGAGAGAAGGGCCCCCGGCCAGCTTCTCTGGGGGGGCCAGATGCTCCGGATTCAAAGTTCTCCGTTTACAGGGTTGGCGCGGGGCTGTCCCTGCGGAGCGAGTGCCTTGTTCCCCTGGAGGTGGATGGGAAGAAAGTTTATGGATACTGGGACACGGGCGCAGAGGTGACACTGGCCCGGCCCGAGGTGGTGGCCCCAGATCGGGTGGTGCCCAACACCTTCCTGACCCTGACCGGGGTGGGCGGGACCCCATTCAAGGTTCCCGTAGCGAGGGTACACCTGAAATGGGGGGCCAAGGAGGGCCCCAAGGACGTGGGAGTGCACCACCATTTGCCCACTGAGGTGTTGATGGGGGGGGACCTAGAGGACTGGCCAAGCAGCCCCCAGACCGCCTTAGTCATGACCCAGAGCCGGCGAGGGGCACTACGCCCTGACCTTGGGAAGGATGTCCCACCGGAGGCACCGAACCCTTCCCGGGTGGGGAGGGAACACCCAAGGACAGGCCGCGGGGTGGCTGGGGCTTCCGACCCAGCCGCCGAGAGGGAGCAGGTCCCCATCCCTTCCCCAGCCGCCGAGTTCCAGGCCGAGTTGCAGAAGGACCCCTCCCTGCGGAAGCTAAGGGGCCTGGCTGACCTCAGTGTGGTACAGACCATGAGGAGAGGATGCAAGGAGAGGTTCCTGTGGGAGAAGGGGTTCCTGTACCGAGAGTGGGCTCCCCCGGGGGAAGTGGAGTCGTGGGGGATCAGGAGGCAGCTGGTGGTTCCCCAGAAGTTTCGCCACAAGCTACTGTACCTGGCCCATGACATCCCTCTCGCAGGGCACCAGGGGATCCGGCGCACCAGGCAGAGGCTGCTACAGAACTTTTACTGGCCCGGGGTCTTCACCAACGTCCGGCAGTACTGCCGATCCTGTGACCCCTGCCAGAGGGTGGGGAAGGCCCGGGACAAGGGGAAGGCAGCATTGAGACCTTTGCCCATCATAGAGGAGCCTTTCCAGAAGGTGGCCATGGACATAGTGGGACCTCTCAGCAAGACGACCCGGTCTGGGAAGAAATACATCCTGGTGGTGGTAGATTTCGCCACCCGCTACCCCGAGGCAGTGCCCTTATCGTCCATTGAAGCAGACACTGTGGCGGATGCGCTGCTGACCATTTTCAGCCGAGTGGGGTTCCCCAAGGAAGTCTTGACGGACCAAGGGTCCAACTTCATGTCGGCCCTACTCCGGTGCTTGTGGGAGAGATGTGGGGTCCGGCACAACTGGGCCTCAGCATATCACCCCCAATCCAACGGGCTGGTGGAGAGGTTCAATGGGACGCTAAAAATGATGCTGAAAACATTTATGAATCAGCACCCGCAGGACTGGGACAAGTACTTACCTCACCTGCTGTTTGCGTACAGGGAGGTACCCCAGGAGTCTACCGGGTTTTCGCCTTTCGAACTGCTATATGGAAGGCGGGTAAGGGGGCCCCTGGACCTGATGAGAGACGAATGGGAGGGGAAGGCCACTCCTGACGGAGAGTCGGTGGTGGAGTATGTCCTGACCTTCCGGGAACGACTTGCCGAGCTCATGGGCCTGGCCAGGGAGAATCTGGCCAGGGCCCAGAGGAAGCAGAAGGTCTGGTATGACCGCACAGCACGGGCCCGCGCCTTCGCCACTGGGGATCAGGTGATGGTCCTCATCCCCGTGAGGAAAAACAAACTCCAGGCCGCCTGGGAAGGGCCCTTCAAGGTTGTCAAGCAACTAAACGAGGTAAACTATGTGGTGGAGCTGTCGAACCGGGCACACCACCACCGGGTGTACCATGTGAATATGATGAAGCCATATTATGACAGGGGGAATATGGTGTTGGCCGTGTGTGGACAGTGGGAGGGGCAGGGAGATGACCCTTTAGTAGATCTATTCCCTGGGACAAGAGTTGGCTTCTCCTGGAAGCAATTCCCCTCTCTGATCGGCTAACCCCCTGCCCAGCGAGCTGAGATCGGAGGGGTGCTGCATCTGTACCAGCAGCTGTTTTCCAACCAGCCTGGACGCACTAATCTGACTGTCCACCGGGTGCAGACAGGATCGCACCCGCCTATAAAATGCTCCCCCTTCCGAGCCACAGGGAAAACTGCTCAGGACCTGGAAAGAGAGGTCAATGACATGCTGGCTTTGGGGGTGGTCCAGCCGTCTTCCAGCCCTTGGGCCTCGCCGGTGGTGCTGGTCCCCAAAAAGGACGGGTCGATCCGGTTCTGTGTGGACTATCGGAAGCTCAATGCCATCACTGTAGCCGATGCCTACCCCATGCCCAGGCCGGACGAGCTCCTAGACAAGCTGGGAGGTGCTCGGTACCTTACCACCATGGATCTTACAAAGGGCTATTGGCAAGTGCCGCTGGATGCAGATGCCAGGCTGAAATCAGCCTTTGTCACCCCTCTGGGGCTCTATGAGTTCCTGACCCTGCCCTTCGGCCTCAAGGGAGCGCTGGCCACCTTCCAACGCCTGGTGGATCAGCTACTGAGGGGGATGGAGAGTTTTGCCGTGGCGTATATCGATGACATCTGTGTCTTTAGCCAGACCTGGGAGGACCACATATCCCAGGTTAGACAAGTGCTGGACCGACTCCAGAAGGCTGGGCTGACCGTAAAACCGGAGAAGTGCAAGGTGGGGATGGCTGAGGTATCCTACCTAGGCCACCGGGTGGGAAGCGGCTGCCTAAAGCCGGAACCAGCCAAAGTGGAGGTGATCAGAGACTGGCCCGCTCCTCAAACCAAAAAGCAGGTCCAAGCCTTTATTGGGATGGCAGGGTACTATCGGAGGTTCGTGCCCCACTTTAGCGCCATAGCCGCCCCCATCACTGAGCTGTGCAAGAAGGGGAAGCCAGACAAAGTGGTCTGGACCGAGGAGTGCCAGGAGGCTCTCCGGGCGCTGAAGGAGGCTCTGGTCAGTGGCCCAGTTCTGGCAAACCCAGACTTTGACAAGCCCTTTATGGTGTTCACCGACGCCTCAGACACAGGACTGGGGGCGGTGTTAATGCAGGAGGATGAAAAGGGGGAGAGACACCCCATCGTGTACCTGAGCAAGAAGTTGCTACCCCGGGAGCAGAACTACGCGGCCATCGAGAAGGAATGCCTGGCCATGGTGTGGGCCCTCAAGAAACTAGAGCCATATCTCTTTGGGCGTCACTTCACCGTGCACACCGACCACTCTCCCCTGACCTGGCTGCACCAGATGAAAGGAGCCAACGCCAAGCTCCTGAGATGGAGCCTGCTCCTGCAGGATTATGACATGGACGTGGTCCATGTGAAGGGACGTGACAACGTGATAGCGGACGCATTGTCCCGGAGAGGGAGCCCTGAACTTCCCCAGGTCACTGGTCAGAGTGACCCCGCTCAGTTCAGTCTCGAAGGGGGGAGAGATGTGACAGAGCAGGGAGCAGGGCAGATTTGACCTGGGAATGTTGCAGGGGGGTTGCAGTGGGGATGTGGGACTTCCCTTGAAGGAAGCTACCTGAGCTGTAACCTGAGCCAGGAACGGGGGTGGGTAGAATTAACACCTTCTGCCTGGGAGACTGAACAAAGGAGAGGAGCAGCGGGAGGGGCTGGGAGTTTAGTTTCGGTTGGGGCTGGGTGTGCAACGCAGGGAACCCCAAGCTGGGGTCCAAGCTCCCTGAACCTCCCAGAGGAACCTAATTGAGGGGGTCTGGTCGTACCTACACGCTCTGCTTGAGACTGTGTTCCTGTCCTTAAATAAACCTTCTGCTTTACTGGCTGGTTGAGAGTCGCAGTGAATCTCGGGAAGAGGGGTGCAGGGCCCTAACTCCCCCACACCCACTCAAGCCATTAGCAAAACGTGTGTTTATTGGGCTGGCCCATGGATTCCACGCGCCGCCTACAAGTGTGCACGGCCAGGGGGCGCGGCGCCTGCCTTCCCTCCAGCACTGCAGGCAGCAGGAGCGGGGCCGCCCCGCAGCGCCGACACGTTGTGCTAGGAGCCGGCCGGCCTCGGGCAGGGGCTGCTGTCCTTCCCGCCCCGCTCTGGGAGGCTTGGCTGGTTAGGGGGTTCCTGGTTAGATTGTCAGTCAGTGCGGGCAGGGCCTCACCTGCCTGGGCTCCCCAGCAGGAACCTGCAGACACAGAAGAGACAGCACGGTCAGGGGTGGGCTCTAGGCTGTGTCCCGGGAGCCCCCGCCGCACCCCCCTGCACTCACCATTCCCCACGGGCCACCACCGCCTCCTTCCGCACCAGCCGCTTCATGTCATCCAAGGGTTTGGCCAGGGCCCGGATCACCCGCGGCTTGTAAGGGAGAAGCTGGAGGGGAGAGGGCTGCCCGTCAGTGGGGGCACTGCACGCCATGGAGCGAGGGGCCCACGCCCGTACAGGAGGGCTGGCAGCCCCAGGGTCCCGACGGGGATGTCTGAACTGCCCTGGAGAGTGTCCCCCTCCCTCCACGCCCCCGGGGGCAGTACGGAGCGGTGCTCGGCCCGCTCCAGGCAGGCTGTGCCCAGCAGGCAGCCGCTGGGGTTCCCCCTCTCTGTACAGGGACCCCAGCTCTATCCTCTTACCCCAGTGAGGCCAGACAGCGTGCCCAGCCTGTCTCCCCGGCCTGCGCGCAGCGGGGACTTACCGCGGGGATGGGCAGGCTGGTGAGCGCGTGGACACACTGCAGTGCAGCGATGCGGATGGCCTGAAAAAGAGAGAGCCGGGGTGAGCGCGGGCGGCACGGGGCGGGGAAGGGAGCGGGTGGGGCACGCACCATGGCGGGGCTGGAGGTCAGGCCCAGGAACTTGGTGACCAAGGTGTCGACGTGCAGGCTCATGACATGCGGCGCCTCCAGCAGCAGGGGCTGCAGGCAGCTGAGGGTGGAGAGCTGCACCACGCAGTCCGGGCAGGATAAGGCCTCCAGCAACAGGGACAGCAGCTGGGGGGACACAAGCAGTGAGAGGTCTGTCGGCTCGGTACCCCCGGCCCGGCCCAGCCCAGCCCAGCGCTCACCGTGGGCAGCTCCGTCACCAGCACCGGCCTGGGCAGGTGGTTCAGCACGTGGGACAGGCCCTTCAGGTAATTCGCCTTCACGCCTGGGAGAGCAGAGGGAAGTGGGTCACAGCCCCGTTCCTGGGGGGGGCCATGCACACACCAAGGGGGCAGCACCCCCCAGAGCTGGTGGCCCTGTAGACACTGGGAGCTGATCCCCACCGTTCACACCTGGAGGGCTGGGAGCGACCCGGGGGGTGGGAGCAGCAGGTGTGGGGGAGGGGCAGGCAGCAGGGGGGCCAGCACAGGAGGTGGGAGGGGCAGGCAGCAGGGGGGCCGGCCCAGGGGGTGGGAGGAGTAGGTGTGGGGGAGGGGCAGGCAGCAGGGGGGCCGGCCCAGGGGGTGGGAGGGGTAGGTGTGGGGGAGGGGCAGGCAGCAGGGGGGCCGGCCCAGGGGGTGGGAGGGGCCCAGGGGGTGGGAGGGGCAGGCCCAGGGGGTGGGAGGGGCAGGTGTGGGGGAGGGGCAGGCAGCAGGGGGGCCGGCCCAGGGGGGTGGGACGGGCAGGCAGCAGGGGGGCCGGCCCAGGGGGGTGGGAGGGGCAGGCAGCAGGGGGGCCGGCACAGGAGGTGGGATGGGCCCAGGGGGTGGGAGGGGCAGGCAGCAGGGGGGCCGGCCCAGGGGGTGGGAGGGGCCCGGGGGGTGGGAGGGGCAGGTGTGGGGGAGGGGCAGGCAGCAGGGGGCTGGCCCAGGGGGTGGGAGGGGCCCAGGGGAGGGGCAGGCAGCAGGGGGCTGGCCCGGGGGGTGGGAGGGGCAGGCAGCAGGGGGGCCAGCGCACTCACCGGGGCCGGCAGCGTGGAAGCCCTGGACCAGCTTGGGCACGTTGTCAGTGAAGAAACGCTGGCGGAACATGATGCGCACGTCAGCGTGACACCCCTTGTGCAGCACATCTGGGGAGTCGGCCATGAGCAGGGAGAAGCCGTCGGCCACCGCAGGGCCCAGCTCTGCGTCACCCAGGAGGCCCAGCAACTGCAGGGGGGAGAGAGGAACCGGGAGGCTGAGTGAGGGCAGGTGACCCAGGCTGGCAGGGCCTCTCCCAGGCCCAAGGAGAGGGGCAGGGGCAGGGTCCCCAGGGCCTCCCCTGCGCACTGTCTCCACAGGGGTGGCTGGCTGCTCACCTTGTCTGTCAGGCGGGAGCTCAGCGGATGGTAGCGCAGCACCAGGGCTTTTGTCACCTGCAGGGACAGAGAGAACAGTCAGCTGGCCCCGGGGGGCCCGGAGAGCCGTGCGGGCACTGCCAGCTGGCCCCGGGGGGCCCGGAGAGCCGTGCGGGCACTGCCAGCGCCGGCTCCAGCCCAGGGGGCTGTCCTTACCCAGAGGAGCAGGGCGAGGGCCTGGGTTCTGAGCGGGCCCTCGGCAAGGCCGGCTTCCATCCTGTTCACCGCTGTCTCTAAGAGCTGGTCCAGCTGCTGCCCTGGGGGACAGACGGGACAGGCTGATGGAGTCCTGCAGCGCCCAGGCCGAGCGCCCTGAGGCTGGCCCAGCGCCCGCCCCACCTCTTACCTGGCGGGTACTTGTTCACCAGCCCCGCGAAGCACTTGGCAGCCGCGGTGGCAGTGAAGGGGCAGTCGCAGGAGCAGCTCAGAGCCAGCAGCTCCTGCAGCAGCCTGTCCTGCTGGGGAATCGGCACCTGGAAGAGATCAGAACCCAGTACGGACGCTGGGCGCTCAAACCCCAGAGCTGCCAATCACCGAGGTGCTGCCCACGCCACATCCACACTGCCCCCTGCTTCAACCCGGCCCCTCCAGCCCCGGGAATCCGGGCGAGGGCCCATCCCCTGACTTACGTTCCTGGGCAAGGAGCAGACGAAGGCCATGAGCAGGGCGACGAGGCGTCTCTGTGCTGCCACGTGCTGCCCGCCCTGCAAGGGAAGAGCAGCGCCAGTGTCACCAACTGCCCACGCCGCAGCCGCAGCCCCAGCCCCTCCCTGCACCCTCCCACTCACCTGGAACGGCTGGAAGGGGCAGGGGAAGCTGTCCTGGGGCAGGAAGGAGACCTCCCCGTCCAGAAAGAGGGGCACCACCTGGGAGACGCTCTGGGCAGCCAGCCTGCGGGAAGGGAGGGGGAGACAAGCAGGAGCCTCAGAGCCGTGGCCAGGCAGGTCAGGAGAGTGGCACTTCCACCCAATCACAGAGCCCCCCCACTGCGAGGGAACAGCCCCTCTTCACTCAACCCCCGGCCCCCCAGGAGGCAGAGCGGGGGGCTGAGCAGCACGACGGGCATGTGATGGGACAAGGTGGAAAAGGTTTAATATTTTATGAGTCTGGCATGCCTCAGTTTCCCCTGCGCTGTTCCCCCGTGGGTGGGACAGGACTGTTTGCTCTCAGGGCAGGCGGAGACAAGGGTGGTGTCGCCTGGCTGTCTGGGCCTGGCCCCAGATCAGTGGAGATTTGAGATGCCGATGGCAAGTCCAGTCCCCAGGACACTGACACCCAGAGCCCCAGGGGACGCAGATCTCCCCGCCTCTGCGCAGGGAGGCTGAGCCACCCCCCCCAGCTGGAGATCGAAGGGCTGGGAGGCGGGTGGGGGGGCTCAGAGGAGGCTGCTGGAAGGAGCCGGGTCTCACCGGGAGTCGGACCAAGGAGGTCACAGCCCGACAGAGCTGGAACAGGGGCTCCCTACAGCCTGGCCAGGCGTGGGGCTCCCCAGAATGGGCCGTGCTGTGACCTTCAGTTCTCTGGGCGATCCAATGGCCGGCCTGGGCCGTGGCCAGTTACCGAACAAAACTGTCTGAGTGCTGGGGGAGTCACTGCGAACACTGGCCGAGGGGCTAATGCACAAGCCTCCCTTGGGGTCTCTCAGCTGGACCCGCTGCCTAGAGCTCAGGGGGGCAGAAGGGGGGCTGCAGGGCTGGGGAAGCAGCGGGGCTTATCCAGGGGGTCTGGCACACTGACGGGCTCCTCCCAAGCTGGGGCCGGAGCACCGACCCTGTGGCTCCGTGACGCGGCCCCGGTTCAGAGCCCCAGTGCCCTGCCCTGGGGTGCCGGTGTTACTCACTCAGGGCACAGGTGGGCGCTGGCCGCGCTGACGACGGGCACCATGGCAGTCAAGACCTCCTCCTCCAGCAGCAGCTTCCCCAGTGGCGAATGGGCGTTCTCTGCAGCCAGCAGCGAGGAAAGGGCCAGGTCAGAGCCTGCCTGCAGCCCACCGGGGGGACCTGCCACAGGCGCCCCCTGAGTGCTCCCGGCCACCAGCAGGCTTAGGAGAAGGGCTACAAGGCTGGCGTGGCTGTTGCAGGTCCTCTCCCCAGCGGGGGCCGGGCACTGCCACCAATAGGACCTTCCCTTTGATGCTCCAGGCTGTGACAGCGCCTCCCCGGGGGCGCCACGCCTGGCAGGGCAGCTGGGCCCAGCCCTGTGGGCGGCCCAGGCCCAGGGACAGCATCTGTCCTGGGCGCCCTATGGCTGCTTTCCAGCCACAACCCCCTGGTCTGACCCCAACGAGCCCTGAAGCCCCCGACTGCCCCCTTCCATGCCCGAGCACGGGCCTCACCTTGCATGGCGGCCTGCACCACCACAGCAAGCAGGCAGGGCACCACGGTCTGGTGGTAATACCAGCAGCTCTCGGCATCCCGCTGGCACTGGACCGCCACCCGCTGCAGGCTCTGGCACACGGCCACCACGTCACAGGCCCTCGCTGGCACATTCCCTGCAGGGCAGAGAGTCCCATGAACATCCCCCCCGGCACAGATAGCGCCAACACCCCCCCCGCGCCCCCCAGGGGCTCAGGAGGTGGCAGATGCCAAGCAGCACACGGACAATTTATGAAGTGCCCCTGGGCCAGCTCAAAGCTCCAGCCCATGAGGCACTGGCAAGGTACCAGCTCTGCTAATGCCCCTCAACCCCGACCCGCAGCCCCCTGCTAGCCCAGCCCTGGGCACCTCCCCTCCCCCAGGGTTCTGCTGACGCCCCACAACCCCGACCCGTAGCCCCCTGCTAGCCCAGCCCTGGGCACCTCCCCTCCCCCAGGGTTCTGCTGACGCCCCACAACCCCGACCCGCAGCCCCCTGCTAGCCCAGCCCTGGGCACCTCCCCTCCCCCAGGGTTCTGCTGACGCCCCTCAACCCCGACCCGTAGCCCCCTGCTAGCCCAGCCCTGGGCACCTCCCTTCCCCCAGGGTTCTGCTGACGCCCCTCAACCCCGACCTGCAAACCCCTGCTAGCCCAGCCCTGGGCACCTCCCCTCCCCAAGGGTTCTGCTGACGCCCCTCAACCCGGACCCACAGCCCCCTGCTAGCCCAGCCCTGGGCACCTCCCCTCCCCCAGGGTTCTGCTGACGCCCCTCAACCCCGACCCGTAGCCCCCTGCTAGCCCAGCCCTGGGCACCTCCCCTCCCCCAGGGTTCTGCTGACGCCCCTCAACCCGGACCCGCAGTCCCCTGCTAGCCCAGCCCTGGGCACCTCCCCTCCCCCAGGGTTCTGCTGACGCCCCACAACCCCGACCCGCAGCCCCCTGCTAGCCCAGCCCTGGGCACCTCCCCTCCCCCAGGGTTCTGCTGACGCCCCTCAACCCCGACCCGCAGCCCCCTGCTAGCCCAGCCCTGGGCACCTCCCCTCCCCCAGGGTTCTGCTGACGCCCCACAACCCCGACCCGCAGCCCCCTGCTAGCCCAGCCCTGGGCACCTCCCCTCCCCCAGGGCTCTGCTGACGCCCCTCAACCCCGACCTGCAAACCCCTGCTAGCCCAGCCCTGGGCACCTCCCCTCCCCCAGGGTTCTGCTGACGCCCCTCAACCCGGACCCGCAGCCCCCTGCTAGCCCAGCCCTGGGCACCTCCCCTCCCCCAGGGTTCTGCTGACGCCCCTCAACCCGGACCCGCAGTCCCCTGCTAGCCCAGCCCTGGGCACCTCCCCTCCCCCAGGGTTCTGCTGACGCCCCTCAACCCAGACCCGTAGCCCCCTGCTAGCCCAGCCCTGGGCACCTCCCCTCCCCCAGGGTTCTGCTGACGCCCCTCAACCCGGACCCGCAGTCCCCTGCTAGCCCAGCCCTGGGCACCTCCCTTCCCCCAGGGTTCTGCTGACGCCCCACAACCCCGACCCGTAGCCCCCTGCTAGCCCAGCCCCGGACTCCAGCCCACACCTCTCTGCTGATGCCCCACCTGGCGCCCCCTGCCAGCTCCCTCTGGAACCCACGAAGGCTCCAGCAGGGTTCCCTGGGGCTTTACCTTTCGGCACCTGCTGCAGACACTGCAGCAGGACAGGAACCGTCTCTTGCACTATCCCGGGGTGTGTGGACACTGCTGCCAGCGCCCGCAGGGAGTGCGCGGATCGCCTGCCCTCCTCCTCCCGCTCTGAAAGAAGCAGCGCATGGATGAGACCCAGGGCACAGGCAGGCGTCTCAGGGGAGGGCGGTGGTGGGGGAGCAGAGAGAACGGAGACCGGGCACAGCCTGACCTCCCCAGCTGGGATCCGCCCTCAGCCCAGCCCCTTGGAGCACCGCCGGGGCCCAGCCCGGCCCTAGGAGCTGGGACGCCCTCCCCAAACTGGGCGATGCTGCCATGGCACGGCCATCAGGGAGCCAGCTCTGCTCTGAGCACCAGGGCCAGGCCGCAGCGAACACGGCAGTGACAGGAGGGAAGGGAGAAGGGGAGTCCCAGCAATGGGGGGCACGGCTCCGTATAGCTTAGAATCAGAGAATCAAAGGACTGGGAGGGACCTCGAGAGGTCGGCTAGTCCAGCCCCTGCACTCACAGCAGGACAAAGTATTATCTAGACCATCCCTGACAGGGGTTTGTCCAACCTGCTCTTAAAACCTCCAGATTCCATAACCTCCCTGGGCAATTTATCCCAGTGCTTAGCCACTCTAACAGGTACAAAGTTTTTCCTAACGTCCAACCCTAAACCTCCCTTTCTGCAATTTAAGCCCATTGCTTCTCGTCCTGTCCTCAGAGGTTAATGAGAACAATTCTTCTCCCTCCTCCTTGGAACAATCTTTTATGTACTTGAAAACTGTTCTCAGGTTCCCTCTCAGTCTTCTCTTCTCCAGACTAAACAAACCCAGTTCTTTCAATCTTTCCTCATAGGTCATGTTTTCTAGACCTTCCATCATTTTTGTTGCTCTTCTCTGGACTTTCTCCAGTTTGTCCACATCTTTCCTGACATGTGATGCCCAGAACTGGACACAATACTCCAGCTGAGACGGTATCAGCGTGGGGTAGAGCAGAAGAATGACTTCTTGTGTCTTGCTTACAACACTCCTGCTAATACATCCCAGAATGATATTTGCTCTTTTTGCAACAGCGTTACACTGTTGACTCATATTTAGCTTGTGATCCACTATGACCCCCAGATCTCTTTCCATAGTTCTCCTTTCTAGGCCGTCATTTCCCATTTTGTATGTGTGCAACTGATTGTTCCTTCCTAAGTGGAGCACTTTGCCTTTTTCCTTATTGAATTTCATCCCGTTTACTTCAGACCATTTCTCCAGGTTGTCCAGATCAGCTTGAATTTTGATCTTATCCTATAAAGCACTTGCAACCCCTCCCGGCTTAGTAACGTCCGCAAACATTATAAGTGTACTCTCCATGCCATTCTCTAAAATATTGATGAAGATATTGAACAAAACTGGACCCAGAACTGATCCTTGCAGGACCCCGCTCGTTATGCCCTTTTCCAGTGTGACTGCGAACCACTGATAACTACTCTCTGGAATGATTTTCCAACCAGTTATACACCCACCTTATAGTAGCTCCATCTAGGAGCTGTGCATAGCACGGGCACTGCAGTGACGGGGGAGGGAGAAGCGTGGCACGGCGCCGTACAGCGTGGCACGGGCACTGCAGTGGGGGGAGGGAGAAGCGGGGTGCCAGTGAGGGGGGTGTGGCTCTGTACAGCATGGCATGGGCACTGCAGTGGGGGGAGGGAGAAGCGGGGTGCCAGTGAGGGGGGTGTGGCTCTGTACAGCATGGCATGGGCACTGCAGTAATGGGGGAGGGAGAAGCGGGGGTGCCAGTGAGGGGGGCACGGCGCCGTACAGCGTGGCATGGGCACTGCAGTAATGGGGGAGGGAGAAGCGGGGTGCCAGTGAGGGGGGCGTGGCTCCGTACAGCGTGGCACAGGCACTGCAGTGACGGGGGAGGGAGAAGCGGGGTGCCAGTGAGGGGTGCGTGGCTCTGTACAGCGTGGCACGGGCACTGCAGTGACGGGGGAGGGAGAAGCGGGGTGCCAGTGAGGGGTGCGTGGCTCTGTACAGCGTGGCACGGGCACTGCAGTGACGGGGGAGGGAGAAGCGGGGCGCCAGTGAGGGGGGCACGGCGCCATACAGCGTGGCACGGGCACTGCAGTGGGGGGAGGGAGAAGCGGGGGTGCCAGTGAGGGGGGCACGGCGCCGTACAGCGTGGCACGGGCACTGCAGTGATGGGGGAGGGAGAAGCGGGGTGCCAGTGAGGGGGGTGTGGCTCTGTACAGCGTGGCATGGGCACTGCAGTGGGGGGAGGGAGAAGCGGGGCGCCAGTGAGGGGGGCACGGCACCATACAGCGTGGCACGGGCACTGCAGTGGGGGGAGGGAGAAGCGGGGTGCCAGTGAGGGGGGCACGGCGCCATACAGCATGGCAGGAGCACTGCAGTGACGGGGGAGGGAGAAGCGGGGTGCCAGTGAGGGGGGCACGGCGCCATACAGCGTGGCATGGGCACTGCAGTGACGGGGGAGGGAGAAGCGGGGTGCCAGTGAGGGGGGCGTGGCTCTGTACAGCGTGGCACAGGCACTGCAGTGACGGGGGAGGGAGAAGCGGGGCGCCAGTGAGGGGGGCGTGGCATTGCAGTGGGAGGAGGGAGAAGCGAGATCCCAGCCTCTCCCAGGGTGCAGGTGATGGGACCTTCCCCCAAGTGGAGAGTTGTCCCCCCGCCCACACCAGCCAGGCTCCGTACCTGACTGCAACTCCTCCGCTAGCCTCTGCACCATGCGCCCCGTGAAGGCCCCTGGGTAGATAGGGGCCAGAGATCCTGCGGCCTCCATTGCGGCCATGCTGCGGGGGAGGAAGAGAAGAGGTGAGAGCCGCCGGGTGGGGCCAGCCACACACAGCGGGCAAAGGGCTTGGAGCACAGCGCTGCGGGGAGACAGGCTGGGTTCACAGCCCCTCAATAGGAGAGCTGGTGGCTTCGCTCCAACCCTGGTCATTCCTCCATTCCCGCAGCAGGCCCCGGTGTAGTTCTTGGGAATGCAGGGCACCGTGGGGCCCTGGCCCACCGCAGGCATGCTGGGTTTGTTCTAGGCTGGGGACCCCCGCAGCCACTCACCAGCTCTGGGAATCGTCCGCGTGCAAGATGAGCCGGGTCAGGTGATCCACGACCAGCTGCACGTCGGGGGGAGCCAGGAGCCCTGAAATGAGACACGGCTGAGCTCCTGTAGCTCGAAGTCAGGCCCAGCACCCAGGGCACTGCCCACCCCACAGCCTGCAGCGCCATCTAGTGCCCCCAGGTGCTGCCACAGCCCAGCACTGGCAGGGCCACAGGACAGCCCAGCAGGAGGGGAACAGGGCCCCAGAGCGCCCCCTACGGTCAGCACCCTGCAAGGGACTGACACCGGCCCATAACCAGACAGCCCCCACCGAGCTGCCAGCACCAGCCTCCCCCTGGGAAGACACCAACCTGGTAGCGTGCCCAGGACAGTCAGGGCTCGGATCCCCACCAACTGCAGCTGCACGCTGGGGTCCGTCAGTGCCGAGAACAGCACGGAGCACAGCGGGGCTTGGGAACACAGCAGGGCACTCTCCTCTGGGGGACACAGACACAGCCTCAGGGCCCTGTGGGCACAAGTCCCAGCACGGCCACCCCGCAGGCACCGTCCGGCCTGCGGGCTGCGCAGATTTCACACACAGCACACCTCACCCACCACAGACATGCAGCCACCTCTGAGGTGGGACGCAGCAGCTGGTTCATCTGCACGTCACTAATACTGAATGTGCTGCCAGCCCATCCCTGCCGAGTTCAGGGCAGCGGGCAGCGCCTAGGACCAGTCCGGACCGTCAGGGGCACCGCGGAAGCAGGTAGTGGCTCCCCCATGCTGGGGGGGGTGGGGTTAACAGCCTCACCTTCATCCTCATGCCCCCACTTCTGCTGCAGCTCCAAGAAGCCCAGAAGCATCTCCAGGATCGTCCTCCGCTGGCTGCTCTACAAGGGAGCAAAGGCAGAGCCCCGTCAGAGCCCCTGCTCGGAGCTGGGGGGGTCCCGTGCCGTGTCCCAGCCCCAGGGCCCCCCGGTGCAGACTGCTCTGGCAGGCACCCCTCACCTGCGGGTGTTGGTTGTACTGCTCCAGCAGCAGGGGCACGACGCTGCTGGTGATCCGGTGGCCGGCTCGGAAGGAGGCGCCCGCCGCTGCCTGCAGGAGCTTGGCGCTCGGCCACACCAGCTTCATATCAGGCTCGCACAGATGGTGCCTGCAGTCTGAGAGAGCAGGTGTCAGCTACACCCCCAAGAACCCCAGGCCCCGCTGCTGCTCTCCGCTCACCCAGCCCGGCCATGCCAACCCTCTGCTGGGAAGGTGTGACCCTGGCAGTTCCCAGGCCATGTTCCCAGGCATGTCCTGCTGCGAGGGGGGAACAGGATTCGGCGTGGCGGTGGGGAGAGCCGGGAGGGGACACTCCGTGCACACAGTCCCCGGAGTCGGGCGTGGGCCCCAGGCAGGGCCCCTCCAGGAGATACCTTGCAGGATGCCGGTCAGGAAGGAGTCTAGCAGGTCCTCAGTGTCCGAGCTGAGCACGGAGCGGGACAGACAGGCAGCCAGGCCGTGCAGCGCAGCCAGAGCCTCCGTCTCGACCTTCTCGCTGGCCGTCTGGAACACCTGCGGGAGGGAGTCAGACATGCCCAGATGCTGGCCAGAGGGAGTCGGGTCCCACTCCCACTAGCTCTGGAAACAGAGCATAGGGCCCCACCCCAAACGCACTCCCCAAAAGCCCTGAATAGCCCCGATGGGGTCTGGGCTTTGCCCAGGTTCCTCCCAACCCTCGTGTTCTGGGCAGGGCTGCCAGGGCCGACCGCAGTGCTCTGGGGCTCTGCCGCGGGGACGGGGGAAGACTCCTGCCCCCAGATGCTCCCATGGGGCCCAGCTGCACTCACCTCCCTGCGCAGGGATGACCAGAGGCTGGGGAGGAATTCCTGCAGCTCCTTCTGCCCATAGATGGTGCAGCAGGCGCCCTGCAGGAGGGAGCCAGGACAGACGTTAGGGAAGAGCCAGTGAGGGAGGGGGCCAGAGAGCAGGGACACCCCCCTGAGGGCTCAGGCTGGCTGTGGGCAGGGCTGCAGGGACAACCACACTAGGGCCAGGGAGGAGAGACCCGGGCTCCAGACCAGCCCCGGGGCACTGCTGCGGGGAGGCCGGCTCCCACTCCCTTCAAGCCAGCAACGAGGGAAGCCTGTGGAGCAGTAGGATTTATCGTTTGTATTTTGTAGAACTTAGAAGGAAGGAGAAAGGATCGTAACGTGGCATGTATGAAATGTACTGATGTAGGATATGATTTGATTGTACTCTGCTGCGATGCGTTTTTCCCAACGACCCAGGGTCGTTGCTTCCTGCTGCTAGCCAGTCGAATACAATCAAATCAATACATACATTATTATCCTAAGTTCTACAAAACACAAACAATAAACCCTACTGCTCCACCTGTCCCCCGTACCAGGGTCTGCAGGGAGTCCAGCTTGGCGCTCTGCATCTCCGAGTCCATCTTCTCGATTAGCAGCGGCAGCAGGAACTGCAGAGAGAGAGAGGGGCGGTTAGGCTCCCTGGACCCAGTCCCGCACCCAAGCCCACACCACCAGCTCCCCGCCTAGGACCTGGAACTCCCCCGTCCCCGGACAGAGGCAGGACTGTGGGTGCAGAGCCTTCCCCAATGCATGGCTGCCAGCAGCCACCCTGAGCTCGCAGGGCAGGGGACATGGGCTTGCAGCCCTTTCCAGGGGAGGCCCAGCCCGTCAGCTGCCATCTTCCCCCAGAGAGCTGAGACCTAGCACTGCTTCCCCAGAGCGCTTGGCGTCAGTGCCCAGAGCCAGCCTGGCCAGTCCTACCTCCGGGGCCCAGCCATTCACACCAGAACAGTGGTGTACGTTTGTGACAGGGAGGGTCACCAAGGGAACCATACCCCAAGGGGCGGGTGGATTCCCCAGCACGTGCCATTTTTAAAGCAAGCTGGGATGTTTTTCTAAGAATTATTTCAGGGCAGGTCTCCAGCCTGTCACACAGGGGGTCAGACCGGACAATCACAATGGCCCTGGGAGCTGTGAATTCCCTTCTCCCACCATGGTGCACCATGCAGGGAGCTGGCTCTGCTCAGAGGTGCCGCCCGCTGCTCTGGAGAGGGGCCAGTGCCCAGGCCAGCACGTCTGGTCCTCTCCCACACTACAACCCAGAGCCCAGGGCATGGAAACACCAGCCCGCCCTCCCTCCACCTCAGAAGGGCGATGCTCCTCGCTGTAGCTGCTGCTGCCCACCCGAGGGGCGTCGTACCTCAGCAAACTGGGGAGTGGAGGCCAGCACGGCCCGGAGGCTCACAATCAGGTCCTCTCTCTGAATGCAATGAGGGTCGTTGGGGGGCTGGAACAGAAGCACAAAGAGCAGGCAGCCCATCAGATTCCCCAAAGAACAGAACGAGCAGCAAAACATGCCACCATGTAAAAGAGGCAGTTAGAGAGAAAAAGGCATCTTTTAAATCAAACCCTACCGAGGAAAACAGAAAGGGGCATAGACTCTGGCAAGTTTCTTTGCATCAGTCTTCACAGCTGAGGATGAGGGAGATTCCCATACCTGAACCAGTCTTTTTAGGTGACAAATCTGAGGACCTGTCCCAGACTGAGGTGTCATTAGAGGAGGCTTTGGAACAAACTGATAAATCACCAGCAATAAGGACCAGATGGGATTCACCCGAGAGTTCTGAAGGAACTCAGATGTGAAACTGCAGAATTATTAATGGTGGTATGTAACCTATCGCTTAAATCACCCTCTGTACTAGCTGACTGGTGGATAGCTAATGGGACACCAATTTTTTAAAAAGGCTCCAGGGGTGATCCCGGCAATTACAGGCCTAACTTCAGTACCAGGCAAACTGGTTGAAACTATAGTAAAGAACAGAATTACCACACACACAGACGAGCACAATATGTTGGGGAAGAGTCAACATGGTTTTTGTAAAGGGAAATCATGCCTCGCCAATCTACTAGAATTCTTTGAGGGGGTCAACAACCATGTGGCCAAGGGGGAACCAGTGGATACAGTGTACTTGGACGTTCAGAAAGCCTTTGACAGGGTCCCTCACCAAAGGCTCTTAAGTAAAGTAAGCTGTCATGGGATAAAATCCATGATCCTCTCAGGGATTGGTAACTGTTTAAAAGATTGGAAACAAAGGGACCAAAGACCAGCAATATCAGTCAAACGAACCTGGCCTCACGCACACCGTCCTGCCCCCAGAAAGGCCCTCGGCCTACGACACCGAGACCCACAATGCGATGCTCACAGCCTCGGTTCTCACCTTGCCCCTCTTACCCCCAGCCCTGCACAGGACAGGGCCCCCTGGGAACATGCTGACGGTATGGGGAGGAGAGACTCACTCACAGGAGTAAAATCAATGGGGAAGTAGCAGGATGTCACTTCAAAGAGCTCCTCCACGAAGGGACCTGCGGGGACAGAACAGAGATGGCTCAGCCCCAGGGCCAGCCCCACAGGAGACCAGGCCAGGCGCCTGATGGGCGTGTCACCCAGGCCAGGAGCCAGCCCAAGGCAGCTCAGGATCGCAGGGGCCTCCAAGGGTGGTGGATGCCCAGGAGACAGGCACCCCCAAGGGCGGCAGGGCTGCCAGGCGCTTACCCAGCACATAGCCCTCGAGGATGAGGTCGCGGACGATCTGGAAGGCAACCAGCAGATTGCGAGGGTCCTTCTCCCCATCCATCACCTGGATGAAGCCGAAAGTGAAGTCGGCACCCAGGCCCTTCAGCTCTGCAGGGGGAAGGAGCACGCACAGCAATGGCCCAGGGTCCCCACAGCCCAGCCGCTGGGCCAAGCCACGGGGCACTGCCAGCGGGCTCCCCCACACCCCCAGCCAGGCCACAGCACCCGCCCTCCCCGCCTCACCTTCCTCTCTGGTGCGCATGAAGTTGGTGATGATGCTGTAGACCGTGTGGCGATCCAGCTGCGGCAGGGACTGGAGGGGAAGAGCGGAGGAGTCAGGAGAACAGGCCTCACGGACTCACAGATCGCACCCACTGATCCAGGGCAGAGGGAACCCAGCAGCGCTGACTGGGGGCTGGAGGGACCACGCCACACAGTGCTGCCGGGTGAAGGGATGCTGACACGAAGGACATGCGCCCTCGGGGGAGGGACATTAGTGGGCACATGGGGGTGTGAGCAGGAGAAGTGTGAGGGCATTAAACGAGGAGGTCAGGCTGGGTGATCGTCTCCCAGAAAAGCTGGAATCCCCATTGCTTGCAGAACAGCCTGACGGGCCCTATCCCGCCCTGGCCAGAGGGGGCGGGGGCGCAGACCAGATGGGACCCAAGGCTCTGCTCTCTGAGACTTTTCCAACCACTCCCCAGACGGGAGCCGGCTCCCGAGCCGCCTGCCAGCAGGGAGTCCCCAGGGACCAGCACTGCCTTCCTCCGGGCATGGCTCGAGCCACACCACCACGCGGGGGGCCAAGGAGCAGGAGCTGTGCCCCTAGCCAAGAGGCAGCCTGGCTCAGCAAACCATGCACGTGACACGTTACCCTGGCCCCTGGGGGTGCGGACAGCAGCTGGGAAGGGCCCGCAAAGGGGTGTGACAGACGGGCTCTGGCTGCTCACCTGAACATGCACCTCCTGGAAGATGGCTTTGAGCACGGACACAGCCAGGCCTGGGGCCAGCACCTCGCACATGCTCTGGGGACACAGGGAGAGAAAAGCAAGGTACAGCGCAGAGCTGCCAGCCACCACCGGAAGGTGATCTGCAGCACAGCGGGGTGCCCCCACGCTATCTCCCCACCACACACACACACACACACGACAGGATTTATCCGCTGTCCCCTCAGACCCTGCACAGCCTAATGTCACGGAGCCCACAGGCTAATCACACTAACGATTCAACCAGCTCGGCCAAGCCAAACCCTGCGCCGGAGGGACCCACCCGCTCCTCGGGAGGAGCTAGTCCGTGGCCATTAACATGTAATAAGGGTGATCCAACCTCATGCTTCAGGGTCTAAACTGCCCTTGCCCCCCCACGGGGTCAGGAAGGTGTCTGCCCCCCAAGCATCGTTCACATGCATTAGAAGTGGCTTCAGCTCCTTCGGAAGCATCCTACAGGCCACTGCAGGCGCGTGGAGATGAGACAATGGCTGCTGCAGCACAGACAGGAGGGGCCAACAGACTAGAAGGCTCCCGTGTTCCCCCCGCCCTAGACGGATAGATGCTGCTGGTTCCCAGCTCTGCCCTAGAATCCTTCTCCCGGCCGGCCGGAGAGGGGCTGTAGCAGCAGGAGAAGCGAGCTCACCAGCGCGTAGAGTCCCTGCAGCACAGCGGGGATCACAAGGTGATGATCCTTCAGCCGGTTCTCATAGAACAGGACCAGGTGCGTCACTGCACGGAAACAAACGCCCGACATGTTAGACCCCCAGCTCTGTGGGCTGAGCCCACACCTCCCCGAGGGCCCTGGCACCTGGACAGGGCAGCAGAGCCAGCTGCCAGGCTTTCTGCCATCAGCAGCACCACCCACTCCTCTGGGATGGACCCCCCCACCTCTCTACCCCAAGAGCAGCCCCTGCTGCACCCCATGTCTGAGCGCTAATGAGGTGGGGCCTGCCCCAGCAGCAATGCCCACGTCTGGGCGGAACCAGATAAGGGCCTGGGCGTAAGTGCGTGTGAAAACACCGGGCCAGGAGCTGACAAGTCTGACAAGCTGCAGCGTGGGGCACAGATCACTTGCTGGAGGATTCTCTGCAGCTTGTGGTCTTTAAACCATGATTTGAGGACTTCAATAACTCAGACATAGGTCAGGGGTTTGTTACAGGAGTGGGTGGGTGAGATTCTGTGGCCTGCGTTGTGCAGGGGGGTCAGACTAGATGATCATAATGGTCCCGTCTGACCTTAAAGTCTATGAGCTTAGCCAAGCAGTGAGACACCACAACAGCTTGGGATCCCCCCCCGGTTCCAGAACACGTTCCTTTGCCCTGAATCACAGCCCAGAGCACCCTGGGGCCACTGTGGCAGGAAGCAGACCCCAGGGGCCAGCTCACAGCACCTGTGCCCTCTGCTGCTGCAGGGGACTCTCAGAGCCCTGGGATGAGAGCGCCTTGGAAACAGCGACCCCTTTCGCACAGCAAGGGTCCGAGTGCGACCCCCCCTTATACATTAAAAGCACATTATTTTATATTTAACGCTATTGTAAATGCTGGAGACAAGCGGGGTTTGGGGTGGAGGCTGACAGCTCACAACCCCCAGGAAATAACCTTGCGACCTCCTGAGGTGTCCTGACCCCCCTGCGCTACGGCACATCAGGCACATGGTAAGTCAGCCAGCTACCAGAGCAATGCCCATGCTGAGCTACACCCACTCCCATGCCCAGGGCTGAAGTCACACAGGGAGAAGGGGGCTGGCACGTCCCCTACCTTCTTCCTCTTGGAGCATGGAGTGACACTGGAGCAGGACCTGGGACAGCAGCTGGAGGCCTCGTCCACGCGTGCGAGGTTCTGTATTCTCAAGGCAGGACCTAAAGGTGGGGTGGAGAAAGACGACAGGGCTGCGGTGAGCAGAGCCCCCATTCAGTGTGTACAAGTGAGGGGGAGAGTAGTGGTCAGAGCAGGGGCCGGCAGCAAGGACTGCTCTGCTGTGCCCAGTTCTGACGCTGGCTGCATGGCCTTGGCAAGGTCACTTCCCCTCTTGGTAACACAGCCCCCCGCCTGCCCTCGGGGAGGAGGACTGGGGGACCTCGCTCACTCATCTGTCTGGGGCTATGGAGTTGACACCAGAGGCTCCCCCCCCAATACATCCACAACAGAGAAACCCCAATCCTCCGTTAGCAGGAGCCAGGCAAAGAAATGGCTCTTGGTTCCGACTGGCCGCAGGGACTGAGGGGAAGGAGCAGCACCAAGACAAGGACCCTTCCTTGAGAGCACCCACCCAGCGCCCACGCCAGCAGGGAACTCCCGGGGGAGATGGGGGGGCGGGGTCAGTTACTCTGGATCCTGGCACGCAAAGGCTTGGTGGCGACTCGGGTTCGGTTTGGGTCCCAGAATTCATTCTCCTAAAGCAATCCAGTATGCACGGGCTGGGCAAGGGAGCTCATCCCCAGAGGGGGCGCTGCATGGTACCGATACAGCCAGAGTGCACAGGGGGTCTCGGCTCCAGGCCAGGGGAGCGACACAAAGCCCCCTCTGCCTCTAACACTCCTGCGCCTGACTTTCCTGAGCCGGAGGAGGAAGAGGGAGAAGGTCTATGAGGTTCCTCTCACCCCAGGGCTTCCACGATCTCCAAGATGGTCCAGCTTCCCGCTTTCACCCCTAGGAAACGAGACAAAGGATGAGCCAGGGAGAGCCCAACGCGTCCCTCAGACAGACAGGGCCCCAGAGAGCGGGGCAGGAGAGGCAGGCCTAGCTGATGACACAGGTGCCATGTGTTTCCCTGGCACCCCATGAAGTACTGGGGGAATGATGGCGCTTGGCAGGGGCTGGTGTACACACGCCAGCTCCCGAGGAGACAATAGGCTGGGCCGGGTTTTACAAAGTCTCTGCATCGCCTGCTGCAGCATAACTCGGTGCCACACGAGCGTCTGAGTTCCAGTCCCACGCGGGAAGCCCCTCCTCTGGCTCACTGGGCAAGGGGGGTGGAGTACCATTCAATCCCTGCCCACAGCCATGGGAGCTGGGGCTGGCTGCCATCAGCAGAAAAGTCCAGCCCTGGGATCCAGAGGGTTTTGATGCCATCTTTGCTTAGCAGGCGGCCCGAGTGAGACAGCATCAGGATTCCCTGGTTCTATTCCTAGCTGTGGCTCGGATCCCTCAGGAAGGTCATGTCACCTATCTGTGCCTCAGTTTCCCTACCAGTAAAGCAGGTGTAACAGTCACCAGCAGGGGACTCCTGTCTGTAACACACTCTGAGAACTTCGGAGGGACAGCACCAGAGAAGAGCTAATATGCACTACTGATGTCATCCACTGATGTGATTTGCTGTCCTGGACAGTGTTCGGCGTGTGCTGTCAGTTACTGGCGCACACTCATCTGGTGTTCCTAGCTGGCCACAGCCCTCCCCCCATCCCCCGCCAACTCCAGGGCCACATCCTCCCCACAAAGCAGGGCAGGGGCATTACAATCAACACTGTCCCCACACGACTGGCAGGGCAGCCACCCACCGAGCATGTTCTGGGTTGAAATTCTGTCCTGCTCCCAGGCTTTCAGTCCTCAGCTTGCGTCTCCCACCCTGCTGCAAATACTCCTTAGGCTCCTGCCAGCCCAGTTAATGGCCCTGTTCAGTAGTCCAGTTGGGGAGAGCTCTGTGGGGCCCATGGAGGAGGAAGGACTCTGTAAGGTTAGCACACCAGGCAGCTTGCTAACACGGAGACATGGCTTCAAATGCCGGTCAGCACAACAACAGTGAAAGGGAGAGGCTGGACCGGACGCCAGAATCCCCTCGGCGCAATGCCCTGGTGGGGCGGGTGATACACACACCACCTGTGCCTGCACAGAGGGCACCTGGGCCCAAGAGAGGAGCCTGCCTGAGTCAGGAGGGGCAGGTGAGAGCTGCCCCAGGAAAAGTGCTGAAGGAGACCAACTACCCGGGGGCCGTTGGCGAGAAGCTTGGAGGAAAGCTGTTGTTGAGAACTGACCAAAGCTGGGGACCTCTGACAGTGGGAGGCTGGGGCATTGGCCCCCAGGAAAAGCGGAAGAACCAGCTTGGTCAGGAGAAGCTAAGCCCAGAAGCAAGAGGGTGAAGAGGTTTGTGGTGGGCAGGTGGAGCTACCTGAGCAGGCGTAGGAGGAGGGGGGGACACTACAGGACGAGGGGCCTTCAGCACAAAGAGCAAGGAAGGGCTGCAGGAAGACTGGTTACTCTCAGGCAGGGAGACCTGGAGAGTGGGGCCTGGAACAAAATGCTGCTACTGACTGTCGGGTGATGTGTCTGAAGAGGGGAATGGAAAAACTGCTGTTTACTGTGGGAACCAGAGATTGGTTTTTACTACCAGGCTTCTGGGAATTACTACACTGATGTACGTGAACAAACGATGCCCAGAAACAGGCTTTGTATCAGACACTGCAAAACTATGTTCCCTTCCTGGGTGGAAGAAAGGGGAAACCGAGGTAGGCACCCCCGTCATGCTGCAGCCTGCTGCTGGAGAGCACCCGCCCCTTGACCTGCACAAGACAGTCTGTAAGTGAGGAGCCTGAGCAGAGCTCTGGGGGGAGGACTGGAATAGCAGGGGCGTGCAGGCCAGAACTGACTGGCACTGGGAGAGCTAGGAAGAGCCCAGAACTAGAATCGCAGGGGTGCCACAGGTCATCAGTCATTGAAGGGCACTGCCAGAACTGCGTGTGGGAAAGCGGAAATGGAATCGCACAGGGGTGGGTTACGACGCAATGAAGTTGCATCGGAAACTTCAAGAAGGAAACATTTAATGTGCAAATTTGAAAGAAGCTCAACTGTCAAGTCTCCTTCCTTAAACTGTCTCCTAAGAGGCCAGGCCCACCACACCTCCAAGGACTCTCACCCTGAGCAATGACAGGTTTGGACTTGCAAAGGCAGATGTAAAATAATACCTACAGAGAGGAGTGTTTCCTCATCAACAGGAAAGGGCGGACGTATACATGACAAGTTACGAACGCTTCTTGAGGTTAAGCGACCTGCTCATTCGGCTATGTTCTGAGGCTAGAGCATTTGCTCAATTCTCAGGTGACTGGAGGCTTGAGTATTTTCACCGCGTAACCGCATTAGCCTATGAAAGACACCTTTTGTTGACTGTGCCGGCAGTGGATACCGCTCTAGGGTTGAACATGGTATAGCTGTAAGCACAGGCAAGATCCGATTGTGCTCAGCACAGTTTCAGAAACTATGGTAAACCTGTGAAACCTTCAGCATCATCCATATATGGGGGTATGGCAGAGAGTGCCAAAGGTTAATTATCCATTGTGTAAACCAGTGTTTCCATTATCACTTTGTGCTGTCTTTCCATGTTGTTCTCGTGAGGTCTGGGGTGAACAGAAGTGCATGATTTACCTTCTCTGTACCATTCAGTAGTTTGTGCACATCATGTTCCACTGATTTGGCTCCACTCTAAACTAAACAGTCCCAGCTTTTTAGTCTCTCTTTCCAGACCTCTAATCATTGCTGCATCCTTTCATTTCTTCTATAGCCTTTCAAACGTGGTGGCCAGGAACGAACACGTACTCAAGGTGAGTGTGTGATGGATTTCATAGCGTGGGGGTAGTTCAAATTGTTCCACTTGCCATCATGTTAGCTAATGACATTCTGCATTATCTGCTAGCTTTGCCAGCTCACCCCTTTCCCCAACTCACTGGTAAACCTGTTACAAACCAACAGTCCCTGGACAGCCCCCACCCAGCTTCCACGAGATCAAACAGACCACGTACACCTACTGCCCTCTTAGCTCCTTTCCAAACCAACGCCAAGTTAGTCCCTCGACACAGCCATACACCCTTACTTCTTCAGATGCAAGAAGAAGTGAAGTTCTTCCCCACGAAAGCTTATGCTCCCAGTACTTCTGTTAGTCTCAAAGGTGCCACAGGACCCTCTGTTGCTTTTTACAGATTCAGACTAACACGGCTACCCCTCTGATACTTGACACCATACACCCTTGTATCCTTAAAAGCCAAATTCCAGATGCAGCAGAATCCCTTAATGTAACAGTTACTGAATTACTGGTACAAACAGAATGGCACGCTCTCTGGGGAACCAAACAGCCCAAACCTTGTCAAGAGAATCTTACAAACGTGGGGCTGGAAGAGGTCTCGAGAAGTCCTTTAGTCCAGCCCCCTGCGCTGCGGCAGGACTGAGTAAACCTGGACCATCCCTGACAGGTGTCTGTCCAACCTGTTCTTAGACACCTCCCGTGATGGGGATTCCACAGCCTGCCTTGGAAGCCTGTTCCAGAGCGTAACTATCCTTATAGATTAAGCCCAGTACTTCTTGTCCTATCCTTGATGCACATGGAGAACTGATCACCGTCCTCTCTAACAGCCCTTAACACATTTGCAGACTATTTTCAGATTTTCCTCTCAGTCTTTTCTCAAGCAAACATGCCTTTTATTAACCATCCTTCACATGCCAGGTTTTCTAAATCCTTTATCATTTTTGCTGTTGTCCTCTGGACTCTCTCTCCCTCATCCTCATCTTTCCCGAAGCGCGGGGCACCCAGTACAGTGGGGACCGTCCACACCTCACATACCACAGGAGAGACCTACCCCACCACGAGAAGTGCCAGGGAACCTACACACAGGAGAGGCAGCCAGTGACTGGGCCACATCAACCCCAGAGGTGCAGATGTCACCCAAGTCACCTGTTCTCCTGTATCCAGTCTTGCCCACCCTCCCCCAGGCAAGTGGCCGTGACCATCCTAACCCAGATTCCCAGCATCCCCACTATCCCATTGGCCCCCAGTGCCCTGCCTCCCAGCACACTGCCCCACATCCCCCCAGCCCCGCCCCATGTCCCACACCCACCCTGCCCCCAACTATCCCATCGGCCCCCGTGCCCTGCCTCCCAGCACACTGCCCCACATCCCCTGAGCCCCGCCCCATGTCCCACACCCACCCTGCCCCCAGCCCCACCCCGCCCCACATCCCCCCAGCCCCGCCCCATGTCCCACACCCACCCTACCCCAGCCCCTCATCCCCCCAGCCCCGCCCCACATCCCCCCAGCCCCGCCCCATGTCCCACACCCACCCTACCCCCGCCCCTCATCCCCCCAGCCCCGCCCCGCCCCACATCCCCCCAGCCCCGCCCCATGTCCCACACCCACCCTACCCCCGCCCCTCATCCCCCCAGCCCCACCCCGCCCCACATCCCCCCAGCCCCGCCCCATGTCCCACACCCACCCTACCCCAGCCCCTCATCCCCCCAGCCCCGCCCCATGTCCCACACCCACCCTGCCCCCAGCCCCTCATCCCCCCAGCCCCGCCCCGCCCCACATCCCCCCAGCCCCGCCCCATGTCCCACACCCACCCTGCCCCCAGCCCCGCCCCGCCCCACATCCCCCCAGCCCCGCCCCATGTCCCACACCCACCCTACCCCAGCCCCTCATCCCCCCAGCCCCGCCCCATGTCCCACATCCCCCCAGCCCCGCCCCATGTCCCACACCCACCCTACCCCAGCCCCTCATCCCCCCAGCCCCGCCCCGCCCCACATCCCCCCAGCCCCGCCCCATGTCCCACACCCGCCCCATGTCCCACACCCACCCTGCCCCCGCCCCTCATCCCCCCAGCCCCGCCCCATGTCCCACACCCACCCTACCCCAGCCCCTCATCCCCCCAGCCCCGCCCCGCCCCACATCCCCCCAGCCCCGCCCCATGTCCCACACCCACCCTGCCCCCAGCCCCGCCCCGCCCCACATCCCCCCAGCCCCGCCCCATGTCCCACACCCACCCTACCCCAGCCCCTCATCCCCCCAGCCCCGCCCCGCCCCACATCCCCCCAGCCCCGCCCCATGTCCCACACCCACCCTACCCCCGCCCCTCATCCCCCCAGCCCCGCCCCGCCCCACATCCCCCCAGCCCCGCCCCATGTCCCACACCCACCCTACCCCAGCCCCTCATCCCCCCAGCCCCGCCCCGCCCCACATCCCCCCAGCCCCGCCCCATGTCCCACACCCGCCCCATGTCCCACACCCACCCTGCCCCCGCCCCTCATCCCCCCAGCCCCGCCCCATGTCCCACACCCACCCTACCCCCGCCCCTCATCCCCCCAGCCCCACCCCGCCCCACATCCCCCCAGCCCCGCCCCATGTCCCACACCCACCCTGCCCCCAGCCCCGCCCCGCCCCTCATCCCCCCAGCCCCGCCCCATGTCCCACACCCACCCTACCCCCGCCCCTCATCCCCCCAGCCCCGCCCCGCCCCACATCCCCCCAGCCCCGCCCCATGTCCCACACCCACCCTGCCCCCAGCTATCCCATCAGCCCCCGCGCCCCGCCTCCCAGCACACTTGCCCCGCCCCGGCCGGTACCTGCCGCCACCTCGGCCGCCCGCCCGTCCTGCAGCCCGGACACGAAGTCCCGCACCCAGCCCCGCAGGGCGCCGCCCGGCCCCTCAGCACCGGCCCCCGCCGCCGCCATGATGCGCTGTGGAGGGGGGCGCCAAGCACCGGCGCATGCGCGCCACAGAGCGACCGCCCCCCCCCCGTCACGTTGGATAGGCGGGACAAAATCTGTCACGTAACAAACGGGGCGGACAGGCCCAGGGAAATGCCAGTGCGCGTGCGCGGAGGGGCAGACTTAGTGCCGGGGGGAGGCGCTTGGATGAAGGGCGGGGCCTGTGACTCCCAGAGGGAGGGGCTCACAGCGCGCGAGGGGCCGGGGGTAAAGGGAGTCAGGACCCCCCCCCGCGGCTGTGCCTCTGTCCGTGCGGAGCGCACAGCAGGCCTGGGGGGGCGGGGTCACACTCCGACCCCCCCACCCCTTCCTCCCGTTGGTCCGGCCCGGGGGCGGGGTTACTCTCTGCCCCCCCCATACACACACTCCCATTGGTCCGACCCGGTCCGGGGGCGGGGTCACTCCCTGTCCCCCCCCATACACACACTCCCATTGGTCCGACCCGGCCCGGGGGCGGGGTCACTCCCTGTCCCCCCCATACACACACTCCCATTGGTCCGACCCGGCCCGGGGGCGGGGTCACTCCCTGTCCCACCCATACACACACTCCCATTGGTCCGACCCGGCCCGGGGGCGGGGTCACTCCCTGTCCCCCCCCATACACACGCTCCCATTGGTCCGACCCGGCCCGGGGGCGGGGCTCTCCGGGCAGAGCCGGTCCGGGTCCGGTCCGGCGGGCAGCGGCTGTAGGGCCCGGCCCGGGCACCCCCCGGCAGGAGCCTGCGTCATGGGCAGCTGCGTGGGGCGGCCGCGCGGGGAGCGCCCGCCGGCCCCGGGCCACCCCCGCAAGCGAGCAGGTGAGCGGGGAGCTGCACCCCCGGGAGCCGCGCCGGGACCCCGCGCTCGGTCCGTGCTGGGGGGCCGCGGAGTAACTCCCGTGACACCGCCGGGGCCGCCCCCGGCACCCGTCCCCCTCCCCGCCCGCCCGGCTTCCACCCCCCGGCGCCCGTCCCTGGGGGGTCCCCCTCCCCGCCCGGCTTCCAGCCCCCGGCACCCGTCCCTGGGGGGCTCCCCCTCCCCGCCCGGCTTCCAGCCCCCGGCACCCGTCCCTGGGGGGCTCCCCCTCCCCGCCCGCCTTCCAGCCCCCGGCACCCGTCCCTGGGGGCTCCCCCTCCCCGCCCGGCTTCCACCCCCCGGCACCCGTCCCTGGGGGGTCCCCCTCCCCGCCCGGCTTCCACCCCACGGCACCCGTCCCTGGGGGGTCCCCCTCCCCGCCCGGCTTCCAGCCCCCGGCGCCCGTCCCTGGGGGGGTCCCCCTCCCCGCCCGGCTTCCACCCCCCGGCGCCCGTCCCTGGGGGGGTCCCCCTCCCCGCCCGGCTTCCACCCCCCGGCGCCCGTCCCTGGGGGCTCCCCCTCCCCGCCCGGCTTCCAGCCCCCGGCGCCCGTCCCTGGGGGCTCCCCCTCCCCGCCCGGCTTCCAGCCCCCGGCGCCCGTCCCTGGGGGGTCCCCCTCCCCGCCCGGCTTCCACCCCCCGGCGCCCGTCCCTGGGGGGTCCCCCTCCCCGCCCGGCTTCCACCCCCCGGCACCCGTCCCTGGGGGGTCCCCCTCCCCGCCCGCCTTCCAGCCCCCGGCGCCCGTCCCTGGGGGGTCCCCCTCCCCGCCCGGCTTCCACCCCCCGGCACCCGTCCCTGGGGGGCTCCCCCTCCCCGCCCGGCTTCCACCCCCCGGCGCCCGTCCCTGGGGGGGTCCCCCCGCCCGCCCGGCTTCCACCCCCCGGCACCCGTCCCTGGGGGGGGCTCCCCCTCCCCGCCCGGCTTCCACCCCCCGGCACCCGTCCCTGGGGGGTCCCCCTCCCCGCCCGGCTTCCACCCCCCGGCACCCGTCCCTGGGGGGTCCCCCTCCCCGCCCGGCTTCCACCCCCCGGCGCCCGTCCCTGGGGGGGTCCCCCCGCCCGCCCGGCTTCCACCCCCCGGCGCCCGTCCCTGGGGGGGTCCCCCCGCCCGCCCGGCTTCCACCCCCCGGCGCCCGTCCCTGGGGGGGTCCCCCCGCCCGCCCGGCTTCCAGCCCCCGGCGCCCGTCCCTGGGGGGGTCCCCCCGCCCGCCCGGCTTCCAGCCCCCGGCGCCCGTCCCTGGGGGGGTCCCCCCGCCCGCCCGGCTTCCAGCCCCCGGCGCCCGTCCCTGGGGGGTCCCCCTCCCCGCCCGGCTTCCACCCCCCGGCGCCCGTCCCTGGGGGGGTCCCCCCGCCCGCCCGGCTTCCACCCCCCGGCACCCGTCCCTGGGGGGGGCTCCCCCTCCCCGCCCGGCTTCCAGCCCCCGGCGCCCGTCCCTGGGGGGGGCTCCCCCTCCCCGCCCGGCTTCCAGCCCCCGGCACCCGTCCCTGGGGGGGGCTCCCCCTCCCCGCCCGGCTTCCACCCCCCGGCGCCCGTCCCTGGGGGGGTCCCCCTCCCCGCCCGGCTTCCAGCCCCCGGCACCCGTCCCTGGGGGCTCCCCCTCCCCGCCCGGCTTCCAGCCCCCGGCACCCGTCCCTGGGGGGGTCCCCCCGCCCGCCCGGCTTCCAGCCCCCGGCGCCCGTCCCTGGGGGGGTCCCCCCGCCCGCCCGGCTTCCAGCGCCCGTCCCTGGGGGGGTCCCCCTCCCCGCCCGGCTTCCAGCCCCGGCGCCCGTCCCTGGGGGTGGCGGGGGGGAGATCTCCCCGCCCGCCCGGCTTCCAGCCCCTGCGCTCTGGGCTCCCACTTCAGGCGTGCGACTCCCCGCACCCGCTTGGCACAGACCCAGGCTGGCACAGCACCCTGCTCCGCCCGGGTCACCGTAGCGTGGCTGTCCAGCCAACGGGGACCTAAAGTACTTCCAGCCCTGCCGGAGAAACCCGGCGGCCCCCGGGGCTTATAGCTGGGTGTAAGGCAGCTCCCAAGTGTGGCTGGTGCTCAGGGTATCTGGCCGGGCCCAGGAGGCTGCCCTGTGTAACGGGGCCGTGTACAATCCGTGTACACACACACACACATCAAACAGGCGTGTGCAGCCTGTATGGACCAGCGCCGGGGGAGTGATAGCACCTAGCACCTGTGCCGGCCAAGCCATGCCCAGAAACTGCATTCACTGCCCCAGCCATGAACAAGTCAGGTGTGATGCTACCTGTCATTTCCCTGCTGCGGGACTGCTGGGCGGCGCGAGGTGGCTCTCCAAAAGAGCTGCTAGTGGTACGGCCTATCCCCGTGTCCGGGAGCTGTTGGCAGAGGGTAGATGTTCCGCATTGAGTATTGCGCTTTAGCGAGAGGCCGGCCTTAAAGAGCTGGCTAAGTCTGAGACAGCCAGAGCTTTGCCTAGCTCCCCAGTGCGTTGGGGCCAGCCTGTATGTTGCCCTGCCCTGGGGCTGGCCACATACGCCACAGCAGACTGGGTGTGCTTTGCACCCCGTTTGATTCCGGAGCCTCTGATATCCCCTTTGCACCTGGAGCAGAATCCAGCCCAGACGTGTCATGTTACCTGGTGTCTGGAGAGTCTTTCCCGTGCGGAGCAGGGTTAGCTGGGACCGGCTGGCTTTCATCAGGCCTATGTTGTGTGAATAGCTTTTCCGGGGGGCTTAGGGACAAAGGGAAGAAAGCACGAAACCCAAGTGCTCTTCCCCCTGCTGCTGCAGGACACAGGCTGAGGATGGGCAGGGGACAGGGAGAAATACCCCTGGGGGGGGGGGGGCTTGTACAGCTGGGAGCATCGTGCCATACTTCATGTGAAGTCTCACACTTTGGATACTACCGGAGACCAAGCAGGGACTTGGGTGGGCCAAAGTTCTGCTGGCAGGAACCTCCTCATCTGTTCTGCTTTGGCATTTCCTGAAAACAGCGCAGCAGATTCTGTCCCGGCTCTTTATCCACCTATGGAAAAAGGGGCCCCTTCTGCCAGTGCTTCAGGTGCCTTAAAACTTTGTTTGGGGGCTATTCCAAGCTCCCTTCTCCGGGAGCCGCTGTGAGCGAGCAGCTGGAGTTGTGTATTGGGAGCATTCTCAGAGGAGTTCCTGTTGACATGTTGTCGGGATTGTGCAAGTGCAAACCTTGTGGACTAGACTGAGTCACCTAGCAACAAACCCAAATACCCACCCAAGTCTGATTATCTACCGCCCTTCCCCAGGAAACAGCCACACAGAGCACAGACCTGCAGAGGGGCTGTCCCCTGCTGGGATCCTGTCAGAACTTGGGCTAAGCAGGGGTGGTCTTGGTCAACATTTGGATGGGAGAATTGCAGGGAAGCCGAGTGTCGGGAGAACGGGTGTTGTGCTAGTGATTCAGTGGAAGAGACCCTGGCTGCTCGTGAGCCTTAAAGATCCCCGGGGATTCTTCTGGGAAGTGTTGTTTCGTGAACCTCCGTGGGCTGGCTGAATTCTAACCGGAGAACTGCTTTGTGTCTGCAGTCTCCTGCCGTTTCAGCTGGCTGTGGAGTGCATTGCGCTGTGTCCTAAGCTCTTGTACCGTTGCTGTTACACAGCTGCCATGCTGCACCTCAGAGGTGGATGCATATCAGTGGTGGGTCCCTCCCTCCTTCGCAGAGGTGTTGTGATGGTTAATTAGTGGTGTACCTGGGGACTGTGGGAGGGCTGTGTTGATTGCACGGTGTGACTGCAGATTACGCCCGTGATAAGCAGCTCCAAGCATTCCAGGCACCAGCCACACCAGGACTGGGCGGCAGGGTGGCTGTGGGGCTGACTCACGCTCCCTTCCTGTCACGCACTGGCGAGAACTACTCTGTTTGTGGGAAGCGGGCGAGGCGAAACAGGCAGCGGGGGTCACGGGGTGGGGAGCAGGGGCTGTGAGCCGCACCTTCCCAGGGAGGGGAATCCCAGCATGGCTCCCGGACCTGAGCACGGACAGGCTTGGCGCCAGAGGGGTTTTTCTGTAGAATGCCAGCAGCCGGGGCCCCAGACCCGACCAGCTTATCCTTGTATCGGGGGTAGCCGTGTTAGTCTGTATCTACAAAAACAACAAGGAGTCTGGTGGCACCTTGAAGACTAACAGATTTATTTGGGCATAAGCTTTCGTGGGTAAAAAACTTGAAGAAGTGAGGTTTTTACCCATGAAAGCTTATGCCCAAATAAATCTGTTAGTCTTTAAGGTGCCACCAGACTCCTTGTTGGTTCAGCTTATCCTTGTGACCCCGGCACGGCCGAGGTGGGCAGTGGGGGAGAAACACACTGCCAGAGTTGGCTGTTGGACACCAGGGAGCCCAGCGGGTTCCGGGTGCCCAGGCACCGGGCAGCCCTGCTCCAGCATTGGCAAAACTCAGTGCGCTGCTGGGCACTCCCCGGGACATCAGGCTGCAGCGTCTAGTGCGCGCTCTGCGGCCTGCCTGAGCCAGCGCCGGGCGTGCCGGCGTCCAGGCTCCGGTGGGGAAGAGGCCTCATGGGGGGGCGAGGGGCGTGCTGTTGCTCACAGCTGGATGGGAATGTGGAATAGCTGCTGCTAGCAGCGTCGCTTACCCGGGGCCTGCTTCTCCCCAGCCTCTGAGCCGTGCCCAGTGGGGCTGTACCAAGGGGGCTGCAGGACTCTGCGGGCGATTGGTGTCTGGGCTCTGCCAGCTTGGGTCTGTCCTCGCTGCCTTTCCCCCAGCTAGTGGCAGGTGTGAGCGGATTCACTCGCGCTGGCCCTGCTCTGCCAGCCTGCGAGCTCGTTACCTGGTGCCAGCGGTGGTGCCAGATTGGGCATGGGCCTCTCTGCGGCGTACGGAGCAGAGCCGCCACTCTACTAACGCAGCGTCTGGCTGCGCTGCAGGAACAGCGCCCCATGCACAGCTCCTTCCACCTGCTGTGCTCCTGCCTCCTTTCCCGGGGTCGCCACCCCCCACCCTGCTGATCCCCTCTGCAGCGCCTGGCGGGGGCGACTCCTCACAGACCTGCAGGCACTAATTAGCCGGGGGTCCCGGCTGCGTGGCCATGCGAGGTGCTTCACAAACAGCTCCTTGCTGCCGAGCTCCCTGGGGCAAAGCTGGGGCCTGGGGGCCCCCTGCTCGCATCAAAGCCACGGGGCGATCAGGGGGCCTCGCCTTGGTCCCCCAGTCTGAGAGTCTAGCCCTTGTCCCAGGTGTAGCTGTACTGCTGCGCTGCCCCTCCTTTCCCCCCCGGCTGGGCAGGGAGGCTGGCCCCACGGGAGCTTGCCCGCCCTCAGCCATGTGCATGCTCCCCCCAAGGGCAGCGCTGGGGGAGCGGAGCCCGGAGGAGGCCTTCGCTCCTGTGGCCGGACTGACACCTTGCCCCCTCCTGCCGTTTCGGGGCGTTGGCAGCGACTGGCCCAGGGTCTGAGTCGGGGGTACTGGGGATCTGAGTGTGGCGAGGGTGGAGCAGCAGCTCCTCCCGGAGAAGCCAGGTCTGCGTTCCTGCGGGCCCCAGGTGTGAGCGCCAGCTGGCCTCGGCTGGGTCACCTTCTGCTTTCCCCAGCCCGTCAGCTCCCGACCAGACGTGCTGACTGCTTAGGTGTTCTTGCAGAACGTCTGCCCCGCAGCACTCCTCGTGCTGTCCCACCACGGGCTCCTACAGGGCAGCAGGGAAAGTCTCCCCAGGGTGCTGTGAAGCTGGGAGCACCAAGCTCCTGGGGGAAGTCACTCGCGTGTGTGGGGTGCAGGTCGGTCCCGTAGCTGGGACAGCACCTGGCTGCGTGCATGGGAGCCAGGGCTGGTGCTCTCGCTGCGTGGCAGGAGCCCCAGGACTGCAGCTAACTGGTGTGAGGGGGGTGCAGCCCACCGAGACGCGTGAGCCAGGCTGGCAGTTGGGGTGGAGCATTGCATGCTGGGATCTACTCATCGTGGGTCACACTGTAGGGTTCATGGGGCTCGTCCCCAGGCTGTTGCGCTGAGGTCAGAGCGTGCCACTCCCAGCCCAGAGGAGGGGGATGGGCAGTGAAACCTGCTCCCCCTGGAGCAGCCGCCCCCCAGCTCTCCAACGCACGCCTGGTGACCTTGCTGGGCCCATCTCAGGCTGGGTCCTTTCTTCCCTCTGGGCTTCCCCTGCGTTGGCAGGAGGATCCGGAGTTCCTCCCGTAGCACGAGCTGCTCCCTTCGCCCCAGAGGTGGCGGCTGGGGGCCTGCCCCAGCTCGAGTGTGCAGCGCTATGGACTCCTCTGGGGCCCAGGTAGTGAGCACTTTCTGGAGGGGAAGGCGGGTGGGTCGCTGGTGCTGCCTGGATGGGCCCAGGGACTCTGCCAGTTCCCTGGGGGGCGGCTACCCCAAGCATTGCGTGGACTCCCAAGACGTCTCCCTGCAGGTTTGGGGTGCGCAGCCCTGGGGTGGCACCTGCCCCACTCCCCCCGGCTTGGACAACGCTCCTCCCAGGGGCAGTTTGCCGGCTGCGGAGCCGCAGATGGTGTGTCTGCGCAGTAAAGGGGCTGGTCTCTGGACAGCGGGGAGCCGGCCAGGCCTGGCAAGGTTCACAGTGAGCTGACAGCTGGCTTGCGAGCTCCCCTCTGCCAGGCTGGAGCATTGCGAGGCTGGTCGCCCGGAGCAGCACGGGGCTCGTCAGGGGAGAGCGCAGGGCCGGGGCGCCCTCTGGCAGCGCTGGGGAAAGATGGACCCACTTGCTGCAGCTACGCTAGGGTCGGGATCTGCAGCGTCCTGCTTGGGTTCCAGCCTGGCTGGGTCAGACCCTGGCCTGGGGGCAGCTTCTGGGAACAGCTGTTGTAGTGGGGATTCGTCAGGGGTGGCAGGGGGCCCCCTCTCGGGAGCTAGGCTGAACGCCGTGTATCTGTTGCTGCTTTGTTACCGCATCGGGTTCAAGTGTCTCCGGAGTTCTTGCGCCCGTGTGTGTAAAATCCCCAGGACTCCCCGCAGGCTCAGACCCAGGCGTCCCGGGAGGAGACTACGGGGAGCCGGGAGTGCGAGGAACAGCTCCCTGCCGGGGATGGATCCACCCCTGGGGGACGGACTGGGAGCCCCAGCGCTTGTCTACGCCGTCGCTACGTTGCTTGGAGCGTGAGCGATTTCCCCCCAGAGCGCCGTGGCTACGCCGACCCAGCCCCCTGTAGACGTGGCTCAGCCAATGGAGCGATGCCTCTGTCACCCTAGCTACCGCTGCTCGGAGATGGGGAGTTCCCACGGCGATGGGAAGAGCACCTGTTGCGGATTGTGGGGGAGTTAGGGCCCTGCACCCCTCTTCCCGAGATTCACTGTGACTCTCAGCCAGCCAGTAAAGCAGAAGGTTTATTTAAGGACAGGAACACAGTCTCAAGCAGAGCGTGTAGGTACGACCGGACCCCCTCAATTAGGTCCCTCTGGGGGGTTCAGGGAGCTTAGACCCCAGCTTGGGGTTCCCTGCGTTGCACCACCCAGCCCCAACCGAAACTAAACTCTCCGCCCCTCCCGCTGCTCCTCTCCTTTGTTCAGTCTCCCGGGCAGAAGGTGTTAATTCTCCCCACCCCCGTTCCTGGCTCAGGTTACAGCTCAGGTAGCTTCCTTCAAGGGAAGTCCCACATCCCCATTGCAACCCCCCTGCAACATTCCCAGGTCAAATCTGCCCTGCTCCGTCACATCTCTCCCCCCTTCGAGACTGAACTGAGCGAGGTCACTCTGACCAGTGACCTGGGGAAGTTCAGGGCTCCCTCTCCGGGACAACGCGTCCGCTATCAGGTTGTCACGTCCCTTCACATGGACCACGTCCATGTCATAATCCTGCAGGAGCAGGCTCCATCTCAGGAGCTTGGCGTTGGCTCCTTTCATCTGGTGCAGCCAGGTCAGGGGAGAGTGGTCGGTGTGCACGGTGAAGTGACGCCCAAAGAGATATGGCTCTAGTTTCTTGAGGGCCCACACCATGGCCAGGCATTCCTTCTCGATGGCCGCGTAGTTCTGCTCCCGGGGTAGCAACTTCTTGCTCAGGTACACGATGGGGTGTCTCTCCCCCTTTTCATCCTCCTGCATTAACACCGCCCCCAGTCCTGTGTCTGAGGCGTCGGTGAACACCATAAAGGGCTTGTCAAAGTCTGGGTTTGCCAGAACTGGGCCACTGACCAGAGCCTCCTTCAGCGCCCGGAGAGCCTCCTGGCACTCCTCGGTCCAGACCACTTTGTCTGGCTTCCCCTTCTTGCACAGCTCAGTGATGGGGGCGGCTATGGCGCTAAAGTGGGGCACGAACCTCCGATAGTACCCTGCCATCCCAATAAAGGCTTGGACCTGCTTTTTGGTTTGAGGAGCGGGCCAGTCTCTGATCACCTCCACTTTGGCTGGTTCCGGCTTTAGGCAGCCGCTTCCCACCCGGTGGCCTAGGTAGGATACCTCAGCCATCCCCACCTTGCACTTCTCCGGTTTTACGGTCAGCCCAGCCTTCTGGAGTCGGTCCAGCACTTGTCTAACCTGGGATATGTGGTCCTCCCAGGTCTGGCTAAAGACACAGATGTCATCGATATACGCCACGGCAAAACTCTCCATCCCCCTCAGTAGCTGATCCACCAGGCGCTGGAAGGTGGCCGGCGCTCCCTTGAGGCCGAAGGGCAGGGTCAGGAACTCATAGAGCCCCAGAGGGGTGACAAAGGCCGATTTCAGCCTGGCATCTGCATCCAGCGGCACTTGCCAATAGCCCTTTGTAAGATCCATGGTGGTAAGGTACCGAGCACCTCCCAGCTTGTCTAGGAGCTCGTCCGGCCTGGGCATGGGGTAGGCATCGGCTACAGTGATGGCATTGAGCTTCCGATAGTCCACACAGAACCGGATCGACCCGTCCTTTTTGGGGACCAGCACCACCGGCGAGGCCCAAGGGCTGGAAGACGGCTGGATCACCCCCAAAGCCAGCATGTCATTGACCTCTCTTTCCAGGTCCTGAGCAGTTTTCCCTGTGGCTCGGAAGGGGGAGCATTTTATAGGCGGGTGCGATCCTGTCTGCACCCGGTGGACAGTCAGATTAGTGCGTCCAGGCTGGTTGGAAAACAGCTGCTGGTACAGATGCAGCACCCCTCCGATCTCAGCTCGCTGGGCAGGGGTTAGCCGATCAGAGAGAGGAATTGCTTCCAGGGGGAAGCCAACTCTTGTCCCAGGGAATAGATCTACTAAAGGGTCATCTCCCTGCCCCTCCCACTGTCCACACACGGCCAACACCATATTCCCCCTGTCATAATATGGCTTCATCATATTCACATGGTACACCCGGTGGTGGTGTGCCCGGTTCGACAGCTCCACCACATAGTTTACCTCGTTTAGTTGCTTGACAACCTTGAAGGGCCCTTCCCAGGCGGCCTGGAGTTTGTTTTTCCTCACGGGGATGAGGACCATCACCTGATCCCCAGTGGCGAAGGCGCGGGCCCGTGCTGTGCGGTCATACCAGACCTTCTGCTTCCTCTGGGCTCTGGCCAGATTCTCCCTGGCCAGGCCCATGAGCTCGGCAAGTCGTTCCCGGAAGGTCAGGACATACTCCACCACCGACTCTCCGTCAGGAGTGGCCTTCCCCTCCCATTCGTCTCTCATCAGGTCCAGGGGCCCCCTTACCCGCCTTCCATATAGCAGTTCGAAAGGCGAAAACCCGGTAGACTCCTGGGGTACCTCCCTGTACGCAAGCAGCAGGTGAGGTAAGTACTTGTCCCAGTCCTGCGGGTGCTGATTCATAAATGTTTTCAGCATCATTTTTAGCGTCCCATTGAACCTCTCCACCAGCCCGTTGGATTGGGGGTGATATGCTGAGGCCCAGTTGTGCCGGACCCCACATCTCTCCCACAAGCACCGGAGTAGGGCCGACATGAAGTTGGACCCTTGGTCCGTCAAGACTTCCTTGGGGAACCCCACTCGGCTGAAAATGGTCAGCAGCGCATCCGCCACAGTGTCTGCTTCAATGGACGATAAGGGCACTGCCTCGGGGTAGCGGGTGGCGAAATCGACCACCACCAGGATGTATTTCTTCCCAGACCGGGTCGTCTTGCTGAGAGGTCCCACTATGTCCATGGCCACCTTCTGGAAAGGCTCCTCTATGATGGGCAAAGGTCTCAATGCTGCCTTCCCCTTGTCCCGGGCCTTCCCCACCCTCTGGCAGGGGTCACAGGATCGGCAGTACTGCCGGACGTTGGTGAAGACCCCGGGCCAGTAAAAGTTCTGTAGCAGCCTCTGCCTGGTGCGCCGGATCCCCTGGTGCCCTGCGAGAGGGATGTCATGGGCCAGGTACAGTAGCTTGTGGCGAAACTTCTGGGGAACCACCAGCTGCCTCCTGATCCCCCACGACTCCACTTCCCCCGGGGGAGCCCACTCTCGGTACAGGAACCCCTTCTCCCACAGGAACCTCTCCTTGCATCCTCTCCTCATGGTCTGTACCACACTGAGGTCAGCCAGGCCCCTTAGCTTCCGCAGGGAGGGGTCCTTCTGCAACTCGGCCTGGAACTCGGCGGCTGGGGAAGGGATGGGGACCTGCTCCCTCTCGTCGGCTGGGTCGGAAGCCCCAGCCACCCCGCGGCCTGTCCTTGGGTGTTCCCTCCCCACCCGGGAAGGGTTCGCTGCCTCCGGTGGGACATCCTTCCCAAGGTCAGGGCGTAGTGCCCCTCGCCGGCTCTGGCTACGGGTCACGACTAAGGCGGTCTGGGGGCTGCTTGGCCAGTCCTCTAGGTCCCCCCCCATCAACACCTCAGTGGGCAAATGGTGGTGCACTCCCACGTCCTTGGGGCCCTCCTTGGCCCCCCATTTCAGGTGTACCCTCGCTACGGGAACCTTGAATGGGGTCCCGCCCACCCCGGTCAGGGTCAGGAAGGTGTTGGGCACCATCCGATCTGGGGCCACCACCTCGGGCCGGGCCAGTGTCACCTCTGCGCCCGTGTCCCAGTATCCATAAACTTTCTTCCCATCCACCTCCAGGGGAACAAGGCACTCGCTCCGCAGGGACAGCCCCGCGCCAACCCTGTAAATGGAGAACTTTGAGTCCGGAGCATCTGGCCCCCCAGAGAAGCTGGCCGGGGGCCCTTCTCTCTCTTGAGCAGTTGATAAGCTGCCAGCCCCTCTTGCGTGGGAAGCCTGCCCCTCGTCCGTCTGGGCCTCTACCAAGTTAACCCGGTGCGGGTTCGGTCTGCTCAGTCCGTCCTTGAGCTTGGGGCACTGGGCCCGAACGTGGCCTCTTCGGCCGCAGTAATAGCAGCTCAGGTCCCGTGGGTCCCCTCGAGCCGGTCGGTTGTCCCTGATGCTGGGCCTTCCCCGTGGGAGGGGATTCCCCATATTCCCCCTTTGGGAGGTCCCAGGGTGACTCTCTCTCTGCATCGCGGCGGGCCTGTTCCTTTGGGGCTCCTCCCTGCCACCCCCTGACCGGCTCTTTACAAACTCATCAGCCAGCTGCCCGGCGTGTCGCGGGTTCTCTGGCTTTCTGTCCACCAACCACAGCCTCAGGTCGGATGGGCACCGCTCATACAGTTGCTCCAGTACCAGCAGTTTAATCAGGTCCTCCTTTGTCTGGGCCCCACCAGCCCACTTGCTGGCGTATCTTTCCATGCGGACGGCTAGTTGCAGATATGAGATCTCAGGGGTTTTATCTTGACTCCGGAACCTTTCCCGGTACATCTCAGGAGTCAGCCCAAACTCACGTAGCAGGGCCTTTTTGAATAGTTCGTAGTCCCCTTTCTCTGCCTCTCCCAGTTGGCGGTACAATGCCACGGATTTGGGGTCCAGTAAGGGGGTAAGGACCCGGAGTCTGTCCGCGGGATCCACCCGGTGCAGCTCGCAGGCCGTCTCAAAGGCCTCCAGGAAGTCATCCATGTCCTCCCCCTCCTTGTATGGGGCCATGATGCACTTATCAAAGCTCCGTGCAGTCCTGGGTCCCCCCTCACTCACCGCAGCCGGGGGTTCGCTGCCCTTCAATCTCGCCAGTTCCAGGTCATGCTGACGCTGTCTCTCATTCTCCTCCCGTTCATGCTGTCTCTGTCTCTCTTCACGCTGATGCTGTCTCTCTTTCTCCTCCCGTTCACGCTGATGCTGTCTCTCTTTCTCCTCCCGTTCATGCTGACGCTGTCTCTCTTTCTCCTCCCGTTCACGCTGATGCTGTCTCTCTTTCTCCTCCCGTTCATGCTGTCTCTGTTGTTCACGATCCTCCAGCTCTCTCAGTTTTAGCTCTTTCTCCCATTCCAGCCAATTCCGCTCCCCGGATGCCGAACGTCGCCGGGAGGATCCTCTGCTGGCCGGCGGGCTTCGCCGGGGGGATCCCCTGCTGGCCGGGGGGGTCACAGCGCCCTCGGTATTTGCTGGGCTCCTCCCCACCCTTCCCCTAGGCATAGGAAGGAGGGGTCTCGGGAAGCCCTCAGCAGCCGGCTGACCACTCCCAGCTGGGACAGACACTGGTGCCTGCGCTGCATTTGCCAGGCTGCTTCCCTGAGACACAGGGATCAGTTCATTCGCGCGATCTTCCGCCTCCAGCTGGGCAATGAGCTGTTCTTTGGTGAGCCTCCCAATGCGCAGCCGCCTCTGCTTGCACAGCTCCACCAGGTCGCTCTTAAGCCGCTTGGCATACATCTTCCTGCTGGCCACTCACCGGCCTGTGTGCTCACAGCTCCCCACAGTTCCCAGGGGCCCCCTAGTGTGCCAGCCCTTCTCGAGGTCACCACCTCTCTGCCAGGGTCGAGCTGCAGACTCCTCCGCCCCTGGGACCACTCGCTGCGATCCCCCCGGGGGACCCTGTTACTGCAAAAGTCCTTCTCGCTGGTCACACACTCCCAGGGGTAATAACCGTCTCTCTCTCACTCTTCAGCACGCCTGGTCCCCGTCAATCCCCCTTCGTTTTACTGCTCCCCAGTCACTTACTGCAGGAAGCGCCGTCCACGGGGTGCAGTAGATCCCGCCGCTGCCACCAGTTGTTGCGGATTGTGGGGGAGTTAGGGCCCTGCACCCCTCTTCCCGAGATTCACTGTGACTCTCAGCCAGCCAGTAAAGCAGAAGGTTTATTTAAGGACAGGAACACAGTCTCAAGCAGAGCGTGTAGGTACGACCGGACCCCCTCAATTAGGTCCCTCTGGGGGGTTCAGGGAGCTTAGACCCCAGCTTGGGGTTCCCTGCGTTGCACCACCCAGCCCCAACCGAAACTAAACTCTCCGCCCCTCCCGCTGCTCCTCTCCTTTGTTCAGTCTCCCGGGCAGAAGGTGTTAATTCTCCCCACCCCCGTTCCTGGCTCAGGTTACAGCTCAGGTAGCTTCCTTCAAGGGAAGTCCCACATCCCCATTGCAACCCCCCTGCAACATTCCCAGGTCAAATCTGCCCTGCTCCGTCACAGCACCCCAGCCCCGTCGCTGTGCCGCTCCGGTGCCCACTGCGTGGAGGAGCCCCTGGAGCGAGGGCAGCTGTAGGGAAGGCCCCTTGGTGGGTGATGTGCCCTGGCAGAGGGTGAGGGGGGATCTGGGCACCGGAGCATGGGCTGGACTGGCCAGGCACGGTAAAGGCCTGTGCCCTGGCCGGGCTAGGTCTGTGCTGTGTGGGCAAGGCCTGCTGCCACTGCAGCTTGAGCCCTGAGCAGGGGCGCCCCCAGGCTGCATGTGCTGCCCCCCCAGCACCCCCGGGTGCTGAGCAAGCTCCGGCCACATCTGCCCCAGGTGCGCACGGCTCTGGGACCCTGCTCCAGAAGCAGCAGCCTGGGATGTGCCCTTGCAGGGGCTCACCCGTCGCCCGGTGGGCTACCCCGTGTGGCTCTCGGCCTGGCACCCTCAGTTACAAAACTCCCAGCGCCAGTCCCTGCCCCTCCTGCTCACATCTCGCAGGGTTTGCCCCAGAGCCCTGCAGACAGATACCCAGTTCTAGCCCTGCAACGACTATCCCAGCTGCCGGCCTTAGCCAGGTACCTGCTGTACCACTTTGGGGCTTCCTGCCTGAGTAGCCTCCTGTGTCAGTGAGTTCCACAGGTGGCTGAGCTCACATGCTCTAGCACCGTCAGCTCCGTTGGCAGGGCTGTGCAGCGGCTTTCAGGCAAGTGTCTCCCATGAAGCTGCCGGGGCGTCGGGAGCTGCGTGGCATTTCCCGGGGTCTTGCGAGAATTGCTAGGGGCTCTTCAACAATAGCTTATGCTGCCAGTGGCCGCATCACGTCGCTATGCCCTGACTCCGAGGAGAGCGCGCCGGGGCTGGAGCACTGGAGTCCGTGCTGACCCAGAGGGGCCGTGCCCAGCACTGCCCTGTGCAAAGCCATAGACACCACTGCTGCGTGGGCCAGGGGAACCAGCAGGGGACAGCGCGCCAGCAGCCCCTCCCTGCAGAGCTGGTGTGCACCAGGGGGCAAGCGTGGAGGGCTCCCAGCATCACTTCCTGCTGGGGGGTCTCTCCCTGTGCTAGGGTACCAGCCCGGGCTCGCTGCCCGCTGGTACCTATGCACGCTGCCGAAGGGTGCTGGGTCTCTGCAGAGCCGCTCTCGTTCCACGGGGGCCAGGGATTGGCTGCGCTTTGGCTGTTGCTGGCGCTGTGGGGAGCGATGTCGCTGGTTGGGAATCCGGACCAGCTAGGAGGGGTGGGGAGCAGGGCAGCCCTGGGCGACGGGGGCGGAGGGCCCTGAATCCTGTTGGCCTGGCCCCAAGTGCAAGAAGTGGCCCAACCTGTCTTGGTTTTCCTGCGGGAGGCCCTGGGAGCTGCCGCGGGGGCGGGGGCTGCCCGGGCCAGGAATAGAGCGTCACAAGGCGATTAGAGACAGCGATAAATAGAACAGGCTTAACTCCTGCGTCCCTGCCTGCCGCGGCCTGCCTACCTCCCTGCGTGGGGCACCGTGCGCTGTTACCACGTCTCTAACCGACCTCCCACCCTGTCTGCTCCCGCACTGGCCTGGCCTAGCTGCCTGGTGTCGGCTTCTGGCCGTCCCCCTGTGATGGGAGCAGAGAGGGAGTGGTGGCCGGCTGGGCCCATAGGGCTCCACACAAAACCAGCACTGAGTGGTGCAGGGAGCCATCCTGGCCAGCCTTGGGGGTGGCAGCGCCCAGGACGTCACTGTCGCTCTGCCCTGCAGGAGTCCAGCACACGGCAGAAATGCACCTGCTTCTGGGGCGCGAGGGAGCTGCGAGCGGCACGAACCCTGGCTCTAATGCCCAGGCAAGACCTTGGCCTTTGAAGGCCTTTGCTGACAGTCCCTGGCCCTACCACCCCAATCCGTGGGGCAGCTGCTGTGCCCGGGAAGGAGGAGCTGGGTTGGCCCTGCCAGGGCTGGAGCTGAACTCATTGGTCCCGTGGGCACTGCCCCGCACTGGAGGGAGCTGTGGTGTCTGCGAGCGCTCCCCTGCGTGCGGAGAGATGTGGGTGCCGTTGGCCCCATGCACGGTGCTGGCGGTCGCTATGCTGGGCCTTGAAAGTGAACTGGATCCGAGCTCTGCCCTCACTGCAGCCAGGTCTTACAGCCTGGGGCGTCTGGAGCCGGCGAGGCTACGCCCAGAGGGGTGAGAGCAGCCCAGGCGGTGACAGCCAGGGGCCCTGGCACCCCGCACTCAAGGGTTGGATCCTGGGGCCCTTTCTCTGCAGTGGAGCAGAGCCCTGCGGCGAGGGGCCGTGTCCTCGCAGTGTCTCTAGTGTGTCTGTGGTGCTCGGGTCCTGTCTCCCCAGCCCCGCCCGGAGGGTCCCAGAGCCGCCTGGGCTGCACTCTTGGCCTGACGCTGGGCTTGTGGCTCCGCTCCCTTTGGGGGTGGGGTGTCCTGTGCCCCTGGGCCGTGCTGGCACATGGCAGCGCTGCAGTGAGCGGGGCCCAGGTCGGGGCTCAGGGCAGCACTTGAGTTCAGGCTGGAGTGGTGGGGGCAGGGCCCCCCAGCAGCTTCCCGGGGCCCTTCTCTGTGCGAGCTGGAGCCGACTGCCGGTGCGTGGGGCTGGGGACAGGCTCAGCTGCCCTCTTCAGGATCGTGTGCACCCTGGGGCCCTCGGGGAGGGGTGGGGGCTGTGCTGGAGCCAGGCCTCCCTGTGGGCCAGGGGGTTAGGGGGCCATTGGCACAAGCATTGGGGCTGGGCCCAGGTCTCTTTTCACTGCCCACACAGGCTGCTCTGAGGGCATCGTGCCAGTGTTCCCTGGCTGAGCAGGGCCTGGCGTGCTCCTAGCTGCCCTCGGTGCCAGTGTCTGGAGGGCAGGGGGCTGGTACAGGCTGGGCCTGCATGCGGGCCTGTGGGTGGGCTGTGTTCATGCACCGGAGCACAGGGGAGTGGATAAGTCCCGGCTGCAGCTGCTCTCCCAGCCTTCGCCCTTCAGAGCCCCCCGCAGCCCTGACGCAGCCGTGATCTCTGCCCTTGTCCTGTGCCATGCGGCACTGCCTTGCTCCATCTCGGGAGCCTGGCCTCTGACACAGGCTGCAGAGCATGGGGGGCAGGGACTCCTGCCCTCGGCACCCGACTCCCTGGGCCGCAGCCCCCCAACAGGTGCCCCCTGCACTCCCTGCCCTGGTGCTATCCCCATTCTTGCAGGGTGGGTTTGAACATCCAGCACGCAGAGCAGCATGTCCAGGGCACTGCTCTGCTGCGCACAGGTCACTGCCACGCACTGGTTTACCCAGCCGTGCCCATGGTCCCTGGGGAACCCAGCTGTCTAGCGTGCCCTGTCCAGACACCCAGGAGCAGCCTTTCCCCACGTGCCCTCTGCAGGACTCCCAGCAGTGCGGCTGGCCAGGCAGCAGGGAGAGTGCTGTGTGCGCCCTAGTCCCCGCGCCCAGGGCTCAAAGTCACAAGACCAACCGACCAGCTGGCTGCCGGCATACAGGCCGCACCTGCACGGCTTGTTCCCTGGCTTTCGGACCCCCGCTGTACACGTGGTTCCAGGGCCCCGCTGGTCTCTGTGCGTCTCCATTGTGCTGGCCTGGCGTCAGTCCTCTGGTGACGGTGCCCTGGCCAGCAGCAGGTCCCTCTCTGAACCCGTGGGTGAGTTATGCCTCCCACCTTGTACCAGGGGGGCACCATGCCTGTTCTACAGATGGGGAAACTGAGGCATGGGCAGCAACTTGCCCAAGGTCACCCCTGGCGGGCAGGAAGAGAACCCAGGAGTCCTGGTAGCCCTGTACATTAGTGCCAGTGCATCCTTTCTTGTCTGCTCCTCCCCGGCCCCCAGGAGTGACTCAGCCCTGTAATCCCCACGCTCTGACTCCGGCTAATTCCCTGAGCTATAAATACTGCCCTTGCCAAGGGGCCTCTACTTCCCTGCGGCTGCCTGGCAGGGGTGGGATTAGAGCAGCCGACTGGCAGGGGTGTGGGGCGCCTGCCTCCGGCCAGGGCTCCCAGCCAGGCCTCTCCGGAGGGTGGGAGCTGCACCCGTTCCTGTTAGCAGGGGAGCCAGAGACCTGCAAGCCCCCTCTGAGGGCAAGGGAGAGCCAGGGAAGGGGCTGGTTTGTGGATCGTGGCTGTGCCCTGCAAGGGGGCTGGGCAGGGTCCCTGGGACCTGAGGAATGCTGGCCCTCACTCCTGACCCATAGCCCCCTGCTAGCCCAGCCCTGGGTCCCCAGCTCTGCTGGTGCCCCTCACTCCTGACCCTCTGCCCCGTGCTAGCCCAGCCCTGGGCGCCCCACAGCCAGGCCTGGGCTCCCCCCAGCTCTGCCGGTGCCCTCACTCCTGACCCTCTGCCCCCAATAGCTCAGCCCAGAACACTCAATATCTACCCCCGAAGCTCCTCCCACCCCTTTCCCTGCCGCAGCATGCCCCATGCCTCCTGACTCAATGTTCCCCCATTCCTGCTTGTGGGACAGGGCGCCCAGGGAGCCCCCAGCTAGTGCAGGTGGCCTCAGCCCAGACAACTGACCCTCCCCAGGCCTCACCTGCGGTGCCTGGCCCAGTCCTTCCTCTCAGCCGGGGCGGAGCGAGGCTGCGGCTCCGGGGACAGGGCTGGCTGCTCCTTCCTGCTGCTCTCGCCACTCTGCCCGTGGGTATTTATGATCCATGTTCCCCTGGGCCCAGGCCCTGCCCCATGGAGCGCCCTAGCTAAGGTGGGGGGCAGCAGGGGCAGGCAGATGGGTGGGGTGCACAGGGGGCTTGGTCTCAGCGCACAGGCCCGAACGCTGCGCTGGGAGAAAGGGGTCCCTGGGCTGTGCCCAGCTCTGTTCCCCTTCAGGAGGGGCTGGTGCGCCTCAGCTGTGTGGGCACTGCCTGGCGCCTGTGGGGTGTCAGTCCTGCATGGGGCAGGGGAGCGAGCGTGGACTCGGACTGTGCTGGGGGCAGGGGTCTGCAGGCGGGTGCTAGCCCAGAGGTGATGGGAGCAGGGGCATCGGGGGGGGGCAGGGTCTCGAGGCGGGTGTTGGCCCAGAGGTGATGGGAGCAGGGGCACCAGGGGGGAAGGGTCTCGAGGCGGGTGCTGGCCCAGAGGTGATGGGAGCAGGGGCATCGGGGGGGGCAGGGTCTCGAGGCGGGTGCTGGCCCAGAGGTGATGGGAGCAGGGGCACCAGGGGGGAAGGGTCTCGAGGCGGGTGCTGGCCCAGAGGTGATGGGAGCAGGGGCACCGGGGGGAAGGGTCTTGAGGCGGGTGCTGGCTTGGGGTCCCTGCTGAGCTCTCCCCCCCGCCCCCCAGGCCGCAGTGAGCCCCTGCGGAAGGAGCGGCCCAAATGGAAGAGCGACTACCCCATGACAGACGGGCAGTTGCGCAGCAAGCGGGACGAGTTCTGGGACACGGCACCCGCCTTCGAGGGCCGCAAGGAGATCTGGGACGCCCTGAAGGCGGCTGCCTACGCCGTGGAGGCCAACGACCATGGGCTGGCCCAGGCCATCCTGGACGGCGCCAGTATCACCCTGCCCCACGGTAGGCAGGATGGGGATGTGGGGCAGGAACCTGGGGTGGGAGGGGTGTGTGGGGTGGACACATCAGGCAGGATGGGGACCTGGGGCAGGATGGGGGAGGAGGACAGGGACTTTGGGCCAGCAGGGCAGGAGGGGGACATGGGGCAGGGATTTGGGGCCAGAGGTGCAAGATGGGGACATACGGTGGGCTGGGGCCAATGGGGTGGGATCAGCATGGGGGACAGGGCTGGGGACCCACGGGCAGGGAGGGGGATGCGGTGCTGCAGGAGAACTGCTGGGGGTGGACAGATTCCTCTCCCTGTGCAGGGGGAGATACCAGTGGGGCCAGTAAGAATCCAAAGCAGGGTGGGAGGGTTCAGGGGGGGCAGCTCATCACAGGGATCTGGGGCCCCACGACGCTAACTGCCCTGCCCCTCGTCAGCAGAGAGGCCAGGGCTGACAGGGGCCATTCCCCTCTGCGCTGGGCCCCCGAAGGCAGGGCATGCTGGCTGGGGGGGGTGACCCAGGAGTGGGCCTTGCACTGGGGGAGCCCCTGGAGCCTGCTGGCAGGGGTGGCTGAGATGGGCTGTACCCCCAGGGTGAAGCCTGGAAGCTGTTGGAACCGCTCTGCCCCCAAACCATTCAGCTAGGTTGGCCTCTCAAACGGCTCTGCTGATGACACACAGCCAGCCCCTCTGGGCCCTGTTACAAAAAAATATATGGAGATAGGTATATATATCTCCTAGCATCGGCAGGGACCCTGAAAGGTCATCGAGTCCAGCCCCATGCCTTCACTAGCAGGACCGAGTACTGATTTTTGCCCCAGATCCCTAAGTGGCCCCCTCAAGGATTGAACTCACAACCCTGGGTTTAGCAGGCCAATGCTCAAACCACTGAGCTCTCCCTGCCTCCTGTTATCACCTAACACAACAGTAGGTGGCGCCACACACCCAACTGAGTCACCTGAGTGCTTTACCTGAGCCACTCATTGACCAACAATGGAGGCACCAGCCAATGTCCCAGCTCCCGAGCCTTGCACCTCTACTGGACCATAAAGCCAGAATGATACCGTCCTGCACAGGGGTCTGTATGGTGCAAGCTCATTAATTAGCCTGCTTCCCCCTCGCTGTGGGGAAGATACGCACCAGCCTTTGTTACAGAGCCGAGATTCCCTAAGACTTCGCTCAAAGACACACGGGTTAAGATAAAGCAGGTTTATTAACTACCAAAAGATAGATTGTAAGCGATTATAAGTGATAGCAAACAGATCAAAGTAGATTACCCAGCAAATGAACCAAACCGCAATCTAGGCCTAAGATACTAGCTAGGCTTTGAATCAAACAGTCTCACCGTTAGCTAGTACGAGCAGTTTGTAGATGTTCTACACACGGGCGGGGATCCTCTCTTCCAGCCTGGGACCAGTCTTTGTTCCTCAGGTGTTGAGTTGTAGAGGGAGTGAGGCCCCTTGGTGATGTCACTTCCCCCTTTTAGTTTTTCCATACGGCGGGAACCCCTTTGTTCCAAGCCAAGTGCCCAGCTCCGTTTGTGGAAAAACACAGGTACCAAAATGGAGTTCAGAATCCTGTGGTCTGGTCACATGCCCTTGCATGCCTCCCCGAGTCACAGCAGCCATTATCCACAGGCTGTCTGAAGGGTCCCCAGGTGAGGACAAGCCTTTGCCATGGCCCATTGTTTCTGCTGATGGGCCATTAGCACCATCTGGCTTCTTCCCTGTTGTGCCTGAAACGCTAGTTGTGGGTGTTACCCAGAGCAAGCACATTTGAAATACAGTTACATGGTCAATAGTCATAACTCCAGAGACACAAATGATCCCTGCCTACAAATAGGATAATCATATTCAGCAAATCATAACTTTTCCATGGACACCTCACATGACACATTTTGTACAAAGTGCATCATAATTATGTCACAATCATTCCATTAGGATGAATATGGGGCAGCGTCACACTGGTCTTCACTGGACCCACACCATCCGCCCGCAGGGGCTCCCTGTGTCCCAGCCCTGCTCTTGGGGTGCTGGGGGCAGAGGCTCCCGGACCCCACTCACCCCACCCAGGATCGGGGGCTCCCTCGGCTCAGCTCCAGGCACGTGGGCAGCTCACGTCGCTTGGGTTGGTGGCTTCTCCCAGATTCAAATGAAGAGCCTCTGAGCTGTGTGGCTCGGGAGGTCCTAGCTGTGTCTAGTCCCGGAGCCCCGGCTCCCTCAGCCAGCTCTCAGATCCCAGAAGGAGAATCCGTCTGACCCCTGGCACCCAGGCACTGAGCCATGGTGTCTGAGAGGCCACACTCCTCCTGGGGCACAGGGGATGGGGAGTCTGTAGGGGCAGGGAAATGGGGGTAAAGAGCTTCGGGAGGTGGATTTTGGGTGTTCTGGGCTGGAATACGGTCGGGTTGCAGATTGGGATTGAGGGGCACTATCAGCTATTTTGGGGGCAGGGGGACCCCAGGGCTGGGCTAGCAGGGGCCTGTGGGTCGGGATTGGGGGGCACTGGTAGGGCAGAGCTGGGGGGACCCCAGGGCTGGGCTAGTGGGTGCAGCGGGTCAGGATTGAGGGGCACTGGTAGGGCAGAGCTGGGGGGACCCTAGGGCTGGGACAGCAGGGGGCTGCGGGTCGGGATTGAGGGGCACTGGTAGGGCAGAGCTGGGGGGACCCCAGGGCTGGGCTAGCAGGGGCCTGTGGGTCAGGATTGAGGGGCACAGGTAGGGCAGAGCTGGGGGGACCCTAGGGCTGGGCTAGTGGGGTCAGCGGGTCGGGATTGAGGGGCACTGGTAGGGCAGAGCTGGGGGGACGCTAGGGCTGGGCTAGTGGGGGCAGCGGGTCGGGATTGAGGGGCACTGGTAGGGCAGAGCTGGGGGGACCCCAGGGCTGGGCTAGTGGGTGCCGTGGGTCGGGATTGAGGGGCACTGGTAGGGCAGAGCTGGGGGGACCCTAGGGCTGGGCTAGTGGGGGCAGCGGGTCGGGATTGAGGGGCACTGGTAGGGCAGAGCTGGGGGGACCCTAGGGCTGGGCTAGTGGGGGCAGCGGGTCGGGATTGAGGGGCACTGGTAGGGCAGAGCTGGGGGGACCCCAGGGCTGGGCTAGCAGGGGCCTGTGGGTCAGGATTGAGGGGCACAGGTAGGGCAGAGCTGGGGGGACCTCAGGGCTGGGCTAGTGGGGTCAGCGGGTCGGGATTGAGGGGCACTGGTAGGGCAGAGCTGGGGGGACTCCAGGGCTGGGCTAGTGGGGGCCGTGGGTCGGGATTGAGGGGCACTGGTAGGGCAGAGCTGGGGGGACTCCAGGGCTGGGCTAGTGGGGGCCGTGGGTCGGGATTGAGGGGCACTGGTAGGGCAGAGCTGGGGGGACCCTAGGGCTGGGCTAGTGGGGGCCGTGGGTCGGGATTGAGGGCACTGGTAGGGCAGAGCTGGGGGGACTCCAGGGCTGGGCTAGTGGGTGCAGCGGGTCGGGATTGAGGGCACTGGTAGGGCAGAGCTGGGGGGACTCCAGGGCTGGGCTAGTGGGGGCCGTGGGTCGGGATTGAGGGACACTGGTAGGGCAGAGCTGGGGGGACCCTAGGGCTGGGCTAGTGGGGTCAGCGGGTCGGGATTGAGGGGCACTGGTAGGGCAGAGCTGGGCTAGTGGGGGCAGCGGGTCGGGATTGAGGGGCACCAGCAGAGGGGTCTATGCTGTCGGTGGCTCCTGCCTGTGCTGTACCTGTCTCCAGCTCCTTCCCCTCACCCCTTTGCTGGCATCTCCGGCTCCCCTGCAGGGTCCCTGACCGAGTGCTACGACGAACTGGGGAACCGCTACCAGCTGCCCGTGTACTGCCTGGCACCACCTGCCAACCTCATCCTGGAGCGGGGCGGCGACGAGAGCACGGAGCCCCTGGAGCCGGCGCCCAGCGCCCGGCGTGAGTTCCCGCTCAAGGTGCGGCTCTCCACCGGCAAGGACCTGCGGCTGAGCGCCAGCCTGGCCGACACCGTGGGGCAGCTGAAGAAGCAGCTGCAGGCGCAGGAGGGCATCGAGCCGGGCTGGCAGCGCTGGTTCTTCTCCGGCAAGCTGCTGACGGACCGCACGCGGCTGCACGAAGCCAAGATCCAGAAGGACTTTGTCATCCAGGTGATCGTGAACCAGCCGCTGGTGCCCAGGAACTGAGCCGGGCCGGCTGATGGGCGCAGGGGCTGCTGGGCTCCAGGGAAAGCCAGCAGGGCCCTCGGAGCCGGCGAACTAAGTCTCCATCCCAGAGGCAACAGCCCGCACTCGCCCGCTGGGCACGGCTGGGCACACAGCCCCGGGCAGAGCCGCACCTGTGGGGCTTGCGCTGGCCTCTGCTCTGCGTCGATCCTCCCCGCCCCTTTGTGCCTGCTGCTGTAGCCGCGGGGCGGGGGCTCCCTGCCATCAGAACACGGTGGCCCCCCCAAAGCCCTGACCCTGGAGGAGGTCTGTACCTGGCAGTCTCGGGAAGGGCTGCCGGGGTGGGCGGGGCTGCGGGATGGGCGGGGCCTGTCTCACCCCATCGGCACTTGGACACTCTCATAAAATGGTTTTGAGATTTGAGACCAAACCTCTTCCTGCAGGAGCCACATTCTCAGGACACCGGGACCCTGCGGTGCCCAGGGCACCTGGCACCTTGGGCTGCCCTCCCGAGCCCAGCTCCTGGGGCGAGCCAGCCTGGGCACTCCGCCCTGCCACATGTCGCCTGGCACCTCCCAGGCAGGCTGGGTGGGGCCGGGCAGGGGGCAGCTCTCCCGGTGTCTATGGGTCTGCGTATTTATCAATAAAGCCTTTTTAGCTTCTCCGGGCCCCGCTGCCTCCAGCGCCTGCTTCCACGTCGGCCAGGCACGGGTACGGGGTGGCCAGGCTGCATGGCACACCTGGGACTGCTCCTTACCGCTGCCCCGTCCCAGCCCAGCCCTTGGCCCCTGCTGGACGGGGTATCGGCCTCACCCCTGCCCCCCCGCCCCTCATAGCTCAGAGCCACCCACCCACTGCTTCTCCCATGTCATCAAAGGGGGAAACTGAGGCACAGCCAGCCAGCGACTCCCCGGTCACTAGAGCAAAGCTGGGACTTGAACCCAGGCGTCCTGGTGCCCAACGGCTGCTGTAGCCACTAGGTTATGCTGCCTTCTCTGGTCACTGCCTAACTGCTGTAGCCACTGAAGGGCCCGTCCCCAGGGTATGGAGCCGGAAGCAGCCTCCGCCTACCCCCTGGGCTCCTGGCCCCCTTAGCCTGGCCAGCACCGGCCCCGGCTCCTGTCTGAGCTCAGCCACCCGCTGGGGCTGGCTGCTCCCTGAACATGGCCCCTTCCCCAGGCCCTCTGGACTCCTGTGGAACATCAGAAGCTGGGCCACTGGCCCCACCTGCACGTGGACACGCCGGCCTATGCCTGGGGCCTGGACCCAGGGGCTGACAAGGGAGCTTCTAATTCCAGGGCCCGCTGCTCCCGGTGCCCAGGGGCCTGGCTGACATCACTGGGGTCCGAGCGCCTCTTCCCATCTCGGCCCATGTCCCTGTGGGCGGGGCAGGCCAGCCGGGCGGGGCAGGAAGACCTGGGCGCTTACTGTGGGCACCACCAGCCCCCCTCATCCCCAGGAAGGCCCTGCTGGGGCAGTGGGTGTGTCCCCTTCTCAAGCCCAACCCACCCAGCACAGCCCCCCACGAGTGGGCCATGCAATTGGGCTTGGCTCAGCTCTGCCCCCTGGCTGGGAGGGGCCCGTGCCGGCAGCACCCCCTTGTGGCAGCAGGGGCTGCGCGCTTGGCTTGGCTTGGCTGATGTCCACCTGCCGGCCGTGGGCTCTGGACGGTGCTGGGAGCCGGTAGGCTGCTCCTCCCGGCGGGGCAGGCTTGGCCCGTTCGCTGCGGTGCCGGTGTCTGTGAGGCGCCCGCCTTGGGGCGACTTCAGCCCCCCTGCAGGGACCTCTGGGGAAAGGTCAAAGGTCAGCACCGGGAGCATTCTCAGCTCGGGCCGCAGCCCCATGGGGCAGGGAGAGCTGGTGTCCCCCACCCCTCGGGAGGCCACCCCATGACGCAGCCCATGAAAAAGCTGGGCCAAAGCAGGGGGTGGAGAGCCCCCCATGTGTTTCACCAGCCCCCAGTGGGTGGGGAGCGGAACCTGTCGGCCCCCAGCGACTCGCACTGACCCCAGGCATTGCTTCCGGCAACGCCCAGCCCCCAGGCTCCTCTGCTCCCCTGCCCTGTCCCCCAGCTCCTCTGCCCTGCCCCTGGGCTCTCCCGCCCCGCAGCTCCCCTGGCTCCCCTGCCCTGCCCCCAGGCTCCCCTGCCCCCCAGCTTCCCTGCCCCCAGGCTCCCCTGCCCCCCAGCTCCTCTGCCCTGCCCCTGGGCTCTCCCGCCCCGCAGCTCCCCTGGCTCCCCTGCCCTGCCCCCAGGCTCCCCTGCCCCCAGCACCTCTGCCCTGCCCCCGGGCTCTCCTGCCCTGCAGCTCCCATGCCCTGCCCCTGGGCTCTCCTGCCCCCAGGCTCCCCTGCCCTGTCCCCGAGCCCCTGCCCTGTCCCCCAGCTCCCCTGCTCTGCCCCTGGGCTCTCCCACCCCCCAGCTCCCCCAGCTCCCCTGCCCCCAGGCTCTCCCGCCCCAGCTCCCATGCCCTGCCCCCAGGCTCTCCCGCCCCCAGCTCCCATGCCCTGCCCCTGGGATCTCCTGCCCCCTGGCTCTCCTGCCCTGTCCCCCAACTCCCCTGCCCTGCCCCTGGGCTCTCCCGCCCTGCAGATCCCCCGGCTTCCCTGCCCTGCCCCCAGGCTCCCCTGCCCCCCAGCTCCTCTGTCCTGCCCCTGGGCTCTCCCGATCCACAGCTCCCATGCCCTGCCTCCGGGCTCTCCTGCCCTGCAGCTCCCCCGGCTCCCCTGCCCTGCCCCCGGGCTCTCCTGCCCCCCCGGCTCCTCCGCCCTGTCTCCCAGCCCCCTGCCCCTGGGCTCTCCCACCCCCCAGCTCCCATGCCCTGCCCCCAGGCTCTCCCGCCCCCCCAGCTCCCCTGCCCTGCCCCTGGGCTCTCCTGCCCCTGGGCTCTCCTGCCCCCCGGCTCCTCCGCCCTGTCTCCCAGCCCCCTGGCCATGGGCTCTCCCACCCCCCGGCTCCCCCGCCCTTTACCCCGACAGCCGCTGGCTGACCCATGGGGGAAGTGCCGCAGCGAGGGCTGAGCGTGGTGCTCAGAGCCAGGAATAGCTCCCGTGCCCCCTGCGGCCTGGCTCAGCACAAACTATTCCCACCATTCCTGGCTGGCGGGGGCGGGGGGGGCACAGGCTGGGCAGCGCGTCCCGGGGCTGGGCTGTGAGCTGGGCCAAGCCAGCAGCTCCTGAGCTCATCCCTCAAAGCAGCCAAAAGCATCACCTGCCCCCCAGCCCGGCCAAGGGGCTCAGAGACGCGGCCCCGTTCTCACGTGGGGCCCCCGGCACAGGGCTTGGGGGGCTCTGGCTGGGGGGGTGATGAGAGGTCGGGGGTGGGAACGGAACAAAGTGCCCCCCTGCCCAGACTGCTGGGGGCTCCCGGCTGGGTTACGGGGCCGCCTGGCCAGCGAGGGCCGCGCTCTTCCCAGATGGGGGAGGCGCCAAGGCCCCCACCCCACAGAGCCCCCAGTGCGACCCAGCCTGCCCAGGAGCAGAGCAGCCCCCCAGCCCCCTCTGCGGGCCCGAGCGCGTGGGGCCAGGCCCCAGGCTCGTTAAGCCATGCCAGGCGCTGGGTGAAGGTGACCCCATGACAGCGGGACTGAGAATGCAGCCGGGTGAGCTCATGACAAAGGCTCCCGGGTCACATGCGCTGGGCACATGTCGGGTCCCTTGGGCCCTGGGGCGGAGGAGCAGCACAACATAAAGCGCTGGAGCCGGCGGAGCCCCCCGCAGCTGCGTGAGATCGGACGGGCCCAGGTGGATCCGTGGCACAGCCAGCGGCCCTGCCCGGGAGAGGAGCCGCTGGGCGCACACCCAGGGCGTGGGGGGGCATGGAGGAGGCACCCATGGAGCAGGGCGTGAAGTGGGCGACGGAGCTGATTGACCAGAAGCTGGAGGAGCAGGAGGTGAGACCCTGAGTGAGCGAACTGGAGGGCAAAGGGGGCCAAGAGCTCCTGGAGCGGGGCTGGGCTGGGGGTGACGGGTGGCTGCCTGGGGCGGGGCTGGGCTGGGGGTGACGGGGGGCACCTGGGGCTGGGCTGAGGGTGACGGGGGGCGCCTGGAGCGAGGCTGGGCTGGGGGTGACGGGGGGCGCCTGGGGCGGGGCTGGGCTGGGGGTGACGGGGGGCTACCTGGGGCGGGGCGGGGCTGGGCTGGGGGTGACGGGGGGCGCCTGGAGCGAGGCTGGGCTGGGGGTGACGGGGGGGCGCCTGGAGCGAGGCTGGGCTGGGGGTGACGGGGGGCGCCTGGAGCGAGGCTGGGCTGGGGGTGACGGGGGGCGCCTGGAGCGGGGCTGGGCTGGGGGTGACGGGGGGCGCCTGGAGCGGGGCTGGGCTGGGCGTGACGGGGGGCTGCCTGGAGCGAGGCTGGGCTGGGAGTGACGGGGGGCACCTGGAGCGAGGCTGGGCTGGGAGTGACGGGGGGCTGCCTGGAGCGAGGCTGGGCTGGGGGTGACGGGGGGGCGCCTGGAGCGAGGCTGGGCTGGGGGTGACGGGGGGGCGCCTGGAGCGAGGCTGGGCTGGGGGTGACGGGGGGCTGCCTGGAGCGAGGCTGGGCTGGGGGTGACGGGGGGCTGCCTGGAGCGAGGCTGGGCTGGGGGTGACGGGGGGCGCCTGGAGCGGGGCTGAGCTCCAGGGGCCAGGCCTGGGAGCTGTCTGCCGGGCTGCATTACTATTGATTGCCTACACCTGAACCTGTGCCCATCACCATGGGCTCAGGGCGCCTTGGTTCGGTAACCACCCAGACTCACCGACCTGGGGAAACACACGCCTCAGTCTGCGCTGGCCCCATGCCTGGGCCACTGCTTGGCAGGCAGCCAGGGGCCGGGCACCCCGTGGCAGGCTGGTGCCGAGCAGTGGGCAAGGAGGCTGCAAGGCCCTGCCCCAGGTAGGGCGTTCGGACGCTCTTGAAATGGGCGGGTGTGGGGCACAGGGCAGCAGCATGGGGTGTGGGCTGCAGCGCATGGGGAGTCAGTCCCATGGCAAGTGCAGGCATGGGGGCGCCCCTGCTCGGGGTGGTCCCCAGGCCTGGGGGATCCCAGGAGGGGCCCTCGGGGAGATGAGCCTATCAGGCTGGCCACAGGGAGTGAGCAGCCCCAGATCAATGGGGTGTGTCCGTCAGGGCCCATGGGGACACCAGCGCCACCTCCTGGTCTGTTATGGGGGCCAGAGCTGGGGGGCCCTGAGGGGCCAGGGCTGAAAGCGCCCAGAGATTAAGCTGTTGCCCTTGGCAGCTCGGGCTAAACCCCTTGCATCTGCCGGGCCCCTGTGGGTACCGGGGCTGTGGCGGGAGGGGGCCTGGGCCGATGCCAAGGGAGGCAGGGGACAGACTCCTGAGGGGGGCAGGTGGTGTGGGGCAGGCCGGGGCCTGGCCCTCACCCTGCTGGCTTCCCTGCTTGGCTTCACAGCGGCTCAAGAGCCAGGCCCCCGAGATGCCGCCAGCGGTGGCAAGAATGGACACGCCGGAGCTGGAGGACGAGAAGCGCCACGGCCCCGTTCACTGGGGCATTGAGGGGCTCAAGGTACGTGGGCCTGGCGTGCCCTGCTGGGGGCATCACAGCCAGACCCCCCGCAGCAAGCCCTGCAGCCCCCGTACTGGCACAGTGAGCCCGCAGCCCCCCCACACCCTGTCTGGCTTGCACTGTTAACCCTTCCCTGGCCCAGCCCTGCCCATCACACTGTGCGAAGAACGTGCAGGGCTGGGCACTGAGGGGTTTCACAGGCTGCGGCCCCCACCACACTGTGACAATGCTGCCTGTGGGAGCCAGCTGAGGTCACTCAATCAGGGTGAACTGCAAACAAAATGGGGCAGAGAAACCCCAGACGCTGGTGGATATTTCAATACTTAGATTTACCAACCAGCACAAAACAGCTTCTGTAGTACCTCACTGGTTACTCAGAAGTCCAAACAATGCAGTTCCCTTAAAGTGCCCAGCCTCAGGCCTCCGTCCAGACACACACGTCAGATATGATGATGATTACTGAAAATCTTATCTCATCATATAAAAGAAAAGGTTCTTCCAACCCCAAAGGATCAGCCACATACCCAGGTTCAATTATAACTTAGATCTTACCCAGAATACACGCTATAGTCAATTCTTGTTAACTAAACTACAATTTATTAAAAAAGAAAAGAGAGAGAGTGTTGGTTAAAAGATCAATATACAGACAGACTTGAATTCAATTCTTGAGGTTCAGGTACCTAATATGTAGTTGCCAAAAGTCCTTTTAGAAATAGTCCATAGGTTATAGTCCAATGTCCATATTCAGGGTGGCTCCAGTCAATGACTGGGGATCTCAATCCTTGTGGCTTAAGGTTTCCCCCTGTTGAAACCCAAAGCAGATCTGAGATGAAGAAGGATCATGTCCCAGGGTTTTTATACATTTCCAGCAGCCTTTCGGCCTGAGAAAACAACAGACCTAACTCTCCTTCTCCCAAACATTCTGGCAATTAGCACAGGGTAATTTATCCATTACACAGTTCAGATACAGGTACCACAACCTTCAAAGAGACATAGAGACAATAATACTATTTCCCTCAAGTATCATCAGAAATGTAGGGTTACCATATTTCAGCAAGCAAAAAAGAGGACAGGAGGATCCCGCCCTAGCCCCGCCCCCATCCTACCCTAGCCCCGCCCCTGCCCCTCCCACTTCCTGGCCCCCTCAGAACCCCCAACCCTCCCCCCGCTCCTTGTCCCCTGTCACGGAGTGTGGGGGGACTCAGGGCCCTGCACCCCCGGCTTCCTGCAATTCACCATGACACTCAGCCAGCCAGTAAAGCAGAAGGTTTATTTAGACGACAGGAACACAGTCCAAGACAGGTCTTGCAGACACAGACAACAGATTCCCCCCCAGTTAGGTCCATCTTGGGGTCCCAGGGCGCCCCAGCCCCATTGGGAGGTCAGAGCCCCATCTGCCTCCCAGCCATCACACCAGCCAGCTCCTGAAACTCTCCCTTCAGCGACCCCTCCCACAGCCTTTGTTCAGTTTCCCGGGCAAAGGTGTCACCTGGCCTCCAACCCCTTCCTGGGTTCTCATGTTACATGCTCAGGTATTCTCCGGCGGTCAGTCTCCCATCCCCCAATGCAGACTATCCCAGCCACACTCCCCTGTCAGCATTCACAGACCACAGCAAGAACAGTCCCAGTTCGTCACATCCCCTGACTGCCCCCTCCTGGGACCCCTGCCTCTAACTGCCCCCCAGGACTCCACCCCCTACCTAAGCCTCCCTGCTCCTTGTCCCCTGACTGCCCCCTCCTGGGACCCCCCCACCTGTACTCTGACTGCCCAAAACCTTACACCCCCAACCCCCAGACAGCCCCCCCCGAACTCCTGACCCATCCAACCCTCCCCCCTGCTCCCTGTCTCTTGTCCCCTGACTGCCCCCTCCTGAGACCCTCCCCCCATCCTAACTGGCCCCCTAGAACCCTACCCCCTACCTGTACCCTGACTGCCCCAACCCTTATCCACACCCCCACCCCCAGACAGACCCCTGGGACTCCCACGCTCCATCCAACCACTCCCCACCTCCTGACAGCCCCCCCCAGAACTCCCGACCCATCTAAACCCCTCTGCTCCCTGTCCCATTGACTGCTCCGATCCCTCTCCCCACTCCTGCCCCCTGACAGCCCACACCCAGAACTCCCAACCCCCCCTCCTTGTCCCCTGACTGCCCCCTCCTGAGACCCCCCCCACCCTAGGACCCTACCCCCTACCTGTACCCTGACTGCCCAAAACCTTATCCACACCCCCAGACAGACCCCCCCCCCAAACTCCTGACCCATCCAACCCTGCTCCCTGTCTCTTGACTGCCCCCTCCAGAACCTCCCTGCCCCTTCTCCGACCCCCTGTCCCCCTTACCGTGCTGCTCGTCCTGGCACGCTGGGCAGCAGTGGGGGAGGAGCTCCAGACTGCCGGAGGGATCTGCAAATGCAGGGAGGGAGGGAGGGAGTGATCTCTGCTGCAGGGGAAGCGGAGGAGGGTCTCTCTGGCTGTCGGAGCCCCATGTAAGTGGCAGGATCCGGCCGGCTGCCCTGTTAGCCGCGCGCGCTCTGCATGGGGGGGAGAGTCCGGACATTTACAAATTCCCCCCGGACGCTATTTTTAGCTCAAAAAGCCGGACATGTCCGGGGGAATCCGGACGAATGGTAACCCTAATAAATGTTAATATTCCTTTTTTGATCTTTGAATTAAAGTTATAGCAATAGACCAGACTTGTTTGCTGACATCACAAGCCCTGAGCACACAGCTCCCCTTCTCTCTCTAACAATGCCGGCTGCATTTCAAAGCTCTGTTCATTTACAGATCTTCCTAACCAGTCTCTGGTTCGGCCATGGGTCAGGTCGGTCTGGGAGGTAATTAACTCTTTCTGGCCCTGTCACCTTTCAATGAGATATTATGTTACACTCCTAACATCACACACACACACACACACTGTGCTGCGCTGGCACTGGGGGTCAGCAGGGAATTGGCCCCACGTCTGGGCTCGTCACCTCCCCCTGGGCATCCGTGTCCGGAGCTGCAGGCTGGGTCCAGGCCAGATGGCGCGGGGCGGATGTGGTGCAGAGAAGGAACCTGAGGCAGTACCAGCCAAAGGGCACAGCCAGCCGCATGTTGATCTGACAGAGGGGCAGGGGCCGGCTGGACCTGGAGGGGGGCTGGTTAGAAGGGCCCGGGGGCAGGGGCTGGTTAGAAGGTGTGACAATGCGGTTCTGGCGGAACCCAACTGAGAGTGCCAACTCAGGACAAATTGCTCAAACAGGGCAGTTACAGCCCAAGGCTGGGGTTTTTCCACCTCTAAGGCAAACCAAACCAGCCAGACTAGGAGGACTTCGGTCTCACCCCACTGGCTAACCGCAAGTCTCACAAGCAATCTCCTTAGACACTCCAGTTTCCCAGTATTACCACCAGTGCCACTCGTTATGGGGACAAATGGTTATGAAAACCAATACCCCAGTAAAAGAAAAAAGATTCTCCTGATCCCAAAGGACTAAGCCCCAGACCCAGGTCAATATACAAATCAGATCTTACCCACAAATCACGCTGCTGCCAATCCTTTAGAATCTAAAATCTAAAGGTTTATTCATAAAAGGAAAAAGATAGAGATGAGAGTTAGAATTGGTTAAATGGAATCAATTACATACAGTAATGGCAAAGTTCTTGGTTCAGGCTTGCAGCAGCGATGGAATAAACTGCAGGTTCAAATCAAGTCTCTGGAATACATCCCCCGCTGGGATGGGTCCTCAGTCCTTTGTTCAAAGCTTCAGTTTGTAGCAAAGTTCCTCCAGAGGTAAGAAGCAGGATTGAAGACAAAATGGAGATGAGGCATCAGCCTTATATAGTCTTTTCCAGGTGTAAGAACACCTCTTTGTTCTTACTGTGGAAAATTACAGCAAAATGGAGTCTGGAGTCACATGGGCCAGTCCCTGCATACTTTGCTGAGTTACAAGGCGTATCTGCCTTCTCTCAATGGGTCCATTGTATAGCTGATGGTCCTTAATGGGCCATCAAGCAGGCTAGGCAGAGCTAATCTCAGCTTGTCTGGGATGTCACCCAGAAGCATAGCATAAGTTTGCCATACAGACAGTATAGAGCCAATATTCATAACTTCAACTACAAAACTGATACACACATATAGACAGCATAATCATAACCAGTAAACCATAACCTTGTCCTAGACACCCCATTTGACCCCCTTTATACAAGATTTGCGTGCCACTACAGGACCTTGGTTGCAACAATGATCTATACGGTCCCAGTTTATGTCAATAACGTCACAGAAGGGCCCGGGGCAGGAGCCAGCCGGACCCGGGGGCAGGGGCTGGTTAGAAGGGCCCAGGGGCAGGGGCCGGCCGGACCTGGGGGCAGGGGCTGGTTAGAAGGGCCCGGGGGGAGGCTGGCAGCTGGTGCTTGGGAGGCCCTGCCCCTGCACTGGGGCCATGAGGGCAGCCCCTGTGTGTGGAGAGCCCCACCAGGACCCCAGCACAGGAGCGGGGCTGGGGGCCGTTCTATGCTGATGCCCCCCAGGCCTGGCTGGCTGGGGCTGGTCTCTGCACCCCGTATCCATTCCCCCCCGATGATGTGTGGGGTGCAGGGCCAGCACCAAGCCCCTGGCTCGCTGCCCCGAGGGTGCTGAGCAGGGACCCCCTCCCCAGCCTGCCAGACACCTGGCCCAGGCCAGCTGTTAAACACAGATAGCAGCACTGCCCCACACGGCTTCCCTCTGCTGGGGTGGAGCTGGGGCTGGGGTTGGGCAGTCTGTGATGGGGAGGGTCGCCTGGTTGGGGGCTGGAGCAGGCATTCTGGGAGGGGTCAGGGCTGAGGGGTTGATGAGGGGCCAAGGGTTGGGTGATTGGTAAGAGGCCAGGGAAGGGCCAGGCAGTTGGGAGCCAGGAGGTGTGTGGGGGGTGGGCTGGGGGTCAGGACCAGGGGGTCTGTGGGGAGGGTTGGGGGTCAGGACCAGGGGCCAGGACCAGGGGGTCTGTGGGGAGGGTTGGGGGTCAGGACTGGGGCCAGGCAGATGGGGACTAGGGAGTCGGGGGGGGGGACAGGTTGGGGGTACCTCACATCCTGCTTGTTTAAAGCCAGGGAGTGGGCGCTGCCGGGGAGGGACCCAGGAGTCCGGTGCCCTGGCAGGGCTCTCCCCAGAGGCTGCAGCGCAGCTGTGCCCGTCTCCGCAGGGCCAGGGGCGGGAGCGGAAGAGCTCACTGGACCTGCGCCGGGAGATCATCCACGTGGGCGGCATCCAGTACCTCTTCGAGCTGCGCAAGACGCGCCGGAAGCGCAGGGAGGAGAAGGCGGCGCCGGAGCCGGAGCCGGAGGAGATCGTAAGGGGGGACCTGGGAGGATGTGGGTCTGTGCCAGCCTGGCTGGGGGGCCAGCGGATCCCTGTTGTTGACCAAGATGATGGCCACCCCAGAGAGCAGCCCCCTCCCGGTCAGAGCACCTCTGGGGCGAGGGCCATGGAGCTGGCGTCCTCCCCTGTGGAGGGGGGCTCTGGGGCCAGGTTCGTGGCGCTCCCCACATGGGGCACACAGGCCCCTTGAGCTGCTGTCCCATCCACCCGCAGGTGGGCCCCGTGGAGGAGGAGGCGTTCCTGAGGGCAGCTGTGCAGGGCAAGATCCGGGTCATTGAGAAGTTCCTGGGGGACGGGGGCTCCCCTGACACCTGTGACGAGGTAACGGCCCCCATCCCTCGCCCCCCCGGCGAACCTGCACAGCCAGGCTCCAGCGAGGGGGCAGCGTCCAGCCCAGGCCCCCCCACCCCACAGCCAGCCCTGCCCCTGGCAGTTCTTGGCCCGGGCTCTGGAGTGCCCAGCCCCCCAATAGCACCCAGGGCTGGAGTCAAGAACGATGGGGCCCTGAGGACCATGGAAACTGGGGGCCCCCCAGTCTGGCCCAGTCCCCCCTTGACGAAGGGCTGTCGAGTCCAAACCTGAGTGGTGCTGTGACCCCGTGTGCCAGGTCGCAACACCACTCGCCCAAATCCGGTGGTCGGGGGGGGCCCTTGAGATGGGGGCCCTGTGCCGGTGCATGGGTTAATTCGGGTCTGTTGGCACCTAGATATCAGGGGCTCGAGCCTTCCCCAGATGGACATTGGATGGCTGGGCTGGGGCACCCCCTCTTCCCAGGAGAGAGCCATCCTGCCCAGAGACGGTGCCAGGCCCAGCTGAGCCTGGACACGCCCAGGAACAGGGCAAAGGGCTTTCGGAGCCCTGCTGGCCCGTCCCAAACACCGAGCCGGCCGGGTCCCTGGGCGAGACCCGTGAGTCGCCCTTGGGAGGGCTGGTGGCCTTGGCTGCCCGGGGCGGTGCAGCAGCGCTGGCTGGGCGTCCTTTTGACACCTGCATCTTTGCCGCCTCCTGCCCCAGTTCCACCGGACGGCCCTGCACCGCGCCTCGCTGGAAGGGCACCTGGAGATCCTGGAGAGGTTGCTGGACCACGGCGCCACCGTGGATTTCCGAGACCGGGTGAGACGGGTGCTCTCCCTGCGGCACCGGGACTGGCACCACGTCTGCACTCCTCTGGCCAATCCATCCAGGGAGGAGCCGCAGTGGGGTGGAGGATGTGGGGCGGCCGGAGAGGCCCAGCCACTGCAGCCCAGGGGAGCCCTTCCTGGAGGCAGGCTGTGCCACACTGCTACTGCACGGCTCACCCCCCTTCCTCTGCTGTGCAGGGCACCATGGGAGACTGGTGATGCCAGCCCGGCTGTTCACCCCTCGACTCAGACCCCAAACCAGTGTGCGAGGCCGACCCCGGGCTGCTGCCGCTGCCCATGCACTCCTGCCCCACTGCAGGGCCTCCCCCAGCCGCTGGAGGGGGCAGAGCATCCAGCCTCCCCCAGCCCCACATCCTCATCAGTTAGAGGGACTGGAGAGTGGGCAGTGAGGGGTGCAGGGTGGGGAGCCGGGGGTGCGGGTGTTGCTGCTGCCGTTCTGACCGGGGTCTCTTGCTGGTGCAGCTGGACTGCACGGCCGTGCACTGGGCCTGCCGCGGGGGGCAGCTGGACGCCGTGAAGCTGCTGCAAGACCGAGGCGCTGACCTCAACCTGAAAGATAAGGTGGGGGCTGCGGGGCCATGGCAGCGCTGGCAGTGGGGGGCAGGGGAGAGCTATGGCTGGCATACAGCGGAGGCAGCAGAGGCAGGAGGGTAGTGGTGGAGGGGGACATATGGGGGGCAGGGCTGAGGTGGGGCAGTGGGTGTGGAGTGGGGGCAGGGCTGTGGCAGTGGTGAATGAGTAGAGGTGAGGGAGAAGTAAGGGGCAGGGCTGAGGTGGGTGGATGTGGGGTGGGGGCAGGGTTGTGGCAGGTGGGGGCGGGGCTGTGAGGGGCAGTGGGTCTGGGGTGGGGGCAGGGCTGAGGTGGGTGGATGTGGGGTGGGGGCAGGGTTGTGGCAGGTGGGGGCGGGGCTGTGAGGGGCAGTGGGTCTGGGGTGGGGGCAGGGCTGAGGTGGGTGGATGTGGGGTGGGGGCAGGGTTGTGGCAGGTGGGGGTGGGGCTGTGAGGGGCAGTGGGTCTGGGGTGGGGGCAGGGCTGAGGTGGGTGGATGTGGGGTGGGGGCAAGGTTGTGGCAGGTGGGGGCGGGGCTGTGAGGGGCAGTGGGTCTGGGGTGGGGGCAGGGCTGAGGTGGGTGGATGTGGGGTGGGGGCAGGGTTGTGGCAGGTGGGGGCGGGGCTGTGAGGGGCAGTGGGTCTGGGGTGGGGGCAGGGCTGAGGTGGGTGGATGTGGGGTGGGGGCAGGGTTGTGGCAGGTGGGGGCGGGGCTGTGAGGGGCAGTGGGTCTGGGGTGGGGGCAGGGCTGAGGTGGGTGGATGTGCGGTGGGGGCAGGGTTGTGGCAGGTGGGGGCGGGGCTGTGAGGGGCAGTGGGTCTGGGGTGGGGGCAGGGCTGTGGCAGGTGGGTAGCGATGGAGGCAGTAGGGGGCAGGGCTGTGGCAGTGGCGGGTGGGTAGAGGTGAGGGAGAAGTAAGGGGGCGGGGCTGTGGGGGGCAGTGGATGTGGGGTGGGGGCAGGGTTGTGGCAGGTGGGGGTGGGGCTGTGGGGGCAGTGGGTGTGGAGTGGGGGCAGGGCTGAGGTGGGTGGATGTGGGGTGGGGGCAGGGTTGTGGCAGGTGGGGGCGGGGCTGTGGGGGGCAGTGGGTGTGGGGTGGGGGCAGGGTTGTGGCAGGTGGGGGCGGGGCTGTGGGGGGCAGTGGGTGTGGAGCGGGGGCAGGGCTGTGGCAGTGGTGGGTGGGTAGAGGTGAGGGAGAAGTAAGGGGGCAGGGCTGAGGTGGGTGGATGTGGAGTGGGGGCAGGGTTGTGGCAGGTGGGGGCAGGGCTGTGGGGGGCAGTGGGTCTGGGGTGGGGGCGGGGCTGAGGTGGGTGGATGTGGGGTGGGGGCAGGGTTGTGGCAGGTGGGGGCGGGGCTGTGGGGGGCAGTGGGTGTGGAGTGGGGGCAGGGCTGAGGTGGGTGGATGTGGGGTGGGGGCAGGGTTGTGGCAGGTGGGGGCGGGGCTGTGGGGGGCAGTGGGTGTGGAGTGGGGGCGGGGCTGAGGTGGGTGGATGTGGGGTGGGGGCAGGGCTGGGGCAGGTGGGGGCGGGGTTGTGGGGGTGGGGGATAGGGCGGAGATGGGGGTAGCAATGAGGCTACAGCATTTGGCTGTCTGGATTAATTATTTTAAACCAATGGGGAGCTAATGGCCGGTGCCCCCCCTTGCCATACTCAGCTCATGAGCACCCCCCTGCATGTGGCGACCCGAACTGGGCAGACTGAGATCGTGGAGCATCTGATCAACACAGGGGTGGATGTCAACTCCCAGGACAGGGTAAGAGCCCCCAGCAGCAGCGCTTGTACCCGTGGGTGTCTGGCACCCCCAGCACCCCCGTGTGGTGTGCATCCCCCCACCCCCCGTGACCCGGCGTGTCCAGAGTATGCCTAGGTCCGGGCAGGCTGCAAAAGGGAGAGCAGATTCCCCCAAAACTGGTGGTTAACACTGAAGTTAGATTCACCAACCAGTCCCAAACTGTGCTCCGGATCCCCCCACTGGTTATCAAGAAGCTGAAAAAGGAAATCACCCAGGGCCCTGTATTGCATTCCAGTTCTCTGGCTCCCAAGCAGCAAACTGGTTCAGTAACGTGAGAAATTACGTAGAAACGCCTCGTTCTTTTTGCTGATCCAGACAAACACGGCTACCGCTCTGAAACTAGAAACTCTGCTCACTTATACAAATGTCCTTCTGAACCCAGAAGGGCCAGCCACATTCCCAGAGCAACACTGCTTTGGATGACAGGTTTCAGAAGGGTAGCCGTGTTAGTCTGTATCCGCAAAAACAACGAAGAGTCCTTGTGGCATCTTAGAGACCCAGCCACTCCCAGGCTTTATTCAGGCCTAATTTGATGGTGTCCAGTTTGCAAATTAATTCCAGTTCTGCAGTTTCTCACTGAAGTCTGTTTCTTAAGATTTTTGTTGAAGAATGGCCACTTTTAAGTCTGCAAAAAGAAGAACAGGAGTACTTGTGGCACCTTAGAGACTAACAAATTTATTAGAGCATAAGCTTTCGTGGGCTACAGCCCACTTCTTCGGATGCATATAGAGTGAAACATATGTTGAGGAGAAATATATACACACATACAGAGAGCATGAACAGGTGGGAGTTGTCTTACCAACTCTGAGAGGCCAATTAAGTAAGAGAAAAAAACCTGAACTCTGTGACTTTGTCCTCACCCACAACTATTTCACATTTGGGGACAATATATACCTTCAAGTCAGCGGCACTGCTATGGGTACCCACATGGCCCCACAGTATGCCAACATTTTTATGGCTGACTTAGAACAACGCTTCCTTAGCTCTCGTCCCCTAACGCCCCTACTCTACTTGCGCTACATTGATGACATCTTCATCATCTGGACCCATGGAAAAGAAGCCCTTGAGGAATTCCACCATGATTTCAATAATTTCCATCCCACCATCAACCTCAGCCTAGATCAATCCACACAAGCGGTCCATTTCCTGGACACTACTGTGCTAATAAGCGATGGTCACATAAATACCACCCTATACCGGAAACCTACTGACCGCTACACTTACCTACATGCCTCCAGCTTCCATCCAGGACACACCACACGGTCCATTGTCTACAGCCAAGCTCTAAGATATAACTGCATTTGCTCTAATCCCTCAGATAGAGACAAGCACCTACAAGATCTCTATCGAGCATTCTTAAAACTACAATACCCACCTGCTGAAGTGAAAAAACAGATTGACAGAGCCAGACGAGTACCCAGAAGTCACCTCCTACAAGACAGGGCCAACAAAGAAAATAACAGAACACCACTAGCTGTCACCTTCAGCCCCCAACTAAAACCTCTCCAGCGCATCATCAGAGATCTACAACCTATCCTGAAAGATGATCCTTTACTCTCACAGATCTTGGGAGACAGACCTGTCCTCGCTTACAGACAACCCCCCAACCTAAAGCAAATACTCACCAGTAACCACACATCACTGAACAAAAACACTGACCCAGGAACCTATCCTTGTAACAAAGCCCGATGTCAACTCTGTCCACATATCTATTCAAGTGACATCATCATAGGACCTAATCACATCAGCCATACCATCAGGGGCTTGTTCACCTGCACATCTACCAATGCGATATATGCCATCATGTGCCAGCAATGCCCCTCTGCCATGTACATTGGCCAAACCGGACAGTCTCTACGCAAAAGAATTAATGGACACAAATCTGACATCAGGAATCATAATACTCAAAAACCAGTGGGAGAACACTTTAACCTGTCTGGTCATTCTATGACAGATCTGCGGGTGGCTATCTTAAAACAGAAAAACTTCAAAAACAGACTCCAACGAGAGACTGCTGAGCTGGAATTGATATGCAAACTAGACACAATCAACTCAGGATTAAATAAGGACTGGGAATGGCTGAGCCATTACAAACATTGAATCTATCTCCCCTTGTAAGTATTCTCACACTTGCTTCTTATCAAACTGTCTGTACTGGGCTATCTTGATTATCACTTCAAAAGTTTTTTTCTCTTACTTAATTGGCCTCTCAGAGTTGGTAAGACAACTCCCACCTGTTCATGCTCTCTGTATGTGTGTATAGATATCTCCTCAATATATGTTCCATTCTATATGCATCCGAAGAAGTGGGTTGTAGTCCACGAAAGCTTATGCTCTAATAAATGTGTTAGTCTCTAAGGTGCCACAAGTACTCCTCATAGGTCATGCTTTCTAGACCTTCCATCATTTTAGTTGCTCTTCTCTGGACTTTCTCCAATTTGTCCACATCCTTCCTGAAATGTGGTGCCCAGAACTGGACACAATACTCCAGTTGAGGCCTAATCAGCGTGGGGTAGAGCGGAAGAATTACTTCTTGTGTCTTGCCTACAACACTCCAGCTAATACAGCCCAGAATGATGTTGCTTTTTTTGCAACAGCATTACACTGTTGACTCATATTTAGCTTGTGATCCACTCTGACCCCAGATCCCTTTCTGCAGTACTCCTTCCTAGGCAGTCGTTTCCCATTTTGTATGTGTGCAACTGATTCTTCCTTCCTAAGTGGAGTACTTTGCATTTGTCCTTATTGAATTTCATCCTATTTACTTGAGACCATTTCTCCAGTTTGTCCAAATCAGCTTGAATTTTGATCTTATCCTACAAAGCACTTGCAACCCCTCCCAGCTTAGTAATGTCTGCAAACTTTATAAGTGTACTCTCCATGCCATTCTCTAAATAATTGATGAAGATATTGAACATAACTGGACCCAGAACTGATCCCTGCGGGACCCCATTCGTTATGCCCTTTTCCAGTGTGACTGCAAACCACTGATAACTACTCTCTGGGAACGATTTTCCAACCAGTTTTGCATCCACCTTATAGTAGGTCCATCTAGGTTGTATTTCCCTCATTTGTTTATGAGTAGGTCATGTGAGACAGTATCAAAAGCCTTACTAAAGTCAAGATATACCACATCTACCATTTCCCCCCATCCACAAGACTTGTTACCCTGTCAAAGAAAGCTATCAGGTTGGTTTGACATGATTTGTTCTTGACAAATCCATGCTGACTGTTATTTATCACCTTATCATCTTCTAGGTGTTTCCGAATTGATTGCTTAATTATTTGCTCCATTATCTTTCCGGGTACAGAAGTTAAGCTGATTGATCTGTAATTCCCCGGGTTGTCCTTATTTCCCTTTTTATAGATTGGCTCTATATTTGCCCTTTTCCAGTCTTCTGGAATCTCTCCCGTCTTCCATGACTTTTCAAAGATAATCGCTAATGGCTCAGATATCTCCTCAATCAGTTCCTCGAGTATTCTAGGATGCATTTCATCAGGCCCTGGTGATTTGAAGACATCTAACTTGTCTAAGTAATTTTCACTTGTTCTTTCCCTATTTTAGACTCTGATCCTACCTCATTTTCACTGGTATTCACTGTGTTAGACGTCCAATCGCCAACAACCTTCTTGGTGAAAACCGAAACAAAGAAGTCATTAAGCACCTCAACCATTTCCACATTTTCTGTTATTGTTTTTCCCCCCTCGTTGAATAATGGTCTGTCCTTGGTCTTCCTCTTGTTTCTAATGTATTTGTAGAATGTTTTCCGTTACCTTTTATGTCTCTAGCTAGTTTGATCTTGTTTTGTGCCTTGGCCTTTCTAATTTTGTCCCTACATATTTGTGTTATTTGTTTATATTCATCCTTTGTAATTTGACCGAGTTTCCAGTTTTTGTAGGACTCTTTTTTTAATTTTCAGATCATTGAAGATCTCCTGGTTAAGCCAGGGTGGTCTCTTGCCATACTTCCTATCTTTCCTACGCAGTGGGATAGTTTGCTCTTGTGCCCTTAATAATGTCTCTCTGAAAAACTGCCAACTCTCGAACTGTTTTCTCCCTTAGACTTGCTTCCCATGGGATCTGACCTACCAACTCCCTGAGTTTGCTAAAGTCGCCTTCTTGAAATCCATTGACTTTATTGTGCTGTTCTCCCTCCTACCATTCCTTAGAATCATGAACTTGACCATTTCATAATCACTTTCACCCAAGCTGCCTTCCACTTTCAAATTCTCATCCAGTTCCTCCCTATTTGTCAAAATCAGATCTAGAACAGCCTCCCCCCAGTAGCTTTCTCCACCTTCTAAAATAAAAAATTGTCTCCAATACATTCCAAGAACTTGCTGGAGAATCTGTGCCCTGCTGTGTTATTTTCCCAACAGATGTCTGGGGAGTTGAAGTCCCCCATCACCACCAAGTCTTGCGCTTTGGATGATTTTGTTAGTTGTTTAAAAAAAGCCTCATCCACCTCTTCTTCCTGGTTAGGTGGTCTATAATAGAGCCCTACCATGACATCACCCTTGTTTTTTATCCCTTTTATCCTTACCCAGAGAGTTTCAACAAATCTGTCTCCTATTTCCATCTCAACCTCAGTCTAACTGTATACATTTTTAATACCTAAGGCAACACCTCCTCCCTTTTTTCCTGCCTGTTCTTCCTGAGCGAACTGTAGCCTTCTATCCCAATATCCCAGTCATGCATATGATCCCACCAGTTGCACTCCGAACTCCTTCACCCTTACTCCCAGAGCCCTGTAGTCACTTCTGATCTGCTGAGGGTCACACCTCGCAGTATCATTAGTGCCCACATGGATGAGTAGGAGGGGGTAGTAGTCAGAGGCCCAGATCATTGACAGTCCCTCAGTAATGTCTCGGATACGGGCCCCTGGCCTGGCAGGCAGCATACCTCCTGGGATGCCATGTCAGGGTGACAGGTGCCTCCATCCTCCTCAGATGAGAGTCTCCAACCACCACTACCCTATGTTTCCTCCTGGGAGTGGTGGCTGCGATCCTCCCAGCCTTGGGGGTACATGACTCCTCCTCCTCCACCTTTGGGGGTGATTCCTCATCATTCATTGCCAGGGCAGCATATCGGTTTTCCATCACCGTGGTGGGTGGGTTGGGAGTAGGGGTGAAGCACTGCCTGCTGCCGGAAGTCACCAGCAGCCAGTGTCCTCCCTGTGACAGAGCCATGTCCTCCTCCCCCGGTGGTGTGACAGCAATCCTCTGTAGCTGGGTAGCGTCCTCAGCCATGGATGTCTCCATGTGAATACACTCGAGGAATTCCTCACGGGCAGGGATGCCCCTCAGCCCAGCCACCTCCTCCTGCAGCTCTGCCACCTGCTTCCGGAGCGATTCCACCAGCAGGCACCTCTCGCACTGGATGGTCCCCAGCCTGGCTTTCTGAGAGTGGGAAATGCAGGCCCCAGTCTCTGCTAATCCACACCGGGATCTGGGTAGAGGCATCCATGGTCGAGCTCTGTCTGGATACAGGCGCAGGTGGAGGAGACAGGAGCAGCGTTGGCACTGGCGATGTGGCCCTTCCTAACCATAGCGACTATATTACGTCTCCCTCTCACAAACTCCCCTGTTTGAGGTCCCCTGTTCCCATACCTGACTCCGTACGTGGCAGATGTGTATAGGATTCATTGCAGCGTTGTAATAGTGGTATGGATACTGTTATAAACGGTCACCCCTGTTCCATCCAGCGTCACATCCCCCCCGCACAGCCCACCCCCCCAAGCCATGCTGGCCCCGTGCGGACTGGGTGCTGCTGCCCTTGGGGGGCCCAGCCCCGCCATTCTCTCCCTTGACGTAAGGTATGGGGGGAAGCGTGTGCTCAGGGCTGGCTGGGCTCCTTTTGGGGGAGGGGAGCTGCAGGATGGGTTCCCTGTGACGCCCGCGCGCTCCGTCCCTTGCAGGAGGGGGACAGCGCGCTGCATGACGCCGTGCGGCTCAACCGCTACAAGATCATTAAGATGCTGATCCTGTACGGGGCGGACATGATGGCTCAGAACCTGGTGAGTGGCTCCCGCTGCTGCTGCCTGGGCTGGAGGGGGCGGGCAGGGGGCAGCCCCCAGGGGTGGGATCACACCGCACAGAGAAGAGCCTTGCTTCTGTCGCCAGCGGCGGATTGGCCTTCTCTGGGGGAGCAGAGCCTCCGTCCCCAGAGCCTGCAGTACACGGCGGGGTGGCAGGTCACGGCACGTCCCAGCCCCAGCTGGGTGCCCCTTGCTGCTCCCCTCACGTGGGGCAGGAGGTCTGGCTCGTCTCACCCTCTGCCCTCTCCCTCCCCCCACAGGCAGGAAAGACCCCCACGGATCTGGTGCAGCTCTGGCAGGCAGACACCCGGCAGGCGCTGGAGACGGAGGCCCCGGCGTGAGGGGGGGGCGGACGGGCTGGGCTGGGGAACGGGACCCAGCGGTGGGAATCTTGGAATAAAACCCAGTGAACGAGAGTCCAGCATCTGGCGCCAGCAGAAGCCACGTGGGCTGCAGGGGCAGGTGTTACTAGGCTGGGTCGGAGTCGTCCCTGGGGGTGGGGGCAGGTGTTACCAGGCCGGGTCGGAGTCGTCCCTGGGGGTGGGGGCAGGTGTTACCAGGCCGGGTCGGAGTCGTCCCTCGGGGGTGGGGGCGGGCGGTGCCCGGCCGGGTCAGAGTCGTCCCTCGGGGGTGGGGGCGGGCGGTGCCCGGCCGGGTCGGAGTCGTCCCTCGGGGGTGGGGGCGGGCGGTGCCCGGCCGGGTCGGAGTCGTCCCTCGGGGGTGGGGGCGGGCGGTGCCCGGCCGGGTCGGAGTCGTCCCTCGGGGGTGGGGGCGGGCTGTGCCCGGCCGGGTCGGAGTCGTCCCTCGGGGGTGGGGGCGGGCGGTGCCCGGCCGGGTCGGAGTCGTCCCTCGGGGGTGAGGGCGGGCGGTGCCCGGCCGGGTCGGAGTCGTCCCTCGGGGGTGGGGGCGGGCGGTGCCCGGCCGGGTCGGAGTCGTCCCTCGGGGGTCGGGATGCTGGGCAGGGCTGCACCATTTTCTATCTGGATTCTTTTTCCTTGCGTTAATCCCATCCAAGGGGGTCGGCTGTACACACCCTGCCCCCCCCCCCCCAGTGCTCTGTTCAGTGCCAGACCCTCCATCGCTGTGACATGCCAGGCACAATCCAGCAGGGTCATGTCTGCCCTCTAACCTGGGGGGCCCTTTGCAGTGCTTTGCTGCTGGACCCCCACAAACAGCCCCACCCTGCACGTCACTCCCAGGCTCCTGGTGCCTAACTTCACTAACTGTGTCAGGTTGCAGCGACGTGTCTCACCACAGGCTCTCCCCGTTCTCCCGGACCAACCCCTCTAGGTCAGGACCCTCCTCCCAGAATCCGGTGAATCCTCTGTTGCTTTAGGTGCAGAGAATCGCTGGCAGGGAGCCAGAAGGGTGCCTTGGGGTGTCTGCCCCTCCTTTGTATAGCTGGTCCCCCTTTCGAAAAACATTTCCAGCTGGGCACTGGGAGACAGAAAGTCTATGGGGAAGGATGTTCCCTGCTGCGCTTTTCTCGCCTGTTGGAGTGTCCTTTGTTGCCCTTCCTGTTTGCTTAAATGCAAATGAAGCAGAGGCCACATTCCTTCGTTGGAGCCAGACTTGCTCAGTTTGGAACGTGTGTTAACTCTCTACAGTGGAATCTTCGAATTTCACAGACAATGTTGCCACACATAGTTCATCAGGACAAAAATGACCAGCAAGTTATGAGTTTTCAGACGACACTGCACAAGGCATACCTGTACAAAGATCACTACAATAGTGTCTGAGGGGGGGGACATAGGGGACATTCTGTCACAATCACGGTGAATCACCCCACATGCTAACTTGTCTTCCTTTAGGCCATCCCACTGCTCCCTCGTGGGTCTCCCTGTCTTTTGCCTTCTGATGGACTCTCTTACCCAGCTGGCTGTCAGCGCTGTGCTGTATGTGCCCAGACGTCTCAGCCTGCGCGTCCCTGTTTCTGCGTGTCACACTGAGCGTGTCTCTAACACACACATTCCTCAGGCAGGTTCTCTTGCCTACCCCCCTCGTCCATCCCAACTGCCGCATTTCCCTGGAACAGAACATTTGCTCATGTCGCTTCTTGGTTGCCCGACACTCAGCACCATACATTGCAAGTGGGCAGAGCACCACACTACAGCCTTTCCTTCCAGTCTTACTGGGATCGTCCCTGTTTGCAGGGCTGGGTAGCTGGATTGGTCCAAGGATATTAGAGAGACAAGCGGGGAGGGACTTTTATTGGAGCAACTTCTGGTGGTGAGAGAGACAAGCTTTTGAGCCATACAGAGCCCCCACTCAGAGCTGGAGCGTCACAGCTATGTACAAGGGGAACACGTTGTTTAGCATAAGCAGTTAAACCATATTGAATAGGGTTACCATCTTTAACAAATTCAAAAAGAGGACCCTCCACGGGGCCCTGGCCCCGCCCATTTCCCACCCCAGCCCCGCCCCAACTCTGCCCATTCCCCGTCCTAACTCCGCCCCCTCCTCCCTCCCACTCCCAGCCACGCGAAAAGGGCTGCCCGAGCGCTACCGGCTTCGGGCAGCCCCCATGCCTCCGGACCCTGCGCCGCCAGAGCCCAGGAGGGGAAGTGCCCGGCCGGCGGCTGGGGTCCGGAGGCAAGGGGGTTGCCTGAAGCCCATAGCGCTCGGGCAGCTCGGCTCTTAAACAGAGCCGAAGAGTCAGGGGAGGAGCAGAGCTGCCGCGGGAGGGGAAGTGCCCAGCCGGCATTTTCCCGGACATGTTCGGCTTTTTGGCAATTCCCCCCGGACGGGGGTTTGAGTGCCGAAAAGCCGGACATGTCCGGGAAAAACCGGACGTATGGTAACCCTACCATATTGTGAGAGACCATTCGGGGTGAAATGGCCTGTTAACACATCTGCAATTCTAGGACAAAAAGAGGAGGTGGGTTTATAGGTAATAAGCCATAAATCTAGTGTCTCTATTCAGTCCATGATTTTCAGAGCAAAAAAACCCCACCATCATTCTGGGTTGTATTAACAGGAGTGTTGTAAGCAAGACACGAGAAGTCATTCTTCCGCTCTACCCCACGCTGATAGAGCTGTCCCGTTCTGGGGCCGTGCTTTGGGAAAGATGTGGACAAATTGGAGAGAATCCAGAGGCAAGCACACAAACGACGACCTACCAGGAGAGATTGACAAAACTGGGTTTGTTTAGCCTGGAGAAGCAAAGACTGAGGGGGGCCTGGTCACAGTTTTCAAGTGCATAAAAGATTGTTATAAAGAGGAGGGTGCTAAATTGTTCTCCTTAGCCACTGAGGATGGGACAAGAAGCAACGGGCTTAAATTGCAGCAAGGGAGATGTAGGCCATGTCTACACTGGCCACTTAGGTTGGCAAAACCCATGTCGCTCGGGGGTGTGAAAAAATAGCCCCCCGAGCGATGTACGTTATGCTGATCTAAGCGGCATCGGTATGGCTGTGCCACTGTGAGCTCTCTAGTGTAGACATGGCCTTTGGTTGGCCTCGGAAAAACTTCCTACCTCTCAGGCTGGTTAAGCACTGGGATAAATTGCCCAGGGAGGCTGTGGAATCTCGTCACTGGAGGTGTTTAAGAGCAGGTTGGACACACACCTGCCAGCAGGGCTGGCCCCAGGGCCGGCTCCAGGCACCACCTTAGCAAGCAGGTGCTTGGGGCGGCCAAGGGGAAGGGGGGCGTGTCGGGCTCTTTGGCGGCGGGTCCCTCTCGGAGGGAAGGACCGGTCGCCGAATTGCCGCCGAAGAAGAAAGCGGCGCGGTGGAGCTGCAGCCGGTCACTATCGCGGCTTTTCTTTTTTTTCCTCTTGGGGCGGCAAAAACCCTGGCGCTGGCCCTGGCTGGGCCTAGACCAAATGGTGCCCCCCCGTCCAGCGGTTAAACTTTTCAATACCTTCTTTTTTTATTGCATTTATTACCCATTTCACGACTTTGATACATGATTTACATTTATGATTGATCCCTGTCACAGAAGATGATAAATTTGCACGCTAGGCTCTGTAAATCTGTATTTATTCATGCCATATATAAGCAAATAAAAAAAAAATCTTTTCCTCCAAGCTTATAGAAATGTTTAAATGTTAAGAATAACTTGAAATGTGTTAACATCAATACCTGAAACAGTTTACTTCAAACATTCCGTTTCCCCTTTTGTCGCTAACAACAAAAACAGCGCCCCCCCCCCCCCCCCCCGAGCCCAGCACCTCCCGCAAGCCCAGCACCCCAGGCTTTCATCTGGGTCGGCTGCCCCTAAAGCCAGCCCTGGTCTAGATAATACGGAGTCCTGCCTCAGTGCAGGGGACTGGACTAACCGACCTAGCGAGGTCCCTGCCAGCCCCACACGTCTGTGATTCTCTGATTTATGACTTATTCCAACGACCTGAAGCTCCTTTTCTGTCTACGACTGCAGAGGTGTTAACAGGCCACTTGACCTTGCAGAGTCTCTTACAATATGTGTTAAGTTCGTGTGCGAAACAATCTGTTCCCACTTGTATTTAGCTGTGATACTCCCTGACTGATCCCTGGCTCCTTCTCTGCGGTACCCCCTCCTCCGCAGTCATTGCCCAGCGTGTGTGTGCACGACTGATCCCTCCTTCCTAACGGCAGCACTTTGCATTTGTCTTTATGGAGTTCCCTCCAGAGGCTTTAGTAGGACCATGAGTTTAGTGGCTAATAGTGTGAGGGGCTGAAGGGCCAGGCTTGGCGTTTGAAGGGTTGTGCTGGTTTCCCTTGAGGAAAGGGACAGCGCTTGGGTATGGAGAGCTCAGCTAGGAAGAGCTCCGTGTAGCTGAAAGCTCGTCTCTCTCACCAGCAGAAGTTGGTCCAATAAAAGATCTGATCTCACCCCGCGCGCGGCCTTTCTGGTATCTTCCAGCCACTTCTCTGTCCCCATGTGCGGCAGGCAGGGAGCGGGTCGCAGGGTTGAAATGACACCCTGCTCTGTGATCGCTGTGCATACGCTGACCCCGACTCTCCAGCACGGCTTTTCGGGACGATCTTTCTCCTCGCCTCCTCCGGGCTGCTGGCTGATCTCCTCACGGAGTCCCCGGGTGGGTGCGCGGGCACCGCCCCGAATGAAGTCAGGCAGGGCTCCGGTGCAGGGCGGCTCCCCTCAGGGCACACGCTCCCCAGGGCAAGATGCCTCCTGGGCGTCGCTGCTTCCTGGGTCTGACCTCGGAGCGTTCAGCCCCCTGTTCACCCCACCCCGGGAGCTCCCTGCAGCGAGTGCTCCTGGATCGGACACCCGGGGAAGCCTCACGCGCCCCCCACGGGCCCTGCCCCCCACTCCGCAGCCAGCAGTGACTCTCGGCCAGCCTGGGACACAGACGGGTTATTAGTCATCGCTCGGGAGCACAGCGTAGAACACAGCACAGAAATCGGGGACATTCACAAAAGTCCATCTGGGGGGATCCCCCCGGAGTCCCAAGCCAGGAGCCCGACTCGCTCCCAGCAGCCCAGCCTCAGACACTCCTGTTGCCCCTCCTCCGTCCTTTGCCTCTTTCCCAGGCAAAAGGGCCACCTGGTCTCCACCCTTCTCCTTGCTCCAACTTGTGGCAGCCCCGACCATCCGTTGCCAGGTTACAGAGTACTTCGGACTTCGGCCATTATCTATGTAGAGGCAGCGAGGGGCAGGCACACCTGCTCACTGGGGGTTCAGCAAAAATCACAGCCCCTTGTCCCACCCCCTAGGTATTTGTGTAACACACAGGGGAAACTGAGGCGCTCACCCAGTATTCAGAGAAAACATTAAGTAATAAACCCTCCTACTTTGCCACACTGATTATTCCAAAATGTCACAGAAATGATCCTGTGTGCCCAGTAGGACGAAGTGGGACTGTTCTTAATGTTTTCCTCAGTTTCCCCTATGCGGTTCTTAAGTATCTAGGGGGTGGGATAAGGGTGTCTGGTTGCTGCAGAGCAAAGGGCCAGGGTACATAAATGCCCGACACTCTGTCTCCTAGCAACTGATGGCCTGGGCCCCTCCTCTGCAAAGGTGCCAACTGAAGGTGTTGGAGACAAAGAGATCAGGTGACCTCCTGGCCCGGGGAAAGAGACAAAGCCCAGAGAGGGAGGGGCTGGATGGGGGTTGGAGTTTGGAGCTGGCTGGGGACGGGGAGTGAGGGCAGACAGGGGTCTGCCTCGCTGGGCCCCAGAATGGACCTGGCTGAGGGGTCCCGTTCGCTGGACCTACAAGCTCTGTTTTAGACCGTGTTCCTGTCATCTAATAAACCTCTGTTTTACTGGCTGGCTGAGAGTCACGGCTGGCTGAGAGTCACGTCTGACTGCGAAATGGGGGGTGCAGGACCCTCTGGCTTCCCCAGGACCCCGCCTGGGTGGACTTGCTGTGGGAAGCACACGGAGGGGCATATGCTGAATGCTCCCAGGAGAGACCCAGGAGGTGAAGCCGTGTGAGCTTCTTGCCCTGAAGACAGTCTGCTCCGAGGGAGAGGAGGCTCCCCAGAGTCCTGCCTGGCTTTGTGGGGAGCAGTTCCAGAGCATCGCCCGGGGACTCCGTGACACCCAGCATTTCCAGGAGACCCTGTAACAACAGGCCAGCCCCACCAGTCAGGAGCAAACCAGCGCACACCCAGCCCTGGGACATGTCCGACATGATCACCAGCTAGCCCCCTAGCATAACACTGCAGCCCCCTGGCCTCGGCACTCCTGCATCCAGGGGAGGTTTTGGTGCTCACACGCCCCTCTTGAAATACAAACCCACCTGGTGTTTACAAGTGACCCTACAGTAACAAACTCCTGCATGCTGCCGCGGATCCCGTGGGACCCCAGGAGCGTGTGGGGTCCAGCCTAGCTGCCCCAGGGCAAAAGACACTCCCGCCTGGTGAGAAGGACTGCAGTGATGGGGAGTGGGAGCTGCAGCTGGCTCTGGGGAGTGGCAGCGGAGGGTGTGCCCACAGGACAGCTGAATACCAGCCATGCCCTGCAGACACAGGGTCTCCCTTCCCCTCCAGGTGCAGCAGGTGCTGACTTCTGCTCAGGCTGGGGCCCCTTTAAGGGAGCCGGGGGGGCTGTCTGGACAGGATTTGGCGACAGGCTGTGGGGGGAGCCCCAGGGGCCGGCTAGAGTCACCTGGCGGCCTGACCCTGAGGGGCCGAGCAGCTCCCCCACGTCGCAGACCCACGGCCAGCTAGGCCCTCGTGGCTGGGGGTGTGGGTCCCTGGGCCTGGGCCAGGCACTGTTCAATGCCCCCAGTGCCCCCGGCAGGGCCCCAGCGAGAGGCCTCGCCCCAGGAGCAGCAAATCCCCAGCCAGACCCATCAATTATTAACAGCCTCGGGGCTGGAGGCGGCTGTGGGGCAGCAGCTCAGAGCACCCCAGGCCCGCGATGGCACAGCCCCCCAGGCTCCTCGCCCCTCTGCAGCTGGGGCTGGCAGCATGTCGCTGGCTCCGCACCCCCGCCACGCCGGGGACCCGGCTTGACCTGCGGGGCATCTTCCCCCCGCTCACCACCCCCTTCACAGCCCAGGGGGAGGTGGATTACAGCCGGCTGGAGGAGAACCTGCACCGCTACGCCACGGCCCCCTTCCGAGGTGAGGCTGGCCAGGCGGGGCCCAGCACCCCCAACTCTGCCCAGCGGGGCCTGGTTATCCCTGGGCATGGCCAGCCTGGCTGGCACAGGGTCTGCCCCTGCCCTGCCCCACCCCGCATGCCCCCACCCTGCCCAATTCCACATGCCCCCCACCCTCGCCCTGCCCCCTCGCCCTGCCCCCACACTCCCACCCTGCCCAATCCCACCCCCCCGCCCTTTCACCCAATGCCCCCACCCTGCCCCAGACACCCCCGCCTTGTCCTGCCCCACATCTCCCAGCCCTACCCATGTTCCCCCCACACCCTGCCTGTGTGCCCCCACCCTGCCCAATTCCACACACACACACCCCAGCCTGCCCTTGTGCCCCTGTGTGTCCCCGCCCTGCTAACCTGCCCCCACACTCCAGTCCCACCCTCTAGGGCTGTGGAGGCTTCTGGCTCCATGTCCCATACAGCTTCTGTGGGGGCTGGTTAGCCCGGACTGTGGGGCAGTCACCTGGCCACCGGGAGCAGGCCAGAGCCCCCCAGCTCCTGTGGCGTGGGGCCCCCAAGGCGCCCGGGAGAAGCTCCATGGGGGTAGGAACCCCCAGCTGCTGTGGACGGGCGTGTTTCCGCCTCACCCCAGCTTGTTATCTTGGGGCAACCACAGACCTGGGCCTGGATGGGGCCAGGCCCCTTGGCACAAGGGTGGGCTGAGCCGTGGGGGTGGGCGCGGTGCCCCAGCCCAGGGAGCATGAGGGCAAGGAAGGGGCAGGAGGGATGGGCTTGGCTGGAACTCGCTGCAGGCTCCTGGCCAGGGATCGTGGCCCCACTCGCAGGGTCTGTGCAGCTGGGCTGGGTGGACGCTGCCTGGCCGCGTGGCAGGGGACGGAGCCGGTCATGGGGAGACTTGGCATCTGCTCAACGGGGCTCTCAGCCCCCCAAATACCCCCACCCACCGACACCCCCAGCTCCCTCCATACCAACCTCCCAAAACAGCCCCCACCCTGCAAAAATGGGCCCAACCCCAACCAGCCGCTCCCCGCCCATCCCCCCACCAGCTCCCACCCTGCCTAGCCCCCCCAAAACAGGTCCCGCCCCATCTCCCCCCCCAGCCCCTGCCACACAGTTAATTAGCAAGAGCCTGCGTGCCAGAGGCCTCGGGCCCAGAACAAGCAGGCAGACTTGCACCCCATTCCGGGGTTTTGGGTGTAATTTTTCTGGCCCCAGGGCTTTGTGCCCTGGGTGGCTGCCCCGCTCGCCCAGCCCTGGGCTCCGCCCCGACACGCTCACGCAGATTCTGCACCCACCCCGCAGGGCTGGCTCCCCAGGCACCCTCGACCCCACTCCCCCGGGTCGCGCTCCCCCAGCGAGCCCCTGCGCGCCCCCTGCTCAGGGCTCCGGCCCCACCGCGTGGCTGGTGTTCACGGGCCGCCCAGGTGCGCTGCAGCACATGCTGGGCATGGGGCAGGCAGGGCACTCCAGCCACGGTGGCTAGAACTGGCTGAGGGCACTAGGGAGTGGAGGGTTTTCCTTTGGACTTGGCCCCCACTCCGTGCCCAGTCAGACCGACGTGGGGGGCCAGGTTCTAGGCCAAGCCCAGAGCCTGGGCGGCAGCGTCCCAGGACAAGGGGCATGCTGCCTGGCTGGGGCTCCTGGCACACCCCTGCTGTCGCTGGGTCAGGGCCAGGTCTGTCACCGCTCGTCTGGGGGCCGAAGGGCCGGCTCCATGCCCTGCTGCCTCTGTGCTGGCCCCAGACTCAGCCGCTTCCACTGTCGGGACCCTGCTCGGAGACTCCCAAGCGCAGAGCCCTGCTCCCGTGGCCCCGGGCTCTCTCTGGCCCTGAGACCAGCAGGCATGGCAGGGCCAGGTGCTTCCCTCACAATGCCCCCCTCACTGGTGACCCGGGCGGTGCCCAGGGGGAGCAGGGAGGCTGAGCAGCTGGGACCCACGCCTGCTCCCTGGGTGTCGTTCTGCCCGGCATGGCTCTGTTGGCCCGTGAGCCCCGGCCCCCTGCTCTTGCCTTGCGCTGACCGCAGGCCTATGGGGTCAGCCAGGGCCGCACGCAGCTGGAAAGTGGCGCTGGCCCTGGGGGCTGCCCTGCTGCTGGGGACCGGCGCCCTGCTCCTGTGGCGGGGGAGGAGGGGCCGTGGCGGGGGACGCCCGGCGCCGGAGCAGGCTCCACACTGGATCCGGTCGTACTACAGTTGCTTCCCCGAGGAGAGCGAGGCAGCAGGGGCAGAGGAGAGGCCCAGCGGGCGCTGGAGGGCCTGGCAGCACGTGGAGGAGGAGAACCAGGGCACCGAGCGTCGCAGGGAGAGCGATGCCCCGAGGCGGCGCTTGGCCGAGGCCCTGCTGCTGCGAGCCACCTCCTGCCAGATCAGCCACCAGGCCGAGGCGGCCAGGCCCAACCCGGACATGCGTGTCGGCATGGAGGGAGTGAGCGCCAGGCTGCGGGCCCACGCCCTCATCCAGCGAGGCAGTGCCACGCCAGCTACCGCCCACATGGTCCACTCCAGGCTGGCCCACCGCTGCAGGGACTGACCCCAGGGGCTCATGGCAGCACCCGCTGGTCTCCAGGCTCTGTGCTTCCTGTGCCCACACACTGACAGCAGGGGCAGCTCGCCAGGACCCTGCCCCCTGCCCCTCGGACCCGCTGCTGGCATCACCGCAGGGCAAGGAGCAAGTGAGGGGACGCAGCCAGGGCAGCACAGCGGGTGTGACGAGCGCCCCCTGCCCAGCACCCAGCCTCTCGCCCCCGGCACACCCACAACCTCACGGCTCATGTGTCTCCTCAGGGCGCCAGGAACATTGGTGCCCCTTCCCGGGCAGCTGCAGCGCTGGCTGGGGAGAACGCAGCGCGCCCCTGCAGCGGGCAATAAACTCTTTGCTAGCGTCCCTGTGTGGGGTGATTTGTGAGGGGTGCGTAGGGGCGTGAGCACGTGATGGGAGTTTGCGCCCTTGGGGCCGGAGGAAGCTCTGGCACTGTGTGTGTGTGCGCGCGTGCCCCTTGCTAGGCCCCCCACTTGGCTTCCTTGCCTTGGTGGGGCTCCAGGGCAAGGCCTGGCTCTCACTGGCATAGCAGGACCTGGTTCGGTTGCCCCATGTGGTGCTCCAAAGCGAAGGGGCTCTGTCGAGTGCCCCCCGGGAGGATCCGGCCCCGTGGCCTGAAGCCGGCGCTGTCTGGGTTCTAGGCAGTCAGGCCTGGTGGTTGGAGCAGCAGGCGGAGCTGGACGTACGGTCTGGACCAGGCTGAGGGCAGGGCTGAAACGTGGCTCTGGGGACAAAGCGTGGGTCAGTCTGTAGCCGAGCCAGGTCAGGGTTGTAGGCAGAATCCGGCTGCAGGTGGTGGGGTCAGGATGCAGGGGCAGGGCTGGAGCCGGGCAGAGCAGGGGCAGGGTTGCGGGCAGGCTGGTAGCTGAGGGGGTCTGAGGCCGCGAAGCAGCAAGGGGGCTCCTGGCTGGGTGGGGCTGTCACTGGACTGGCCCGCGGCTCTGGGGGGTGTGGAACGCCGGTGCCCGGGGTCACTTGCCCCGCCCAGGGCTGTCACACGCTCTGCCCGAGGGGTGTCATGGCAGCTGCGTGGGCAGCCCTGGGCCGGCTGCGGGTTTCACTACAGAAACGCCCGCTGGGTCTGCCCAGGAGGGGTCCCTGCGTGTCCCTGGGCGGGACCCAGGCTCTTGCCCCTGCACAGGATAGATCCAGGGAGAAGGGTGGAAGGGCTGGGCTGGGCTGCCAGGGTGGGTACCCCTGGGGCTGGGCACCAACCCCATGTGCCCCCCATCCCAGGGCTGGGCACCACCACCCAATGCCCCTGCCACCCTGGAGCTGGGCACTATCCCTCACGCAGCCCCTAATGGGATCTCATAGGATATCGGGGTTGGAAGGGACCTCAGGAGGTATCTAGTCCAACCCCCTGCTCAAAGCAGGACCAACCCCAACTAACTCATCCCAGCCAGGGCTTTGTCAAGCCAGGCATTCAAAACCTCTAAGGAAGGAGATTCCACCACCTCCCTAGGGAACCCATTCCAGTGCTTCACCACCCTCCTAGTGAAATAGTGTTTCCTAATATCCAACCTAGACCTCCCCCACTGCAACTTGAGACCATTGCTCCTTGTTCTGGCACTTCACCCCCACCCAGCCCCTGCTGGCCCAGCACTGCCCCCCTTGGGCCTGGGTCCCACCTGCCCCTCTGTGCAGGGGGCCGGCCAAGGCCCACCCCTGATGCCGGGGCGCTGGGGCAGCCTAACGGCCTTGTGCTCTGTCTTGCAGGCTTCGTGGTGCAGGGCTCCAGCGGCGAGTACCCCTACCTAACGCCCCAGGAGCGGCTGGCCGTGGTGAGCCGCGTGCGCCAGGCCGTGCCCAGGGACAAGCTGCTGCTGGCTGGGTCGGGCTGCGAATGTGAGAGCAGGGGATGGGAAGGGGTCACCGTGGATGTGCCCGGGCGGGTGCCATGGCCATAGGGCTCCTAACTCCCCTCCCACCCCTGGGCCACAGTCCCTTAGTGCTGCAACACCGGCCTCTGCTCCCCATTTCCCCCCCAGGCCTGGGCCCGGACCCCTCCATGCCCCCCGCCCCCCAGTGCCTGGGCCCGGACCCCTCCATCCCCCCCGCCCCCCAGTGCCTGGGCCCGGACCCCTCCATCCCCCCCGCCCCCCAGTGCCTGGGCCCGGACCCATATGACCCCAAGCCCAGGGCTGGCCACCACCCACAGTGTGCCCCCACTCCCACCCCAGGGCACCACCCCCAATGTGCCTGGGCCTGGACCCCTCCAGCCCCCTCCTCGTGCCAGGGCCCTGACCCACCATCCTCCTCCCCCCGTCCCCCGGTGCATGGGCTCAGACCTCACCATCCCCCCCATTGCCTGGGCCCTGCCCTGTCCCTGGCTGGGTCCCTGTCCCAGGCCCCATGGCCCCACGCGATGCTCTGGCAAGGGCCGTGACATGACCTCCCGCTCACCCTCCTCCCCCAGCCACGCAGGGCACCATTGCGATGACCGTGGGCATGGCCGAGGCGGGCGCTGACGCTGCCCTGGTGGTCACACCCTGCTACTACCGGGGCGCAATGACCAGCACGGCCCTGGTCCACCACTACAGCCAGGTACAGGGCGGAGCGCAGCCGGGGGGGGGGGGGGGGGGGGGCTGGGCTGGAAACCCGCCTGGCTCTGTCTCAGTGACAGCTGGACGGGGGAGGGGCCTGTGGGAGGGAGGGGCCTGCAGGAAGGTGGTCTCTGGGAGGAGTCCTGGGGGAAGAAGGGGAGGGGCACTACGGGGGAGGGAGTCTGGGGGGAGGGCCGGGGGGAAGGTTGAGGGCCTCTGCAGGGAGAGGGGCTGTGACGGAGCAGGGAGCAGGGCAGATTTGACCTGGGAATGTTGCAGGGGGGTTGCAGTGGGGATGTGGGACTTCCCTTGAAGGAAGCTACCTGAGCTGTAACCTGAGCCAGGAACGGGGGTGGGGAGAATTAACACCTTCTGCCTGGGAGACTGAACAAAGGAGAGGAGCAGCGGGAGGGGCTGGGAGTTTAGTTTCGGTTGGGGCTGGGTGGTGCAACGCAGGGAACCCCAAGCTGGGGTCTAAGCTCCCTGAACCTCCCAGAGGGACCTAATTGAGGGGGTCTGGTCGTACCTACACGCTCTGCTTGAGACGGTGTTCCTGTCCTTAAATAAACCTTCTGCTTTACTGGCTGGTTGAGAGTCGCAGTGAATCTCGGGAAGAGGGGTGCAGGGCCCTAACTCCCCCACACTCCGCAACAGGGGCCTATGAGGGGATGGGGCTAGGGTCAAAAAGGGGGACCCTGGCAGCTCCGGTCGGCAGTGCTGACCGGGCTGTTAACAGTCAGTCGGCGGCACAGTGGGGCTAAGGCAGGCTCCCTGCCGCCCTAGCTCTGCGCGGCTCCCGGAAAGGGCCAGCACGTCCCTGCGGCCCCCATTCTGAGCGCCGGCTCCACAGCTCCCATTGGCCAGCTGCTTCCGGGAGCCACTCACGTAAGCGCTGCCCAGTCGGAGCCGGCGGCCCGAAGCTTCTCCCACACCCCAACCCTCTGCCCCAGGCCTGAGCCCCCTCCCGCACCCAAACTCCCTCACAGAGCCCCCCCCGCACCCCAACCCCCTGCCCCAGGCCTGAGCCCCCTCCCACACCCCAACTCCCTCCCAGAGCCCACACCCCAACCCCCTGCCCCAGGCCTGAGCCCCCTCCCACACCTAAACTCCCTCACAGAGCCCCTCCCCACATCCCAACCCCCTGCCCCAGGCCTGAGCCCCCTCCCGCACCCAAACTCCCTCACAGAGCCCACCCCCCCTCCCACACCCTGACCCTGAGCCCCCCCCCCCCGCACCCCAACCCCCTGCCCCAGGCCTGAGCCCCCTCCCACACCCAAACTCCCTCCCAGAGCCCACACCCCAACCCCCTGCCCCAGGCCTGAGCCCCCTCCCACACCCAAACTCCCTCACAGAGCCCCCCCCCCCACATCCCAACCCCCTGCCCCAGGCCTGAGCCCCCTCCCGCACCCAAACTCCCTCACAGAGCCCACACCCCCTCCCACACCCTGACCCTGAGCCCCCTCCTGCACCTCAACCCCCTGCCCCAGGCATAACCCCCACCCACCCAAACTCCCTCCCAGAGCCCACACCCCAACCCCCTGCCCCAGGCCCGAATCCTCCCCTGCACCCAAAGTCCCTCCCGGAGCCCACACCCCCTCCCGCACCCCCAAACTCCTGCCCCAGGCCTGAGCCCCCTTCCGCATCCAAACTCCCTCACAGAGCCCCGCCCACATCCCAACCCTCTGCCCCAGGCCTGAGCCCCCTCCCGCACCCAAACTCCCTCCCAGAGCCTCCCCCTGCACCCCAACCCCCTGCCCCAGGCCTGAGCCCCCTCCCGCACCCAAACTCCCTCCCAGAGCCCGCACCCCCTCCCACACCCTGACCCTGAGCGCCTCCCACACCCCAACCTCCTGCCCCAGGCCTGAGCCCCCTCCCACACCCAAACTCCTTCCCAGAGCCCACACCCCAACCCCCTGCCCCAGGCCCGAATCCCCACCTGCAGCAAAACTCCCTCCCGGAGCCCACACCCCCTCCGGCACCCCAACCCCCTGCCTCAGGCCTGAGCCCCCTTCTGCATCCAAACTCTAGGGTTGCTAACTTTCTACTTACACAAAAGCGAACAGCCTTGCCCCACCCCACCCCGCCCAACCCCTCCTCTGAGGCCCCACCCCCACTCACTCCATCTCCCCTCCCTCTGTCGCTCGCTCTCCCCACCCTCACTTGCTCATTTTCACAGGGCTGGCTCAGGGGGTTGGGATGCAGGAGGGGGTGCGGGCTCTGGGCTGGGGCCGGGGATAAGGGGCTTGGGGTGCAGGAGGGGTGGAGCCGAGGGGTTCAGAGCATGGGAGGGGGCTCAGGGCTGAGGCAGGTGGTTGAGGTGTGGTAGGGGGTACGGGCTCTGGGCTGAGGGTGCGGGTTCCATGGTGGGGCCAGAAATGAGGGGTTCAGGAGGGGGCTCTAGGAGGGGGCTCTGGGCTGAGGCAGGAGGTTGGAGTGCAGGGAGTGTGAGGGCTCTGGCTGGGGAAGAGAGGTTTGGGGTGCAGGAGGGGGCTCCGGGCTGGGACCGAGGGGTTTGGCAGGCAGGAGGGGGATCAGGGCTGGGGCAGGGGATTGGGGTGAAGGGGGTGGCTCAGGGGTGCAGGCTCCAGGTGGCGCTTACGTCAAAGCAGCTCCCAGAAGCAGCGGCATGTCCCCGCTCTGGCTCCTATGCGGAGGCATGGCCAGGTGGCTCTGCGCGCGGCCCCGTCCACAGGCACCGCCCCCGCAGCTCCCATTGGCTGTGGTTCCTGGAGTCAGCGCTTGGGGCGGGGGCAGTGTGCGGAGCCCCTTGGCTGCCCCTACGCGTAGGAGCCGGAGGGGGGACGTGCCGCTGCTTCCGGGAGCTGCGTGGAGCCAGGCAGGCAGGGAGCCTGGCTTAGCCTTACTGCGCTGCCGGCAGGCCTTTTAACAGCCCGGTCAGTGGTGCTGACCGGAGCTGCCAGGGGCGAAAACCAGACACCTGGCAACCCTGCCCCGCAGTGACCGCATGCCTCTTCCTGGGGGGGAGGGGAGCAAAGAGCCCAGTGGCTCTGGGGTGGGGGGTGAGGAACCTTGGGGGCGGGGCAGTGATCGGGGGGAGCTGAGGGAGCATGACGTGACACGCTACACACAACACCGTCAGCTCCGTCAAACCCTCTGGGTTTGGCGACGGGCTGAGATTGGGGGAGGGGACGGGGCATGGGAGAGTGAAATTCAACCCCATTGCTTATGTAGGCCCCACACAAACCAAAATGGTGGTTGTTTATGTAGGCCCTACACAGACACTGATGCAGGGAGAGTGCCTTGCCTAGCAGGGGGTCTCAGTTGGCCGCAGGCTGTGTTCCCGTCCTATGGGCCCATGCCCAGCGCCCCTTTCTGTGTCCGCAGGTGGCAGATGCGTCGCCGATCCCTGTGGTGCTGTACAGCGTCCCAGCCAACACCGGCCTGGAGCTGCCACTGGAGGCCGTGCTCACCCTGTCGCAGCACCCCAACATCGTGGGCCTCAAGGACAGCGGGGGTGATGTGAGTGGGGGAGCAGGGGCCATGTCTGAGCCTAGCCACCCCGGGGAGCCCTCACCCCCCCGTGCTCCTGCCCGGCTCAGCCCTGTGGGCTCCAAGCCTCCCGCCCGGGGAGAGGGTGCACCCAGGGGCCCTTCACCCCGGCACTGGGCCAGGGACTCGCCTGGCTGATCCGATTCTGGGAGACTGGGGAGGGGGCTCCCTGCACTTGAGTAGGGGGTGAGTCAGGGCGGCTGTGCTGGGGGCAGCTCGGAGCACCCTGTGGTTCTGGGGCCAGGGCAGTGGCTCTGCCAGCCGGGCACCAGCACAGCCCGAGTGGCTGTTGGGTGAGACCTTTGGACCTGGCTGAGGTCCCCTCAGGCTGGGGCCTTCACACTGGCAGGGCCCAGCCCCCATCGCCCTTCCCCACCCCACGTTCCTCCCCCAGCAGTGCTATCACCCCTCCCTGCAGCCAAAGTGCATTACAGACACACAAACCCCCAAGCAGGTATCAGGGCCAGCTCCCCCAGCAGACAGGTGGGGAAACTGAGGCATGACACAGTGTGGGGAAGGAACTCCCCCCACGGCCAAGAACCCAGGAGTCCTGACACACACACACACACACTCTCTCTGCCCCCTCCCCCCAATCCCTGTAGAATCTCCCAGGAGCCGTCTGGGCCCCAGCCCCAGTGCTGCTCTGGGGTGGAGCCTGTTACTTGGTGCGGGGGGGTGTTTGTGCAGGGCCTACCCCATGGGTGTAGCGGACCTAGGCTGGTTGGCTTGGTGGCTTAGCTGGTGCCCCAGCTGGCCTTCTGGAGCCTGCCCAGCTCACGGTGCCCACAGCTCCACCATGGTGCTTGGGGCCCGTGGCACCCAGGGTGTTGCTGGCTCCCGGCAGGACGCGCTGTGTCTCCCCAGATTACCCGCCTGGGGCTGATTGTCCACAAGACCCGGACGGAGGAGTTCCAGGTGCTGGTGGGGTCGGCTGGATTCCTGCTGGCTGGCTACGCCATAGGTAGGGGCAGCTCTTCTCGGCGGAGCTTCACCCCCCGCCGCAGGGGGATGGTATTGGGGCTTCGGGGGGGTGGGAGGTGTTGGTGTCACGGAGTATTGGGGGACTCAGGGCCCTGCACCCCCGGCTTCCTGCGATTCACCATGACTCTCAGCCAGCCAGTAAAGCAGAAGGTTTATTTGGATGACAGGAATACAGTCCAAGACAGGTCTTGCAGGCACAGACAACAGGGACCCCCTCAGTTAGGTCCATCTTGGGGTCCCCGGGCATCCAAGCCCAGCCCCCCTTGGGAGGTCAGAGCCATCTATGCCCCCCAGCCCTCTCTCCCTGCCTGCTTCCAGCACTCTGCTTTCAGCGACCCCTCCCACAGCCTTTGTTCAGTTTCCCGGGCTAAGGAGTCGCCTCCCCTTCAACCCCTTCCTGGGTTCTCATGTTACACACTCAGGTATGCGCCCTCGGGCGCCCTCGGGCAGATCCCATCCTGCAATGCAGACTATCCCAGAACACTCCCCTGTCAGCATTCACAGACCACCGTGAGAACAGGCCCAGTTCGTCACATCTCTCCCCCCTTCGAGACCGAACTGAGCAGGGTCACTTTAGCCAGTGACCCGGGGAAGTTCGAACCTACCCCCGTTCCCATGGATGCCCCCGCATCCCTCCAGTTCCTTGGTGGGAATTACACCAGGCCCCTTCAGTTTCACGCCCCCCCTTAGGTCGGGGTGCTTGATGGCACTCGCAGTTCGCATGTGGGAAGGTTTATGCGGCCTGTGCCCTTTTCCCACCCCCATACCTCTGGGGTTCCAACTGGGCTGTGGTCTTCTCCCAGCGCTCCAGTCTGGAGGTCTGTGCTTTGGGCTCTCTTGGTTCAGAGCCGCCCTTTTAACCTTGGCCACCCTCTGGAAAGGATCCTTTATGCTGGGCAAGGGTCCTAAAGCTGTTTTCCCCTTGTCCCAGGCCTTCCTCCCCCTCTGACAGGGGTCACAGGATCCGCAGTACTGTCGGACAGTAACAAAGACCCCAGGCCAGTAAAAGCTCCGTAGCAGCCTCTGCTGGGTACGCCAGGTTCCCTGGTGCCCTGAGAGGGGAATATCATGGGCCCGGCACAGCAGCTGGCGGCGATACTTCTGGGGTACCACCAGCTGCCTCCTGATCCCCCCTGACTCCATTTCCCCTGGGGGAGCCCATTCTCGGTACAGGAACCCCTTCTCCCACAGGAACCTTTTCCGGCCACCTCGTCCCATGGTCTGTACCGCATTGAGGTCGGCTAGGTCCCTTATCTTCCGCAAGGAGGGGTCTCTCTGTAACTCGGCCTGGAACTCAGCAGCTGGGACAGGGATGGCCACCTGCTCTTCCTCGCCCGCTGGGCCTGAAGCTGCAGCCTCCCTGAGCCGTGTCCCTGGGCGTTCCCTCCCCACCAGGTTAGGGTCCTGCGCCTCAGGCAAGGCACCCCCCCCAAGGCCAGGGCGCAGTGCCCCTCGCCGGCTCTGACTGCGGGTCACAACCAGTGCCTTTTGGGGGTTGCTTGGCCAGTTCTCCAGGTCCCCCCCCATCAATACCTCAGTGGGCAAATACGGGTGTACCCCCACATCCTTGGGGCCCTCCTTGGCCCCCCACTTCAGGTGTACCCTTGCCACGGGTACTTTGACTGGTGTTCCGCCCACCCCCGTCAGGGTCAGGTAGGTGTTGGGCACCACCTGATCTGGGGCCACCACCTCGGGCCGGGCCAGCGTCACCTCTGCGCCCGTATCCCAGTATCCACTGACCTTCCTCCCATCCACCTCCAGGGGAACAAGGTACTCTCTCCGGAGGGACAGCCCCGCGCCTACCATATAAACCAAAAACCCTGAGTCTGGAGCATCCAGCCCCCTAGAGGAGCTGGCCTGGAGCTCTCCTCCCTCCTTAGCAGGTGGTACTCTGCCAGCCCCTCTTCCCTGGGAATGCTGCCTTTCGCCGGGCTGGGTCTCTACCCAGTTAACCCTCTGTGGGTTCGGTCTGCTCAGTCTGTCCCTGAGCCTAGGGCACTGGGCCCGTATGTGGCCCTTTTGGCCACAGTGGTAGCAGCCCATGTCCCATGGGTCCCCTTGAGTAGGTCGGATGGTCCTGATGCCGGATGCTCCCCTCTGATGGGTTTTTTCTGTATTTTCCCATGGGGAGGTCCCATGGTGACTCTCTCTCTGCGTTGTGGTGGGACTGTTCCTTTGGGACTCCTCCCTTTTATCTCCTGACCGGCTCTTTACAAACTCATCAGCCAGCTGCCCGGCGTGTCGCGGGTTCTCTGGCTTTCTGTCCACCAACCACAGCCTCAGGTCGGATGGGCACCGGTCATACAGTTGCTCCAGTACCAGCAGTTTAATCAGGTCCTCCTTCGTCTGGGCCCCACCAGCCCACTTGCTGGCGTATCTCTCCATGCGGGCGGCTAGTTGCAGATATGAGATCTCAGGGGTTTTATCCTGACTCCGGAACCTTTCCCGGTACATCTCAGGAGTCAGCCCAAACTCTCGTAGCAGGGCCCTTTTGAATAGTTCGTAGTCCCCTTTCTCTGCCTCTCCCAGTTGGCGGTACAATGCCACGGATTTGGGGTCCAGTAAGGGGGTAAGGACCCGGAGTCTGTCCGCGGGGTCCACACGGTGCAGCTCGCAGGCCGTCTCAAAGGCCTCCAGGAAGTCATCCATGTCCTCCCCCTCCTTGTATGGGGCCATGATGCACTTATCAAAGCTCCGTGCAGTCCTGGGTCCCCCCTCACTCACCGCAGCCGGGGGTTCGCTGCCCTTCAATCTCGCCAGTTCCAGGTCATGCTGACGCTGTCTCTCATTCTCCTCCCGTTCATGCTGTCTCTGTCTCTCTTCACGCTGATGCTGTCTCTCTTTCTCCTCCCGTTCACGCTGATGCTGTCTCTCTTTCTCCTCCCGTTCATGCTGACGCTGTCTCTCTTTCTCCTCCCGTTCACGCTGATGCTGTCTCTCTTTCTCCTCCCGTTCATGCTGTCTCTGTTGTTCACGATCCTCCAGCTCTCTCAGTTTTAGCTCTTTCTCCCATTCCAGCCAATTCCGCTCCCCGGATGCCGAACGTCGCCGGGAGGATCCTCTGCTGGCCGGCGGGCTTCGCCGGGGGGATCCCCTGCTGGCCGGGGGGGTCACGGCGCCCTCGGTATTTGCTGGGCTCCTCCCCACCCTTCCCCTAGGCATAGGAAGGAGGGGTCTCGGGAAGCCCTCAGCAGCCGGCTGACCACTCCCAGCTGGGACAGACACTGGTGCCTGCGCTGCATTTGCCAGGCTGCTTCCCTGAGACACAGGGATCAGTTCATTCGCGCGATCTTCTGCCTCCAGCTGGGCAATGAGCTGTTCTTTGGTGAGCCTCCCAATGCGCAGCCGCCTCTGCTTGCACAGCTCCACCAGGTCGCTCTTAAGCCGCTTGGCATACATCTTCCTGCTGCCCACTCACCGGCCTGTGTGCTCACAGCTCCCCACAGTTCCCAGGGGGACCCCTAGTGTGCCAGCCCTTCTCGAGGTCACCGCCTCTCTGCCAGGGTCGAGCTGCAGACTCCTCCGCCCCTGGGACCACTCGCTGCGATCCCCTCGGGGGACCCTGTTACTGCAAAAGTCCTTCTCGCTGGTCACACACTCCCAGGGGTAATAACCGTCTCTCTCTCACTCTTCAGCACGCCTGGTCCCCGTCAATCCCCCTTCGTTTTACTGCTCCCCAGTCACTTACTGCAGGAAGCGCCGAGGAAGCGCCGTCCACGGGGTGCAGTAGATCCCACCGCTGCCACCAGTTGTCACGGAGTATTGGGGGACTCAGGGCCCTGCACCCCCGGCTTCCTGCGATTCACCATGACTCTCAGCCAGCCAGTAAAGCAGAAGGTTTATTTGGATGACAGGAATACAGTCCAAGACAGGTCTTGCAGGCACAGACAACAGGGACCCCCTCAGTTAGGTCCATCTTGGGGTCCCCGGGCATCCAAGCCCAGCCCCCCTTGGGAGGTCAGAGCCATCTATGCCCCCCAGCCCTCTCTCCCTGCCTGCTTCCAGCACTCTGCTTTCAGCGACCCCTCCCACAGCCTTTGTTCAGTTTCCCGGGCTAAGGAGTCGCCTCCCCTTCAACCCCTTCCTGGGTTCTCATGTTACACACTCAGGTATGCGCCCTCGGGCAGATCCCATCCTGCAATGCAGACTATCCCAGAACACTCCCCTGTCAGCATTCACAGACCACCGTGAGAACAGGCCCAGTTCGTCACAGTTGGCTACAGCAAGCTGGTGGGGGGAAGAGGAGCCAGGGAGGTGGGTTTGGGGGGGCAGGTTGGGGTGCCATGGAAGGGGAATGATGGGGTGCAGGTTGTGGGGGCAGATGGGTGATGGGGAGCAGGGTGCAGGATGTGGGGGTACAGGGGATGCCAAGGGAGGCTAAGGTGCAGGGTACAAGATGTGGGGGTACAGAGGGGGATGGGGTGCAGGATGTGGGGATACAGAGGGGTGTTGGAGTGCTGAGGGGGAGGATGGGGTACAGGATGTGGGGGTACTGGGGGAGGAGGGGGGCAGGGTACAGGATGTGGGGGTGTAGAGGGGGTAGGGTGCTGGGGGATGACAAGGGGCAGGGTGCAGGATGTGGGGATACAGAGGGGTGTTGGGAGCATGGGGGCAGTGGGTAGAGTGCAGCACATGGGGTTCCAGGGGGGTGCTGGGGGAGAATGGAGTGCAGGATGTGCGGGTGCAGGGGAGGATAGGGTATGGGGTTTGGGTGTGGAAGGGGTGGGGTGCTGGGCCGAGGTTGGGTTCCAGGATGGTGGCCAGGCCCTGGGTACTCTGCTCCCTGCCCTCCAGGTGCCTGCGGGGGGGTCTGTGCTCTTGCCAATGTGCTGGGAGCCCCGCTCTGCCAGCTGGAGCGTCTGTGCCAGGAGGGACGCTGGCAGGAGGCCCAGGCCTTGCAGCTCCGGCTCATCGAGCCCAACGCAGCGGTAAGAGATGTTCCCGGGCTGGGGGATACGGGCGCTTCGGCACAGTCCAGTGCAGGGCAGAGCCCCCTGGAGTCCAGGGCCGCCGAGCAGAGCAGCTCCCAGGGGCACAAGAGAGCAGTTTTCCTTGGTCTGTTGTGTAGGCAGCAGGTCAGGACTGAGGGGCACCCGCAGAGCTGGGGGGGATCCCAGGGCCGGGCTAGCAGGGGGCTGTGAGTCGGGGTGCAGGGGATGGGCAGAGCTGGGGGAGCCCTGGCTGGGCTAGCAGGGGGCTGTGGGTTGGGATTGAGATGGGGGGATCCCAGGGCCGGGCTAGCAGGGAGCTGTGAGTCAGGGTGCAAGGCACATTCATGAGCCCTCTGCTCCCCATTTCCAGCAATCCCGATGCGTGGCAGGGTCTGGGTGCCCGGGAGTGGCAGGGAAGGTGGGGAGATGCCCCCAGCCCCAAGGCAGAGGGCAGCCTGCCAGGCTGGGCTGGAGGCCGAGTGCAGGCAGGATGCCCAGTGTCTCCCCTTCCCCGGTGGGAAGTGTCCGGAACAGCGTGTGCTCTGGCACCAGCGCAGCCCCCCAGGCTCCTGAACTCCCCTTTGTCCAGACAGGGCAGGGCATGGAGGGGGACAGCTGATGGGGAAGAGAAGACTGAGAGGGGACATGATAGCAGTTTTCAGGTATCTAAAAGGGTGTCATAAGGAGGAGGGAGAGAACTTGTTCACCTTAGCCTCTAAGGATAGAACCAGAAGCAATGGGCTTAAACTGCAGCAAGGGAGGTCTAGGTTGGACATTAGGAAAAAGTTCCTAACTGTCAGTGTGGTTAAACACTGGAATAAATTGCCTAGGGAGGTTGTGGAATCTCCGTCTCTGGAGATATTTAAGAGTAGGTTGGATAAATGTCTATCAGGGATGGTCTAGACAGTAGTTGGTCCTGCCATGCGGGCAGGGGACTGGACTCGACCTCTCGAGGTCCCTTCCAGTCCTAGAATCTATGGGTCGCGCACAGAGGCTGGAGGGGTGCGGGGGGGCGAGGCAGGCCAGCCTCTCAGCGTGTCTCTGGCACCCGCAGGTCACCCGCAAGTTTGGGATCCCGGCGCTGAAGCAGGCCATGGAGTGGTTCGGGTACCACGGCGGGCCCTGCCGCGCCCCCCTGCGCCCGCTGAGCGAGGCCCAGCTGCAGGAGCTGCGCAGGGACTTCAGCATCAATGGGTGGCTGTGACGGGGGAGGGGAAGGGGGGTCCTCACTCCTCCCCCCTCTGCTCACCTTCCCCTCACTGGCGCCCTCCCTCTCTCTCTCTGCTTCCCAGGAGCACCCAAGCCCCCTCCCCAGGGTAGGGGTGCAGACCCCCCAGAGCTGGCCAAGGGGGCACAGCCCCTTCCCCCCACAAACCCCCTGTGGCACGGCAGAGCCAACCCACAGGCCTCAACAATATGGTGGATTCCCAGGTCCCTCCAGAACCTGGGCCGGCCCAGAGCCACTTCCCCCCCTTCTCACTTCCCTGGAGAGACCTGGCTGTCTGGGGAGGGGCAGGGTCCCTGGTGCACCATGAGCTGTCAATAAACCCCTGGCATCCGCACTGCGCCCGCCTCCGCCCTCCTCACTCATGGAAGGTGGAACCGCCCCGCGGCCTGGAGGAGGCACACTGCTCCCTGGAGACACCTCGTGGCCGACGGGGGCAGTATCCTCTCCCAGCAGGAACATGGGGGCTTGGGCAGGCCCACACTGGTTCCCAGGAGGCGCAGGGCAAGTCAACGTGGGCACACAGAGCATAGAGCGAGGGAGGGCTATGCCAGCGTATCAGTGCCCTGCCCCTAGCACCTGGCATGCTGTCCTTTCCCCACTGGAGCTGGGCTTTAGCACCACCCCGGGAAAGCCAAGGCCCTGCCCCGCTGCCCAGTGCTCCCCCCCACCCCCCCTGGAGCCAGCCAGCGTGGGGCACCCAGATCCCAGCGCCAGCAGGCAGAGCTGGGCCAGGACACGAGAACCTGGTGCCAAGGCCGGGGTCTCTGAACGGGGCTCCAGGGCACGGGACCCCGCCCCAGGCCGGACAGTCACTGCTCCTGGGCCCCTTTTTTCCAGGACTCTGGGCCTGTCCTGGGCCCCTCCCCTGCTCAAACCTGGGAAGGGCTGGGGGGTATAAACCCCTGGGGGTCACCCTCCCTGAGCTGGGGGATGACGGGAGGGATGGGCAGGCCCGGCCCCAGCTCACCTCACAGAGCCACACACAGCAGGGCAGGTTTGGCAACGTGGTTTATTTGCCAAGGCCCCGCGGGGGCGGCGCGGGGGAGGACACAGCAAGGCACGAGGGCAGCAGCAGCAGCAACGCGGCCAGGGCTGTCCACACCCCCCCCCGCCCCCCCCAGCCGGGCCAAGCCCTGGGCTCCCTGCACCAGCATCAGGAGTGACGGCTACTGCTCCCAGCAGAACCGACACCAGAGACAAGCAGTAGTGGGGAAGGGGGGAGTCCCGTGTGCAGCTCCGCTGGTGGCCCCCATCCTGCCCGCTGCCCCATGAGCCCAGCCCTGGCTCCCCCCACCTCACACTGCTGATGTCCTTCAGCCCCTGCTCTTCTAGCCCTCTAGGGCTGCAGCCCAGCCCTGCCCCTGCCCTGCGGCCCCCCAGACACCGGCACTCACCAGGCTGCAGCAGGCCCCAGTGCTCACTAGGGCTGAAGGGAGACTGTTGAAGGGACAGCGTGAGCGCGGGCGGTGCAGACTCACAGCGCCCCCGGAGCCCTTCAGCGCTCACAGCCTTGACCCAACCCTGTGCCAAGGCACTGACAGGCAATAGAGACCGGACAGCCCCCCCAAGTCTCGCTGTCCAGGGCACGGCTGAGAGGAGCCGTGGGCCTGCTCAGGCCAGATGCCCCTGGGAGAGCTGAGGGGGAGGCACGGGCCATGGGGCCAGGACACCCACAGCAAGGGAAGGGGGGAGCCTTGCCCTGCCCCCAGCATCAGAACAAGGGGCAGGGAGATACCAGCTCCCTGCCACGGCCACATCCCACTAGCGAAGTCAGGCCTGTGTCAGCACCCTGCTGGGGAGGGGCACTATTCCCGCTGAGCTTGGGGGGCACCGACTGGGCACTACCCCCCTGCCCGTCATGCCTGGCTTTGGGGAAGCAGGTGCAGCAGCTCCCAGCTGCATCCCCTGCTAACCACGGGCTCCAAGGCCCTGGCAGATTGCCCCCTCCACTGCCCCACACAGCCCAGCAGCAGGGCTGGCTGCAGGGGCTGGGCCCAGGTGTCTGTATGGAGGGTCCCAAGGCAGTGAGCAGAGCCCCAGAGAAGGGGGTCTCCTGTCTCCCCCTGGGCGGGGGGCAGCACTCAGAGCCCCCAGGACCCGGGCACTCGGAGGAAGTGCTGTAACCAGCAGGAGGGACACAGCCAGCCATGGCTCTGCCAACACCCCTACCCGGCCTGGCTGGGCACCGCAGCTCCTGCCCCGCAGGCTCTTGGAGGCCAGGCCGGCCAGCGGCAGTGGAGTCCCGTGGCGGAGGGTCACGCTGGGAGGTTGTGTGCGGACTTGGAGGCACTTTGAGCTCTCTGGATCACGGCCGGGCACTTCTCCCGCCGCAGCAGCTTGTTGTTCTCAAAGAAGCCTTCGCTGCGGGGCACCCCATGGGAGCCGTCGGGGAAGGTCAGGAGCCCTGGGGGAGGGAAGAGCAGGGAGTCACGGGGAAGGGAGCTGCACACACCAGGGAGGAGCAGGGTGGTGGGAGAGCGGGGCAGCAGGGGCCAAGGGGGGAACAGGGGTTGTGCTGGAGAGCAGGGCTGCCTGCCCGGCTCTGCCCAGGCCGTTCGTCCCGCTGCTCTTGCTGGGAGGGGCTGTGGCTGCTCGCCAGGGCTGCCTGGGACTCACCGAAGCCGTCCACACGCCCGCTCTTGAACTCGCCCTCGAAGGTCATTGAGTCGTAGCGCGTGAAAACTCCGACGCCATTGAACTTCCCCTGCACAAACTCCCCCTCGTACCTGCGCAGACAGACAGCCCCGCAGCGTCAGGCTCCCCGCCCACCCACCTGCACCCCGCAGCGTCAGATTCCCCGTCCACGCCCCGCAGCGTCAGGCTCCCCGCCCACCCGCCTGCACCCCGCAGCGTCAGGCTCCCCGCCCACCCACCTGCACCCGCAGCATCAGATTCCCCGTCCACGCCCCGCAGCGTCAGGCTCCCCGCCCACGCCCTCCCGCACCCCGCAGCGTCAGATTCCCCGTCCACGCCCCGCAGCGTCAGGCTCCCCGCCCACCCGCCTGCACCCCGCAGCGTCAGATTCCCCGTCCACGCCCCGCAGCGTCAGGCTCCCCGCCCACCCACCTGCACCCGCAGCATCAGATTCCCCGTCCACGCCCCGCAGCGTCAGGCTCCCCGCCCACGCCCTCCCGCACCCCGCAGCGTCAGATTCCCCGTCCACGCCCCGCAGCGTCAGGCTCCCCGCCCACCCGCCTGCACCCCGCAGCGTCAGATTCCCCGTCCACGCCCCGCAGCGTCAGGCTCCCCGCCCACCCGCCTGCACCCCGCAGCGTCAGGTTCCCCACCCACGCCCCGCAGCGTCAGGCTCCCCGCCCACGCCCTCCCACACCCTGCAGCGTCAGGCTCCCTGCCCTCCCCACAGCATCAGGCACCCCACCCGCCCGCCCGCGCCCTGCAGCGTCAAGCTCCCTGCCCGCGCCCGCCCGCGCCCTCCCGCACCCCACAGCGTCAGGCTCCCTGCCCTTCCCGCAGCGTCAGGGTCTCCACAGGCACCCCGCCACGTGAGACTCCCCGCCCACGCCCCACAGCGCCAGGTGTGGGGTAAACAAGAGCAGAGAGGAGAGGGTCTCCGTGGGGTGGGAGGGCACAGACACACGACTCAGCACCAGCACCCCTCAGCCATCCCCAGTCCCCACGGACGAGAAAGGCCAGTTGCCCCAGCTCCCCAGGGTAGCCCCAGCAAGGCGCCGTACCCACCTGGAGCCATCGGAGAAGGTGAGCACTCCGCAGCCATGGAACAGCCCGTTCTCAAAGTGACCCAGGTAGGTGCTGCCATCCGCAAATGTTAGCTGGCCAACGCCGTGCCTGCGGCCTAGGCAACAAGAGCGGGCGGCGTCACCAGCACCCACAGCCTGGGGAAGGGGCCCCAGTGCCCAACCGAGGGAGAGGTGCAGGGTTGGGCAGGGCACTGCTGGGGGTCGCAGATGGGAAAACCCAGAGCTAAGCTGGCCCAGCTGGGGAGCTCAGGTTGCTGGGGCTCAGTGGGGCCCATGCCCCACACCGAGCCTGGAACCCCGGCACTCATGGCCGCTCTGCTGGCTGCCGGTGCCCAGGGACACGCAGGGGAGAGCCCGAGAGATCCAGGGGAAGGCAGCTTGTCCTCACGGCTGGGCTCTGCGCCGTCAGCTCCACAGGCCAATGGGGCAGGAGGGTTTGGACTTAGCAGCCTCTCCCACCCCCCAGGCCAATCCACACGTGGGGAAGGCATCTGCCACCCACCCGGACACAGGAGGGTCAAGGGAGAGGAGGAGGGGAGCACAGGGTAGTCCCGACAGGGCACATTCATGGTCCACGCTGGCAGGAAGCTGCCGGGTGCCGGGGCAGACGTCCCCAAACGCAGGTTGCTCCAGGGCTGCTGCCAGCTTTCCCTGTGCCAGGGCAGGGCTGCCTGGGCTGGCCCGTGCAGCTCAGGAATCCCCAGGCCCGAGCCGGTGGGGGGAGAGGTCACGGCCTGCTCTCATCCAGAGGGGCTGGGACCCCGGGGCAGTGTGTGGCAGTGCTGCTCAGCAGCCGGGTGAGAGGTGCTGCCTAGACAGACCCGGCTCCCCAGAGAGGGCAGCCCCCACACCGCCAGGGACAGGGCTCCCTGGCAGCCAGGGGTCCTCTTCCCCAGTGTAATGGGCTGAGGCCAAGGGGGAAGGCAGGAGATCAGGCTGCCCTGTCCCAGGAGTTGGGGAGCGGGGGAAGGCCCGTGGAGGGCAGGGGCAGATGCTGTCTGGGGAGAACCTGGGTTCCTGATTCTTTAAGGGCCTGGCACTGGAAGCCTTGTCACGTAGGGAGGGGCAGGCTCCCCTCTCCCAGCCAGCCGGCCCTGCCCTGGGAAGGAGGGCACCATACAACCTGTGGGACGGATTGGAGCAGGTGCCTCTCCCCGCCCTGCCCGCAGAAGAGGCTAGCAGGCGGTGCCCAGCACAGATGCCAGGGGCTGTTTGCAGCCCGTCTGGGTGGAGCCAGGGGAGGGTAATGGAATGGGCCAGCTGGGAGGCACAGCCAGTCCATGGCGCTGCACCCTGCTCACCTTCCTTCCACTCCCCGCAGTACTCCTCCCCGCTTGAGTAGGTGAAGGAGCCCTTGGTCAAGGTCATGGTGCCAGCTCCGGGGCGGGCGAGACGACACCTGTAAGGAAGGGGCAGGTGAGAACACCCAGCAGGCACTGGGGGTAAGACACCCAGGGCTGGGAGCCTTCTGGATGTGCAGGGCCCATGCCATGTGGTTTGCCATTGTTCTGAGGCCTCACCCTGCCCCCAGTGCCCTGCTGCGGGAAGCTCTCCCTCTGCCCAAAGCATGCCCGCGTTCCACGCCCAGTGCAAGCTCCTTGGCCTCTCCCTCAAGGCTCTGCCTAGCACCGGCCGGCACTTCCCCATTCCCTTTGGATCGCCTCCCACTCCCAGTGCCTCTCTGAGGCCTGTCTAGGCCTGACCTGCCAGGGGATGCCCTCTATGCACACTGCTAGTCAGGAGCTGGCTGGGGGCTGAGCCCTCTTGGGCCAGCAGCCCCTCCAGCTGACTTGACATTGAATCCTCCAGGACCACGCTGCAGCCCCACAGACGGCCTGGCAGCTGCCTAGACGGGGGGAGGAATGAGCCCTGGAACCGTACCGACCTCCATGCCCTGAGCAGACAAGGCACCTGCGCAGGCAGGCAGGCTAAGGAGCTCCCTGCAGGTAAAGATGGCAGCTCCGGATTGGGAGCTGAGGAGGACAGGACTTCCTGCTCCGAGTTAGAGACTAACCCGTCGCTGGATTCCGCAGAGCAAACAACTCTGCTCAAAGCTGAGCTGCTGCGTACTAAGGGATGGGGGAAGGTGTACGCCACGTCGCTCTCTGTGCACGGCTGAGCGAGCGTGAGCCGGGACTGCCCAGCATTTCAGGGTCAGCTCTCTGCTGGCTTTACAGTTTAAATGACTCAGGAGTTGACTGTCGTAGGCCGGTCGCCTGATCCATGTTTCCAGAACCTCAAAATACCTGGGGACCTGCTGACTGCCTGGACAGACTCTTGGATTTGGGGCCTGCAATGTCTGCAGTGGGTAGGCTCTCATTTGCATAAGGGGGACCTAATCAAGCCCTTTTGGTGATTCTGTGATCTCGGGTGAGGATTTACTGAGGGGCTTCCAAAGGGGAGAAGGCAGCCAGGCCACCCTTTGCTTGCCTGGCCTTGCCGCTCCTGTCCAGCAGTCTCTGGCCACCTGATGCCATCATGCCCGGAGAGAGGATTGTGTTTCCCCCACCCTCCCAGCTGGCCAAGGAAGGGTAGGAGTTTAGCCACAGACAGCCGCTAAGCTTTGACACCTGCCAGCAAGTAACCTCTAGGAGCCAGCAAGACCTTCCGAGTCAGTGCTAAAAGCACTGGGTATTACCCCAGCCCAGCTTCCGGCGGCGGAACCAACCGAGAGTCACAACCACCATCCTTCGGGGTTTGCTCTTCTCTTCCAACTTACCAGCAGAGGGCTGCTGCTACCCCCCTTCGTGCACGTAGGGTTTAAGCTCCAGCACATGGCTGGTAGCGAGCACACCAGCATGCAGTGGGGCTGGGCCCCAGAGAAGTTAGGTGAGAGTGGCACCTGTACAACAGCTCTCAAACTCCTGACTGCCCTAGGGGAAACAGCCTCCTTGCCCAGGAGATCGCACGCATATCTCCTGGGTTAGGCGCTGTATGTTTAATCCTGAGAAATCACGTGGTTTTCACCTACATTTGTCACTTGAATTGTAAACGAAACGTCCCAACAGAACTCCAACCAACACGGCTTGTTACACGGAACCGTGCGCGGATTTGGCTGGGGGGTGATTTTGGCCCTCCCTGAATCACTATTCAACAGGAATAAAGCTATCGACTGGCACCGAGATTCATAACGCTGCTCCCTTGGGGCGGACGGCTATGCAGGATGGCTGCCTTCCCACAGTATCACACCGAGCTTAGAGGGAATTGTTGGATTAAATAACCCGGATCGTTGCTTGCTACTAACCCACTTTCTCAATGTGACTTGTCCATGCTTTTTGCTGAATTTAGTAAATAAAATACATGAACTGGAGACCTGCCTAGTTTGCTTCTTTCTTCGCCAGATGTCAGGTTCTGGACCTGCAAAGTCCCAAGGTAAAGAAGAGGAAACTGTGCCCCACCTAGTGGTGGTCCATAGAACTGCCCCATAACCCTCCCCTAAATGACAGGTTTCAGGGTAGCAGCCGTGTTAGTCTGTATCCGCAAAAAGAAGAACAGGAGTACTTGTGGCACCTTAGAGACCAACAAATTTATTAGAGCATAAGCTTTCGTGGGCTACAACCCACTTCTCTGGATGCATAAATGGCACCTGCACAGGGACACAGCTGGGTTTTGAGGGAAAAACTGACGTCTGTATTAACAGATCCTGTCAGTAGCAATGTAGAACCAACCATTGGGGCCCAGCCAGCCAAGCTGCCAGCTGACCAGTTCTAGACTCCTCCCGCCCCAGTGGAGAGTCACCTCGAGCGCGGAGAGGCAGGATGTTTGCACACCGCCAGGGTATAACAAAGGCCAGGTGAATCAGGTGCTGAATACAGGCCTGGGGAGAGCCAGGCAAACACCTTCTGTGAAAGGCTGGATTTGACTAGGAACTCCATGGCCACTGGGGTATCAGCCAGTTCCTCAAGGCCCGGGATCATGCACTGGGAGAGGAAGGCTGGAAGGCCCTGTCAGTCCTTGCATTAGAGATTGCGTTCACCAGTTCAACTCTGCGCTTCACATGGTCACAAGGCTAACCTTGGCCAGATGGCCTGACATGTCCACACCAGGGACTGTCACATCAGTTAACCCTTTGTGGTTCCCCAGTGTAGAGATGGGTTGTGGGAGGCTGAGGGATTTGCTACTCGCCAGATGGCTCAGGGAGCAGGACCCAGCCACCTTCTGGGTGTTCCTGATCCTCGCTCAATAAGGCTGAGGCTGTGTCCTAGACTGCTGCTTGGAGAATCTTGCAGAGACTGCCCTGGAGGAGGAGTCCGACGTCTTGCCCAACTCAGGCCTTGGTCAGACTATGGGTCCTGTCCCTGGAGGTGCCCTGAGCCGGGATCAGAGCGGACTCCAGGAAATGCCCACAGGGGAGACGGGAGTTTGAGAGCTGGGGACCGGTGACCACCCCAGGACAGAAGATCCCTGCTCCTCAGCTAGCAGTGACCAGTCCGTGTGCTCAGTTCAGGTTGCTGTTGCCTGTGGCTTTTGTTTCATCAGCCCAGAGTCAAAGCCCAATAGGGCTGCACCTCCATGAAATAGTGGAGAGGCGTCTCATTCGAAGGGCGAGGAGCCCTGCTCTGTCCGCGCCAACGGTGGAGCTCTGGGTTCGGCTTGCTGCTCCCTCAAGGCACAGGGCTACTGCTGAGTATCACAGGCCACCTCCCATCCCTAGCTAATGAAGTCCTCTGATGGGGGGGGAAGGGTAGGCAGGGGACACTCTCTGGCCCGGACAATGAAATCACAGCTGCTGAGGTAGGCTGTCCCACTGACTCCCCAGCACTGACACCTGTTGTGGTTCTGTACCAGTAACTATCAAATCCCCTGCCAGGGCTGTGCCGGCAGCACTCCCGCTTCCCAGCGGAGGGAGGGAGAAATCTTGCTGCCATGGAGCTCAGGCTGCCAAGGTGGGGAGGGGGCATGAGGTGCCCGGATAGTTCTGGAGGGTGCCACATGAGCAGCAGTGGTGCCCCCTGCCTTCCCAGTGCGCCTCTGCTCTGCCCTACAGGGCCCCAGTAGGGGTGAGAGGACAAGGGGGCTAATCAGTGACCATTGTGGTGGTGGGTCTCCAATAACCCAACAATTCATTCCTCACAAGGGCCATTGGACTGAGAGCTCGGTGTGCCAAGCCCCTCTACTCAGACTTCAACCAGCCAGTGAGACTGAGGACCTGGCCTCCCAGGCCGGGGGGGGGGGGGGGGGAAGCTTCCAGCACCAGAGTCCCCTCTTCCTACCCCAGCTCCTCCCAGCAGCGCAATTGGAAATGCAGATTCAAAAGGAGCCACGTGGGAGAACCAGGTCCTCCTGGGGATTCGTTGGGTCAGGCCCTTGGACATAACCATGCCCACATGGAGATCACTGAGAGAGGAGCAGAGATTTGCTGGGGTCACGCTGGCCTCCAGCGAACGGAGAGAGGGTCGAACTCAGTTTTCCAGCTCAGAGGTCAGTGAGTCTGTAAGTCCCAGCTGCACTTTACCCTGGACTTCACTCTGCTCATTTCCGTGAAAGGGGGGGGGGGGGAAGAGGACACTGCCAGGTTGCCAGGAGAGGTGTCACAAATCCACATACAGCCCAAGGAGCACGCTGGTAGTGTGAGAACCACGTGGACGGCTTTAGTCCTCCCCCGCGTTTCTCAGTTCCCCAGATGTTGTTCTAGTGCCCAAAGCCTAGGAAGGGAAACTGCCGGCTCTATTCAGAGGGCAGCAGCAGTGGTGAAAAATCAGAACCTGTTTCCCTGGTCCCCCAGCTTGGGCAGGCGCCGCAGTTTGACTCACAGGCACGTTGGGATTTGAATGTCTTGCCTCCACAGCCTCCACTCCATCTCATTTTCCCCTTTAGTTACTCACCAACCCCCAATTCCAATCACCAGGATACAAGAAGTGCCACCAGCCTTCTAGTTCAATTTGCAAAACCAAGAGCCAACACCCAAAGAGGCTGAGAGTTTAATCAGCATTTCCATTCAAATCCAGGCTCAGCCGCTCATTTGGAAAAAGCTGTTCCTGGGAGAACCATGATGAGCTTGTAATGGCCAAGAGAAGCCAGAGATGCACCCGCAGCACAGCACTAGCCTGGTGTGCAGCTCCCACGAGCCATGCTTCCCTGTACACACGCTGCCCCTCTCACGGACCAGCCAACGGTTCAAGCTGCAGGCCTTACACTGCAAGCTAAGAGAAAGGGGAAGAGGGAACGTACCAGCATCACGCTCTGGGACGGGGATGGGCTGCTCCCTCTGAGAGAGAGGATGCTCGCTTGCTTACCTCCATGGAAGCTGAGAGCCAGAGAGCTCCTCAGCCTGCTAGCAGGATGTATTGTTGAGAAGGACCAAAGCGAGACTGCAGGGGCTTCTTGTCGAGAAGATAGATGGCCCTTAGTCAGTGCCAAGCTGGTAAATGAACTGAATGCTCTCTGCTGAGGTCATTAACAGCCAGTGCTCGGGCTCCCAGAGCCCACATCAGCCTGGAGGAGAGGCCTGGGAGGGGTGGGGACGGGACACAGAGAAGCACTGGTTTGGATGGCTTCATAGGGAGATGCACAGAATCCAGGCACCAGAAATCACAAATCTGGGAGAGAGGAAGTAATGGAGGAAAGAGAAATGGAGCTGCCTGGGGACCATGGATTGTCCTGCCTCCCACAGAAAGGGGCGTACACCTCTAGTAACAATTCCACCAAGATGTGAGTGCAGGTCAAAACCTGCCATGTGGCACATAATCTACACTGTGTGTGCATGCCAGTCCTTGTCTAATGCAATGGTTCTCAACCAGGAGTCCAGGGCCCACTGGGGGACCGCGAGCAGGGCCAGCATTAGACTTGCTGGGACTCAGGGCAGAAAGCCGAAGCCCCACCGCCTGGGGCTGAAGCCAAAGCCTTAGCTTCACAGGTGTGGGGTGGACGGGCCATGGAATTTGCATAGCATGCTGGGGAGGCCTCAGAAAGAAAAAGGTTGAGAACCCCTGGTGTAATGGATGCAACAGTCCTTCCAGCAGCAATCTGCCCCCACTACAACAGGCCTCGAGATACCCCAAGCTGTCCTATGCAAGACGCGAAAGCGCCACTAGAACTCAGCCAGCAACTCAGAGCAAGCCACCCCCCTTGAATCGGCACCCGACCCTCACCCCAGCCAATGAGCCGAGCCAGGCCGCAGGAGAGATCCATGTGAACTGACCCGAGGTGCCCCTTGCTAGGAATGACCTCATCTGCCAGCCATGGAGGCTGAATGTATGCACCCCCCATGAGCTTCCAGAAAAGTGTCCCTCAGGTGACCCCACACAAATCACCCCCTGCAGCCCCCACTCCTGAACCCCATGCCTCCACCACCTGCAGCCCCAACCCCACACTCCTGTATCCTACTCCCCCACCCCACCCCTCCACCACCTGCACCCCCAACCCCACACTCCTGTACCCTACTCCCCCACCCCACCCTTCCCCCACCTGCACCCCAACCCCACTCCTGTACCCTACTCCCCCACCCCACCCCTCCACCACCTGCACCCCCAACCCCACTCCTGTACCCTACTCCCCCACCCCTCCCCTCCCCCCCAACCCCACACTCCTGTACCCTACTCCCCCACCCACCCCCACCTGCACCCCCAACCCCACACTCCTGTACCCTACTCCCCCACCCCTCCCCTCCCCCCCAACCCCACACTCCTGTACCCTACTCCCCCACCCCACCCCTCTACCCCCTCGCACCACCCCCTGTACCCTACTCCCCCACCCACCCCCACCTGCACCCCCAACCCCACACTCCTGTACCCTACTCCCCCACCCCTCCCCTCCCCCCCAACCCCACACTCCTGTACCCTACTCCCCCACCCCTCCCCTCCCCCCCAACCCCACACTCCTGTACCCTACTCCCCCACCCACCCCCACCTGCACCCCCAACCCCACACTCCTGTACCCTACTCCCCCACCCCTCCCCTCCCCCCCAACCCCACACTCCTGTACCCTACTCCCCCACCCACCCCCACCTGCACCCCCAACCCCACACTCCTGTACCCTACTCCCCCACCCCACCCCTCTACCCCCTCACACCACCCCCTGTACCCTACTCCCCCAGACACCCCGGGCCGGCGATACCGGGGGTGGGGCCCTCACCTGGACTCCGCGTTTCACCACCGGCGCCGTTCCCCACTGGGGGTCCTGGTCCCCATCGACGGCCGCCAGCGCCGCGGACCGCCCGGCTTCCCCCACACCCGGCCCCCCAGCCCCACCCCAGCAACTTGGGCAGCGACACTAGACCCCATCTCCACGTGTCATTGGCTGTTACCATGACAACGCGTAGCAACACGGCTTCCCATTGGCCAGATTCGCAGGGTCTGTCACCAGTCGCCATCTTTATGAGGGGCAAAGATTCTACCCAAGAGTCGTCATTGCTGTGAGCGGCTAGAGACACCCCCACCCTGATCTCGCCATGTTTGTGCGGGGCCAGCCGCAGTACTCCTAGGGCGGCCATGTTTGTGCGGGGCCAGCCGCAGTACTCCTAGGGCGGCCATGTTTGTGCGGGGCGAGGGACTCCCTGACTTGGCCAACTGCCTTCCCCCCTCTTTCAAGGGGCTGCGGCAGGGGGTTCTGGCTGGGGGTGCGGGCTCTGAGGTGGGGTCGAGGATGAGGGGTTTGGGGTGTGGGAGGGGCTCAGGGCTGGGAGTTGGGGTAGAAGGCGCAGGCTCTGGGAGGGAGTTTGGGTGTGGGAGGGGCTCAGGGCTGGAGCAGGAGATTGGGGTGCGGGAGGCGTTTTGGGGTGCAGGGTCCCAGTGGCGCTTGCTGCGGCTCCCAGAAAGCAGCCGCCAGGTCCCTACGGCCCCTAGGCACATGAGTGGCCAGGGAGGCTCCACATGCTGCCCTTGTGCCCACAGGTGCAGCCCCCCGCAGCTCCCACTGGTCACAGTTCCCGGCCAATGGGGGCTGCAGAGCCAGCACTTGGGCGGGGGCAGTGCGCGGAGCCTCCCTGGCTGCCCATCCGCCTAGGGGCTTCAGGGACCTGCTGGTCACTTCCGGGATCCGTGCGGAGCCAGGGCAAGCAGGGAGCCTGCTTTAGCCCCGGGTCCCTGCTATACCCCTGACCGGACTTTTAATGGTCCAGTCAGCAGGGCTGACTGGAGCTGCCAGGGTCCCTTTTCGACAGGGTATTCCAGTGGAAAACTGGATGTCTGGCAACCCTAGCCCCGATCCCCCGGCCCAGCCTTCTGCCCGGTCCCCAGCCATGGCCCTGTCCCCTCTGAGCCTGGTCCCCAGCCAGGCCCTGGCCCCCCACCCAGCCTCCTGTCTGGTCCCCAGCCCTTTCCCCTCAGAGCCTGGTCCCCAGCCATGGCCCTGGCCTCCTGGTCCAGCTTCCTGCCCAGTCCCCAGCCACAGCCCCTGCACCCCAGGGTGCCAGGACCCACATGCTTTTCAGACCAGATGCACAGGTTAGCGTCTTTGGAAGGACTGCTGCCTATGAGCCCAGAGAGAGATGCTAGGGCATCGTGCGATTGGCCAGTGCGGTTCCCTCTGGGCAGCTGCCCATGTCCCTGATGTCCCTTTCCAAAATGCCTTCCTGCTTGTGTCTGGACGAGCAGTTGTGGCTAAGGCAGCAGTGGCATTGGGTACCCTCTGGGAACACTGGCAGAACTGGCACAGCTACACATACTGGCCAGTTGTTTATGTGCAGGCGCTGCTCCCTTTAGCCATGTCACCCGCTCCAAAACCATCAGTCAGACTTCCTGGGCTGAACATCCCATGGCATGCATGAGTGACTGGGTTTCCCTGTATGGGGGCGGAAGGGCGGGAAAGGCCAAGGCCTGCACTTGTGACCATGATAAAGAATCTCAGAGTCACTTCCTTCTAACACTGAACAAGGAACTTTATTAGAGTGAGGGAAACAGTACTAGCCCTAAAGCCACTCTGTCTGTCCCAGAGAGCTCCTGTCCAGAACCTTCCCCAGCCTCCTACCGGCCTGCCTCCCTGCTACAAGTTAAAGAAACAGCATGCATAGCCTTACAGGACTGCACATGCTTTAGGCTGGTACCAGCCTTTCCCCCAGAGAGCTGGGGTCTGGGGGGGGGGGGGGGATACAGTGTCCTTAGAGCCCGTGGTCTGTAGTTCAGGAGAGGTCACAAGTGGGGAGCATCTGCATGAGGGAGGCCTGGTGCTTCCTGTTTGAAAACACGGGTACAGGTGCAGTAGGATAGAAGAAGTCACAGGAGTGGAGTGGAGGGAGGGTGACGTTGACTCAGGGGAACTAGAGTCCCTGCCTATGGATGGATCATCCTTACCTCTCTCCAGCTATTCAGCCAACCTGCCAGATGCTTTAGCTTTAGCTGAGTCTCCTTGCATTAGTACTTGTGGCACCTTAGAGACTAACAAATTTATTAGAGCATAAGCTTTCGTGGACTACAGCCCACTTCTTCGGATGCATATGCTCTAATAAATTTGTTAGTCCTTGCATTAGGAGATCCACTTGACAGACAAAAACATAAATGATGCAATGAGTAGGAGGAGCTTAGAGAAAGGGCGTGGCCAGTGCAGTAAGTGGGAGGAGTTTAAAGAAGAGACTGGTCAGTGCAGTGAAGGGGAGATTGGGGGAAGCACAGGTTTAGTCAGTGAGTGAGAGAGGTTTAGGGAGAGGGTGTTGGTGCCTCCTGGGAGGGGGCTAGAAAGGGGAGTAGTCATTGTAGTCAGTGGGAGGAGTTTAGGGAAGGGGCGTGGCCAGCACACTGAGGAGGAATAGGCGCGGAGAGCACCTGACTGATTCCGGGGACGTGGCCAGGGCAGCCAGTGGGAGGGGTTTAGGGAAGGGGCGTGGCCAACACTCCAAAGAGGAGGAATAGGCGCGGAGCGCACCGTGTCTGGTTCCGGGGGCGTGGCCAGGGCAGCCAGTGGGAGGGGGTTAAGGAAGGGGCGTGGCCAACACTCCAAAGAGGAGGAATAGGCGCGGAGCGCACCGTGTCTGGTTCCGGGGCGTGGCCAGGGCAGCCAGTGGGAGGGGTTTAGGGAAGGGGCGTGGCCAGCACTCCAAAGAGGAGGAGTAGGAGCGGAGCGCACCGTGTCTGGTTCCGGGGGCGTGGCCAGGGCAGCCAGTGGGAGGGGTGTAGGGAAGGGGCGTGGCCAGCACTCAAAGAGCAGGAGTAGGCGCGGAGCGCACCTTGTCCGGTTCCGGGGGCGTGGCCAGGGCAGCCAGTGGGAGGGGTTTAGGGAAGGGGCGTGGCCAGCACTCAAAGAGCAGGAGTAGGCGCGGAGCGCACCGTGTCTGGTTCCGGGGGCGTGGCCAGGGCAGCCAGTGGGAGGGGTTTAGGGAAGGGGCGTGGCCAGCACACTGAGGAGGAATAGGCGCGGAGCGCACCGTGTCTGGTTCCGGGGGCGTGGCCAGGGCAGCCAGTGGGAGGGGGTTAAGGAAGGGGCGTGGCCAGCACTCCAAAGAGGAGGAGTAGGAGCGGAGCGCACCGTGTCTGGTTCCGGGGGCGTGGCCAGGGCAGCCAGTGGGAGGGGTTTAAGGAAGGGGCGTGGCCAACACTCCAAAGAGGAGGAATAGGCGCGGAGCGCACCGTGTCTGGTTCCGGGGCGTGGCCAGGGCAGCCAGTGGGAGGGGTGTAGGGAAGGGGCGTGGCCAGCACTCCAAAGAGGAGGAGTAGGCGCGGAGCGCACCGTGTCCGGTTCCGGGGGCGTGGCCAGGGCAGCAGGCGGGGCCCGGCTCGGGACTGGCCGGCGCTCGCTGGGGGCGTGGCCTGCGGGGGCGTGGCGGCGGCGGCGGCCCGCGGTTGGCTGCGGCGCCGGGTCAGCTGACGCGCGGGCGCCCCGCCACAGCCGGCCGGCCATGGACGAGAGCAGCCCGCTGGTGTCCCCGCAGCGGGCCCAGGCCGCCGCCTACGGGCTGCCCGCGGGGCCGGGCGGCGCGGTGCGGACTCTGCCCCCGCCGGCCCCCGCCGCGCCCGCGCCCTCCCCCTCCCCCTCCCCGCCCGGCTCCCCGCGCGCCCGCGACCGCGAGCGGCAGCCGCTGCTGGAGCGGGGCGCGGCGGGCGGCCGGGGCCCCGGGGCGGCGCAGGCCGCGGCGCAGGCGGCGGCGGCGCAGGCCCAGCGCGAGCGGAACGACTTCCCCGACGACCCCGAGTTCGCCGAGGTGGTGCGGCTGGCGGAGGCGGCCAGCGAGCGCGGCATCTTCCCGGAGCGCATCTCCCAGGGCTCCAGCGGCAGCTACTTCGTCAAGGACCCGCAGGGGGTGAGACCCCCCCCCGGGCCCCCTCCCCCCCCGGGCCCTCTGCGCCCCCAGCTCGGGGGCCCCCTCCCCCCCCGGGCCCTCTGCTCCCCCGGGCCCCCCTCCCCCCCGGGCCCTCTGCGCCCCCAGCTCGGGGGCCCCCTCCCCCCCCGGGCCCTCTGCTCCCCCGGGCCCCCCTCCCCCCCGGGCCCTCTGCGCCCCCAGCTTGGGGGCCCCCTCCCCCCCGGGCCCCCTCCCCCCCCGGGCCCTCTGCTCCCCCGGGCCCCCCTCCCCCCCCGGGCCCTCTGCGCCCCCAGCTTGGGGGCCCCCTCCCCCCCCGGGCCCTCTGCGCCCCCGGGCCCCCCTCCCCCCCCGGGCCCTCTGCGCCCCCAGCTCGGGGGCCCCCTCCCCCCCTGGGCCCTCTGCTTCCCAGGGGCTGCGGCCTGTGGACCCCCCCCCGCAGCGCCGCCGAGCTCGGGCCTCTTTCTGCTTCCTCATGCCCTGCCCGCCCCGCCCCTCGCGGGGCCCGGCTCCGTGTCTCTGGCCCAGCCGGTGGGGATGGAAAGCCAAGGGCCATGGGGGGGCTGTGCCGTGACAGCGCCTCCCCAGGGACTGCCGCAGGCTCTGGGTCAGGGCCCGGCTGCTGGATGGTGTCCCCGCTCTCCGCTGACCCACCCGCCCCGGTTCATGTCCGCGCCAGCTCCGGTTGTTGTGGCCAGGGGCATCCTGGGTTGTTGCCTGCAGAGTGAAGCGTGGGATGGGCTCCAGGTGCTGTAGGTATGGTTGGATCCTGTCCTTGTGTGTGTCAAACCTCCCCTCCCACACTTGCTGGGAACGCAGTGACTGCCAGAGATGGGCCCGCTTGTGTGCCTGTGAGCGACCCCGGGGCAGTGCCTGGCCTGCTCTGGTTAGACGCACAGGCCAAGACCCGGTTTGCGTGTGTGTGTGACTGTGTAGGAAGTGGTCTCCCTGCTGCAGGGTTTGACTGCCGTCAGTGCTCAGCCTCGTCCCATCTCACAGCATTCGGTGACTGTAGCGCCGGCTTAGCACGGGGCTCTCCGGGCTGGAGGGGTGGCCAGGACCTAAAGTCTGTGTCACCCTGAACCGAAGTGTGGATTTAAACTGACGGACGGTGGTGCCAGCTCCGGGCGCTGGTTTGTCTGGCTCTCTCTTCGGGTTTTGACGGGGGAGCAGCTTTCAGCTAAACCCAAGTGTTCCCACAGGTTTGCTCTGGTTCAGTTACAGGGATCAAAAGCTGGGTCTGAATGAACCGTGCGGCCTGGGCAGAGCTGACCCCAACTTGTCTGGGGGGGTCACCCAGAAGCCTAGCCCCCCAGGAGATGCCAGTTGTCAGGACTCTGCCGTGGAGTCTGGCCCTGTGTGCTGGGGTTGCACGCCCTGCAGTGGCCGTTGTCCCAGCCAGGGACCCTGCGCTAGAATCTCTGGGAGGGGCGCAGTAGGGGAGATTGATGCTCTCAGCCCAGCTCTGCCTGGCTCCCAAGCTCTGTCTGTGCTCCTGTCTCATTGCCTGGTTCCCTCTCACCCCTGTAGGCCTGGGGCTGCAGAACCCTTCCTGAGCCCATGGGTCTCACAGAGCCCCTCTGTCTGTGTCCCGGCCCTGTGGGGTCGCTGCTCCGACTCCATGGTACGGCGCTGTGGGAGCAGAACAAGACGTGCTCCCTGCAGGAGGGGGACGGACCAAGTCAGCGTGAAGTCCTCACCGTGTCTCCTCTCCCTGTGGGTCCGGTCAGCTGCGTTGCAGCATTCTTCAGGGCATTGATCGGGGCTGGGCGCAGGGCCGTGTGGCTGCCTTGTGACTCTCACTGCTAACCGGATTAGTCTTGCTGCTGCTTCCTGGCGCTCCCTTGTCAATTGCTGCCCCTGGAAGCCAGGCTTGGCTTGGCTGGGTTGTTCCCTGCCCCTGTCGTGGGCCAGCTGGGATTCTGGCTACCGGGTCTTCCACCGGCTGGGTCCTGGTGCGAAGGCGGATCTGCCCCAGCCAGAGGTGAGGCAATAGAGCCAGTGGGCAACTTGCTTTCCTCCTGGCTGTATGCCATCCCCAGCAATGAAGAGAGAGCGTGTGGGCTGGAAGCGTTGTCTGGGGGTCAAGAGACGGGGGTTATTCCTGGCACTCCTTGCGGGGAGCTGCCCATAACCATGTGTGTCTGGGGGGCTTTCAGATGGGAAGAAGTGCTGAAAGGCAGGGAAGGTTCTCCAGCCAGGAGATGGCAGAGGCCCAGTGCCCCGAGCACCTATCGCCGCTGGGCAGCAAGGAGCACTTGTCAAGCACCATAAGAAATGTGTGCAGCTGAGGGCCTGGTGCTGTGGGGTTTGGGGTGTGTGTGGGGTCCTGCTTTTCTAGCCCCCCTTGGCCCAGTGCACTCTCCCAGCCCTGTCCTCCTCTCTGCTTTTCCTGGGATCCCGAAGCACTCCGCAGACAAGGAATGAAGCAGGTAGATCAGTGTTCTGCCATTCTGCAGGCGTAGAAGGAAAGGGACTCGTACAGGGTCACCCAGTGAATCAGTGGCAGAGCCAGGAGCAAAACTGGCCAGAGTAGCACTGAAGTGCAGCCACCTCTGGGGTGGAGGGCCACAACGCACCATCCTGTGTGACGGATGAGTGGAGGGGAGTTTGAGGATACCAGGGAAAACCTTACTACAGAGGGGAAGTGCCCCCCGGATGTCCTCTGGCACTTGAGTGCACAAAGGGCTGAGCTGGACCTGATGGGATTCGACCCTGTGGCTCCAGGGAGTCCGACTTTTACACCTGACGCTCAGGCTGCCTGGCCATCCCCTTCCAGTGATGGGGCTCTCTGGGAACTTGCACCTGGGCAGAACCTGGGCAGGGGACACAGCGCTCCAGGGTCCTGGGCCCCCAGCCTGTGCTGCCGCCGGTCCCAAATGGCTCCATTCGCGGGGCTCGCGGTGGCATGGGGCCGTGGACAGTGGGGCGACTGGCGGGCCCCTGGGTGCGGGGTCTGAAGTGCCACTGCTAAGGGAATGGAGCTGCTCTGTCCTGTGGGGGGCGCTCTGTCTCGTGCTGTGTTGCTGCCCTTCCTTTCCCGCCCGCGTCTCCTCCCGGGCCCCTCGTTCGGGCCCCTGCTGCTGGCGCCGGCTGCTCTGTGTGCAGCATTGAGCACATGTGTGCTGCTAACAGACCCCGTGGTGCCCACTTGTCTCTTCCCCTCCCTCCCGCAGCTCAGGGCAGAGCAGGGCTCTTCCCTCCGGCACGCTACGCTGCCTAGGACTTTGCCCAGCCTGAGCCCCGTCCCTGCCACGGAGCCTCTCCTCCCCTCTCTGCAGTGTCCCAGCTGGCACGGCAGCAGGGCTGGCAGCGGGGGGGCTGTAGGGCGAAGGGCAGGGGCCCCGTGCTGCCTGTGGGCCGTCGCGGCCGTGCACCACTTCCTGCTTGCGGTCCCACCCCGGGAAGTGCCACCCACTGAAAGGGGGCCCGTGACTGAGCTGCTGACACTGCTTGGCTCTGGCCTGGTCCCGAGGAGGGCGGGGTACTCATGTGCCCTGCTGAATAACCAACCGTGGGAGGCTGCAGCCGGCTGCTCCCAGCTGGCTGTCCCTCCACCCCCTGCCTGGCTACTTGAACCCCTCCCCAGCCAGCGGAGAGCAGGGTGCACAGCTGTGGGACCTGGGGAGAGCCCCTTGGGCGGGGGGGTGCTGACCGTGCAGCTCATGGGTGCCTGGCTCGGGGGCTCAGCCCCTTACTTGGTGCACTGGGGCAGGAGTCACTGGCTGGCATGGTACGGGAGCCCCCTCTCTCCCCTGCCGGAGCTGCCGGGAACTCAGGGCCCTTGAATCTCGCCTGTGCAGCTAGAGCCAGGCCCTGGGGGTGCTGAGGCCTGGTCCTTGAGCTCCCTCTGTCGCTGCCAGTGCCCCCGCCACGTACTCCTGGGATCCCGACGGCTGCTGCCCTCGATAACCAGCCCTGGCTCCTCGCCCCAGGCTCCATGGCTCAGACCTGGCAGCCGTCCCTTCCCGTGGGGACCCAGACACTGCCCCTGAGGCTCCCTCCCTTTCCCGATGCTCCGACCCCGTCCCCCTTCCGTCTGCTGTAGTGCTCTGGGCCCTCCGCTGCCCCCGCGTGTGCCTGGCGCTGTGTGGGGGAGGTGCTGGGGGCTCTGCCCTGCGCCGGACACCAGGGGCTGCTGGGATGGGGCCCAAGGTTTACACCTGCCATGGCCGAGCCGGTCAGCGGGTGGCAGGCAGGAGCCAAGCCGGACTCCTCACGGCAGCTGCACGCAGCAGGCCCGTGCCAGGGAAGGGTGCGCCAGGCTTTAGCAGGTTGGAGCAGGTCCCAGCGTGGGGACGAGGATCCTGCGCCCGTGCGAGTTGGTATGGGCTGGGGCATGTTCACATCACCCCAGCCTGGGCAGCACTGGCTGGGCTGGGGCATGTTCACATCACCCCAGCCTGGGCAGCACTGGCCTTGCCATGAGCCCGCTGGGGCTGGGCCGGCTCTCTGCAGGTCTGGCTGTGCCCTGGCCAGGGGTCTCGGTGCCCTGGACTAGAGGGGACTGTGCAGATGGCTCCAGCTCTGGGCTCTGCTGCAGAGACTGTTCCACCTGGTTCCTTGGCAGGTGCCCAGGGGCCAGCCCAGCACGTGTCACTCGCCTGCACCTGGGGGTGGGGTGGGCAGCTGCTGGGGCGGGGACTCGCCCTCGGACGTGGACCCACGTGGCTTCACTCACCAGGGGTTCAGTGACTGATGGGCCAGTGGCCCTGACGTCAGGAGGCAGCTGCCTCTTCCTGGGGTCCCCTGCCAGGGGGCGGGGGGCCGCGTCTGGGGCAGAGCAGACCGTGCCTCTAGCACTGCTCCCGGGCTCTGGCTGGAGAATGGGGCTGCCCCTGACCAGGGCCAGCTGAGTCCTGATGCCCATCTCCCAGCCCTTCAGGTCCTGTGGCTGGACCCCAGTGGCGCACGTGTGGGGCGTGATCTTCGTACATACCCTCCATGGGGACGGCAGTGAAGAACGGGGGTTTGTCATGGGGATGTCCAATGGACTGACCAAGGCAGAACCCCCATCCCCGCAGCAGGCTTGCGATGCCCATGTGCCAGGGGGTTTGGAGCCCGGGACGCTGTAGCAGGCCTGGAGCAGTTCGGTTGCAGTAGGTCAAGGTGGAGATGGATCCCCCAGCCCATGAGCGTGTGTCCTGTCTGCTCCCCCCAGAGCCCTGGCATCTCCGTGGTGGTGAGGCCTGGGCAGGGCTCCTGCTGTGGTGCCTTCTCCCTGGGTATGGGTCCGCCCCTGCTGCCTGGAGTCTGCCTTGGGGGGGGTGAGCAGAGCTTTGTGGCAGGTCCAGCCCCTCCGCTCGCAGGGGGGTCTCCAGGGTGGACTCCAGCGCCAGGCCTCTGGGTGGTGAGCGAGTCCCGGGTGGAGCCGTGTCCTCTCCTGGTCCCACTGGTCCCTTGGCTATGGGGACAGGCTGACCGACCCTGTGCTTCTGGGGCCCGGGGTGACAGGAGTGGCCTGGGGCAGGGGGTAAGGGCTCTGTGCAGAGAATGAAGCACTGGGGCCCAGCGGCTCCCAGGGCTGCCCAGCCCGCTGGGCTGCAGGAGCGGGCAGGGGGGAAGTGGACCAGTCGACGCGGCACTTTGGAAGTTCCCCTTGGAGTGGGGATTCCTGGAGCTACAGGGCCTCTCCCTGGGGGTTTCCAGCCACGTCCCAAACTTTCCAGCTCCTTTACCGAGCAGCAGGATGCCGGCGGGTTCAGGCACGTCCTGCCGCTGGTCCCGGTGGGTGGGGCTGGGCAGCCCTCACTTCCCTGAGCCTGGCCAACCAACACCTGGCCGAGGTGTGGATCAGCTGGGAAGAGGCTCAAACTCCCTGGTGGCCAAGCCCCGCCCAAGCCAGAGTTCCCGGGGTGGGGTGGGGTGTGTGTGCCTGTGGGGACGAGCCCGGGGGGTGCGTGGGGTCGAGCCAGGGGTGTGCGGGGACATGCAGGGCTGGGCCTCCCGGGCTGGGAGATGGCTGGGGGATCCCTCCTGAGAGCCATGCAGTCTGTTCCCTGCTGCTGCGAGTTCCCCCTTCTCACCCTGGTGGAGTTTGTCAGGAGCCTGTGGGGGCTCAGAGGTCTGGCTGGGGGGTTACGTCCCTCCCCGCAGAGACCCAGCTGCTCCCCTCTGTCCCCAGAAAATCATCGGCGTCTTCAAGCCCAAGAACGAGGAGCCCTACGGGCAGCTGAACCCCAAGTGGACCAAGTGGCTGCAGAAGCTGTGCTGCCCATGTTGCTTCGGGAGAGACTGCCTGGTGCTCAACCAGGGCTACCTGTCCGAGGCCGGCGCCAGCCTGGTGGACCAGAAACTGGAGCTCAACATTGTTCCCCGCACCAAGGTGAATTGTATGGGGGGGGGGGGCAGGCAGTCATTGTGTGGGCTGCTTTTCCACGCCCCGCGGTTCCTGCCTTGGCTCTAGGGGGTCCCACACTGGGAGAACGGGCCCGCGCTGCGGGAAGGCCAGGTCCCACCCAGGCTCCAGCAGTTCTGCCTGTGCCCCACGCTGACCGCTGTCCCCTCCCCAGGTGGTGTATCTGGCCAGCGAGACTTTCAACTACAGTGCCATTGACCGAGTGAAGTCCAGAGGGAAAAAGCTGGCCCTGGAGAAGGTGCCAAAAGTGGGGCAACGGTTCAACCGCATCGGCCTGCCGCCAAAGGTAGGGGCTGTCGGACCCCCTCGGGGGCTGCCCCCCTCTGGGGCTGCCCTGTGTCCCCAGCCCCCTCACCTGGCCTCTCTCTGCTGCAGGTGGGCTCCTTCCAGCTCTTTGTGGACGGCTACAAGGATGCGGATTACTGGCTGCGCCGCTTCGAGGCCGAGCCGCTCCCCGAGAACACCAACCGGCAGCTGCTGCTGCAGTTCGAGAGGCTGGTGGTGCTGGACTACATCATCAGGAACACAGGTGGGGCTGGCGCTGCGCCCGCTCCCAGGAGCCCCGCAGGGAGCCGGGGAGGGCAATGGGTGGGGGCTCAGCGTATTGCTGCCCCAGGATGGGGGGAGGGTGCGGGGGACTGGCTGGGAGGTCCCAGCACATGGGGTGGGAAGATCCCTGTCACCATCTTCCCTGCTGCTTACGATACTGCACCAACCACGTGGACAAGAGTGGCTGCACCCCCCTGCCACAGGGCAGCCGTGGCTGGGGTGGGGGACAGCAGCTAGCAGCACCGTGTACGTCCCTGACATGAACGGTGTAGCCAGGGGAGGCAGAAGGTCACAGCTCAGGCTGGCCTGGCCAGGGCCTTGTGGTAAAACCTCGTCTGCGGCCAGAATGCCAAGGAGCTGGAGCTGCTGTTCTAGCCCCGCTTGGCACCGGCCTGGGCAGGGGGGGTTCATGACTGGCTCGGGGGGGCGCTCCCTGCTGAGCAGGGCCACTCCTCAGCACCGTGCCTGGCCGAGTCTGGCCTGCTCGGTCTGGGGGTTGGGTGGGTCTCCTGAGCTTGGTCCAGCTGCCCTGGCAGGGCTGGAGGAGAAGATGCCGCTCCTGGGCTGTGCCTGTGAATGCTCCCAAACCGTTCAGTCTCTAGGGGTGGTGTTTGGGGCAGCCCTAACCAGCTTCGGCCCTGGAGCTGCTTCCCAGGGTAGAGTTCCCTTTGCCAGCCACTGAGCTCCCCCAGGGGCCCTCGTGTGTGGTTCCACCCGCCCCACCTCCAATCCCTGCTGGAGTCCGCGTCCCCTCCTGTGTGCCGCGCGCACCCAGAGGGACATGCGGCTCGGGGCCCAGGGTTGCCCTGGTGCTGTTGGAGACCGTGATCCCCGTGCCCGAGCAGGGAGCTTTGCTGCTACTCCTCCCCAGGCAGATCAGGCTCCTATAGTGACGTGGCTGGTTCTGCTCCCTGCAGATCGAGGCAACGATAACTGGCTGATCAAGTACGACTGCCCCCTGGACAGCATGAGTGTGCGGGTGAGTGTGGGGAGGGGGCTGGGCAGGGGGCGCGTAAGTCACTTGACTATTGGGCAGCAGAGGCGAGTTCTGAATGCGCTGAGGTTCTGGGTAGTGTCTCCAGTGGTGGGGAGTTCCCCAGCCCAGCCTCGTGACTGGTTCTTGCAAGCCTCCCCTTGTGGCTGATGGCAGTGTGAGTTACATGCACCGAGGCTCTCATGGGCCCGTTCCGTGGGGGTGTTGACATAGGGACGCAGACGGTGAGCCGGGCTCAGCCATGCAGCAGGCTGGGGACGTGTTGCTAGGTAGACTCGCTATCCCCACAACAGCAGTGTGACATGGGGGGTCGAGCTGGGGCTTGCTCAGTTTCCCAGTGGGGTGAGGGCCCCCAGCCCCTCTGCGAGGCCCCAAAGGCTGTGTGGTCCCAGCCCCAGCTGCAGGTAGGATTGGCCAATTCTTGGCACTCTCTAAGCAGGAGGGGTGCTGGGAGCCAGAAGGGACCATTGTGAGCATCTACATCTGACCTCCTGTGTAACACAGGGCAGAGACCTGCCTCGCGATAATTCCTAGAACGGAACTTCAAAAAACATCCCGTCTGGATTTAACAATGGCCGGTGATGGAGAATCCACCCTGAGCCTGGGAAGTTGTTCCAGTGGTTAATGTACCCCTCCTTTCCAGCCTCTGTCTGTGTAGCTTCAATGTCCAGCCACTGGGTTGAGTGAGACCTTCTGCTAGACTGCAGAGCCCGGGGTTAAATACCTGTTCCCCAGGCAGGTGCTGGGGCAGACTGGGATCGAGCCATCCTTTAGCCATCTCCTTGGTTAAGCTAAATAGATCGAGCTCCTTGAGTCTGTCACTATCAGGCAGGTTTTCTAATCCTTTAATCATTCCCGTGGCTCTTCTCTGACCCCTCCAATCTATCCACATCCTTCCTGGCTTTGTGGGCAGCAGAACTGGACACGGGATCCCAGCAGCTGGTCGCACCAGTGCCACATACAGAGGTAAAATAACCTCTCTGCTCCTTCTCGAGTCCCCTGTTTATGCAGCCCAGGATCGCTTTCGCTCTTTTGGCCGCAGCGTCACACTGGTATCATGTTAAAAAATTAAAAATAGAACGAATGGAAGAAAGGGGAAGTTTGGTAGAAATAAATATTCATCAGAAGTTGGGAAATTGTAGAAAATTTGATAAGGGAAGTCCAAGGACACATGGAGAAATCCATGGCCAGCGGAGTGAAGGACCATGAGGAGGAGCCTGACAATGGTATTGATCCATTGACAGATGGAAATGGTGGTAGAAAGATCAATGATAATGAAGAAAAGGCAGAAATCTTCGATAAATATTAATGTTCTTTTGGGGACAAAAACCAAATATCCTCTTATCGTATGGAGACAATGCTATTTCAATTCCCCTCGTATCTCCGGAGGGTGTTAAACAGACGCTAGTAAAGTTGGACATTTTTAAATCAGCAAGTCCAGGTAACTCGCATCCAAGAGTTTAAAAGAGCTGTCTGAGGAACTCGCTGGACCATTAATGTTGATTTTTGATATGTTATGGAGCACTGGGGAAGTTCAGATGACTGGAAGAAAGCTAACGTTGTGCCAATTTTTAGAAAGGGTAACCAGGATGACCTGGGTAATTATAGGTCTGACAGCGATCCTGGACAAGATAATGGAGTGGCTAATGCAGGACTCCTTTACTAAAGGAGGGTAATGTAATTAAAGTAGATGAGCACAGATTTATGGGAAATAGATCCAAGGATGTCTTAGAGCTGTCAGCAGGAGACCTCCAGCGCACGTCACTCAAATCGCAGTCCCCTCAATTAGGTAGCTTTTTCCTACATGTTATAAACCGGTGTGTAAGGAGCTGGTCCTCCTGTTCCCTTGTGTGATTTGAGGGTCTGTAGTAGCCATCAGCTAATACCCCCTCTTGTGCCTTATCTGCTGGGACATGGATACGTAAACATTCAGGATTGGTGACTGTGAAACAGGTAATGCTGTTTTTGACATAGTGCCCCTCCCCCACCGCCCACTCGATCCTTCCTAAATGGGTTGTAACCATTGATTGAGTTCAATGTCCCAGTCATGCAGGAGGTTTCAGTTAATACTGACTATATTGACTGTATTATAATAAACGAGTGATTCCAATTCCCGTTTGTTCCCAGGCTCCTAACATTCATGTAAAGGCAATTCAAGGATTTCTTCTCCATGTCCTTTGGCTCTTTAATTCTCTTCTCAACTTCTCCATTTTGTGCTGAGGTCTGCCCCCTTTTTACCCAGCCCTTTGGCTATTTAACCCCCTCCTGACTAGACTGTCCCCAAGGAGACTGGTCCCCTTCTGCTGAGGTGGAGCCATCTAAAATACATAGCCCCTTCTCCCTTCAGAAGGTGGGCCAGTGTCCCACAATGCCAAACCCCTCCACCACTTACCTAGCCAGAAGCTTCTGCCTTCCTTCGCTTGTGGGACAAGAAGGATCCCAGAGAAGATCTCTCGGAAGCATGCTGAAGAATGTTCAAGTCCCCTGAAGTCCTACGCTCTGAGATCCTGCAATGCGGAGTCCAGCGCCAGCATGAGTGATCACCACTGGATCCTAGCCCAGCAGTTTCCGACGGCTGTCCGATCTCCAGGACATCTCCTGCCTTGGTTCTGGGAAGACAACGCGTCGTCCTGTTGTCTGCCTGTCCTTTGCAGAATGTTCTTTAGATTCTTCAGGGGACTGACTCCCCCACAAGGATCGTCCACCTTCCTTAGACAGTTGGAGAACTCTTTGCAGGCGAGCTTGATTTTTGTACAGATTGGGCTGAGCTGCCATCTACGTGTCCCTTCGTTCCCCTGGACCTTGGGAGGTGTCGTTCAGTTTCCATGTGGAGGACCTGGTATCGATTCAGAATTTCCAGCTGTTCGGCATTCCTCGTGGCCGCAGTCTGACCTCCTCCTCTATCTCCAGCCCTGCAGCATGCTCCCGTGACCTGGTGGTGTCAGGCCTCCTCTCTGATTCCTTAGTGGCCAGCTCCATTCGTCCTTGAACCTGTGGGACTGGGATTTTTCTGAATCAGGCTGGCTAGGAACTCCTCAGCCTCTCCGATTCTCCGGAGCGTCTCAGCTTGCCCCTCCAGTCCACGTATCTTCTCTTCCAGCACAGCCACCACCTCGCCCTTCCTGCCCAGACCCTCCCTTCTGGCTCCAGACACGGAAGAGAACAGGGCACGGCCATTGCAGTTCAACACCACTCTTCATTGCTGGCTATCCTGACACACACCTGGTGCTGCACCTGGACGGTTCCTCCCCTCCCCAACTCCCCTGTTCGCTGCCGCTGTCCGGGGCTCAGCTCAGCTGCACCTCTGACTGCCAGGCAGCGACTAACCCCTTAGACTGCCGCCAGCTGGGCTGTTCTCATCATGCTGTGAAGCCCTCGGGTCTCTACCAGGAGCGGGTGGGCGAGGTTCTGTGGCCTGCAATGTGCAGCAGGTCAGACCAGATCACAATGGTTCCTTCTGGCCTTGACCTCTCTGATCAAAGCGCCAAGGGCCAGAGCCTCAGGGCCTGCAGCAAGGCCCTCTGCTTCCTGCGGGGACACGGCCCCCCTGCACAGAGAACACTCAACCAAACAACCCCAGGCAGACCAGATGCACCACGGCCTGGCACTTCCAAGCACAGTTGGCCGCTCCGCCCTCCAAAAGCCCCCTGTTCACTGCAGGGCAGTGGGGTCCTGTCATGCAGACCTTTCGGGGAGCAGGGAGTGCCTCTCAGCCAGTCCCCTGAGGCGACAGCCCCCCAGCCTGGGTCCTCATCCCAGATGAAAGGCTCAGCTCCTCCAAGAAATGTACACACCTAAACTGGAGTGAGACCATCTACCTGGCCTAATGCCAGCCCTGAGCCCTTGTGCAGTGCGCTGGCTCCTGCGCGCCCGTCCCCCTGTGCCTAGGGCAGTGCCAGCCCTGAGCCCTTGTGCAGTGCGCTGGCTCCCGTGTGCCCGTGCCCAGGGCAGTGCCAGCCCTGAACTCCTTGTGCAGTGTGCTGGCTCCCGTGCCCAGGGCAGATGTTGGCAGTGGTGGGCGTCTGGGCTGAGAGCAGAGGAGCTAGGCGGCAGCTGGCTCAGAGCAGGGGAAGTGCCCGGGGCAGGGACCGGGCTGCATGGTGGTGCCAGGGGGAGTGCTGGGCTCTGGCTCCCCTGCCCCTGGTGACTCCTGGTCGATCTGTTTCCCCTCTAGGACTCCGAGTGGGTGGTGGTGAAGGAGCCCATCATCAAACTGGCTGCCATAGACAACGGCTTGGCCTTCCCCCTGAAGCACCCCGACTCGTGGAGAGCATGTAGGTCCCTCTGCCGTGCTACTGCTCGCAAGGCTGGGGGCAGCCTGGTGCTTTGACAACTTGCCCTATGCTGGTTAGACCTGCAGCCCTGCCGGGCGCCATGTGGCCTGGGCTTACGCTGCACTTCTGGGAGCACGGCCCTGAGGCCAGCAGCTGGGGTGGCCCCCGTTCCCCCGGGGGATGGTTCAGGGGACAAGAGGGCTCACGCTAGCACCAGGCTGTGACCCCAGTGCCCGCTGGGCCAGGGCTGTGCACATGGCTCTAACCTCAGCTCCGGCTCTTTCCCCCCAGACCCCTTCTACTGGGCATGGCTGCCCCAGGCCAAAGTCCCCTTCTCACAGGAGATCAAAGACCTGATCCTCCCAAAGGTTTCCGACCCCAACTTCGTCAAAGACCTGGAGGAGGATCTGTACGAACTCTTCAAGGTCAGGTGGGGGCTGGGGCTGGGTTGGGGGGTAGGTCTGCCACATTGATGGGTGGGGCTGGCCTGGGTGGTCCACTGAGACCCTTTCAGAGCCGGGGGGCTCAGCCTGCATGGGGTGGGTTTTGCTGCATCCTGCTAGCACCTGCTTGGGGGTCGGGGAGGGGGGAAGGCAGAAATCCCATGCAGCAGCTGCTGTCAGGGCAGGGGTCCTGGTGCCTGGGGGGGTCTCACAGCAGGGGTCTGGGTCCAGGGTCCTACTGCCTTGGGGGATGGGGGGTGTCTCACTGGCAGGGCCTGGGGTCCCACTGCCTGGGTGTGGGAGAGGGGTGTCTCTCTGCCTGTCCCTCACTGCCATTTCTCTTGCAGAAGGACCCTGGCTTCGACCGGGGGCAGTTCCACAAGCAGATCGCTGTCCTGAGGGGCCAGGTATGCTGGGAAGGGCCCTCTTGGTGGGGCAGGGGCACTGGCTCCCTCTCGCCCTGTGGGCAGTGCAACGTGGGACACAGTGGCCTAGGCAGCTCCCTGGGGCGGGGGTCCTGGACTCACATCCCTTCTGCTCTGTTGCCTAGATCCTGAACCTGACGCAGGCCCTGAAGGACGGGAAGAGCCCCCTGCACCTGGTGCAGATGCCGCCGGTGATCGTGGAGACAGCGCGCTCCCACCAGCGCAGCGCCAGCGAGTCCTACACACAGAGCTTCCAGAGCCGCAAGCCCTTCTTCTCCTGGTGGTAGCTGGGCGCTGGGCCGCCGGGCGCTGGGCTGGCCTGCTGCCGCAGCCCCCGCAGCCAGGACTCCTCTCTCCGGGAGAGGGCGGGTGCGTCTGGGGGAACCTCCAGCTGAACTCTGCCCGGGCAGAGCCGTGGATTCCCCTTGCTGCGGGGCTTGGATGCAGCCTGGCAGAGCCAGCTCCAGCCGCAAACTGCACCGCTCAATGCAGCCACTGAGCGAGTGGAGCCGGGGCCTGCCTCCTGCAGGCGGTTCTGAGCCAGTCTGCTTCCTGCTGGGGCTGGGATCTGCCCGGCAGCCTCGCCTCGCCCACCCCTCAGGAACCCCAGCTGCTCACTGGCTGCAGGGCCATAAAGGCAGTCAGTGTCAGCTCGACGCGGCCTTGCTGGGCTGCCCCCGCCCCCCTTCCCCAGTGGCTATTTGGAGCTGGTGTCCCTGGAGAAGGAGGCATGTGCATGAGTGAGGGGCTGGTGCAGGAGGCCCAATGAATGCCCAGGGCTGAGCTGTCAGAGGGCAGCAGGCCTGGGGTACCCCAACCGTCTGCGCTATGGAGTGTTTGTAGCTGCCTTTCCTGCAGGGGGGAGAGCCGGAGAGGGAGCCTGCGGATGCAGGGAGCTCTGGGCACCCTGGCACAGGAGCGATGCATGCTGGGACCTGGCCCCACTTCACAGGAAAGCTGAGGGCCCTGGTGTGGGAGCTGCTTGACCCCCTCCCTCACTGGGCACAGGGTGATCTGTCCTGGTTTAGCTGGCTTGTCATTATTTCACCCTCTCCCCTCTAGGAGGGGCCCATGTTCCCCTCTGCTCCTGCCCTTGCTGCTGGGCAGGCCCCCCTCCAGGGCCACTCACTCTTTCTGCTCTACCAGCCCTGGGTGCACGTGTGGGCAGCCTGGCTTCACTTCTCAAGGGAGCCCTTCCCCGCCAGGGGAGAGCCCAGCCTGTCGGGGGCTGGTGCCTGCTGGGTGAGCTATGGCTGATGGGAAGGGGTCTGGCTCCCCGCATCTGTGCGGCTCCTGCGGCCAGGGCGGCTTGCCTCATGGTCACTGCCTGGGGCAGTTCTAGGCATCATACAGCTAGTCCCAGGCTGGGGGCTGGGCTCCTTAGAGGCTCCATGGGGCCTGCCCCAAGCCCCCTTGGGTGGCCTAGCACAGGGGCTTAGGCTGCGCTGTCCCCCTTGGGGCAGGAGGTTTGTGCATGTTCCCCTCCATGAACGGAAGTGGGCAGGGCTGGGCTACAGGACTCGGGGCCGTGCGCTGGAGCTGGCCAGGGGCTTCATGGCCTGTGGCTGCTGCTAGTGTGCCGGAGGCCAGATTCCATCTTTGTGGCTGCTGGACCCTGACCCGAAATGTATCGTTCTCATGCACTGTAGAAATGTATTTAAACCCATGCACTAGCTGAGTCAGACCTGCCATTCTGCACGGGGCTCCGGGGGGGTGACACCTGCTGGAGTGGGAGAGCCCCTCTGCCTGTGGGCACCACTTGCTCCTGTCTGCCCCGGGGGCAGTGATGTAGCACTTGGCAGGCAGGGCCTGTGGCCTAGCACTACCCTTTCACTGGGAGCCTGGCCGGGGGGTGCTGTCCTTGCTCTAATGCCCCATGGAGCTAGTCTCCTGGGCCCGAACCCAGCTGCAGGCGTGCGGGGGAGCAGCTGAGGCCGGGCTGGCACCAGGGGCAGCGCTGGCTGCGGTCAGTAAAACAGGCCCGTCTCCCTGAGCCCCGCTGCTGCAGGCACCTGCGCTGGTGGAGGTGAGCTGCTGGCATTGGGCAAAGCTGCCCCAGCTGTGAGGAAGGCCCTGCAGAGATGGGCAGCTGGGGGTGCCAGCAGCTGTGGGCATGCTGCTTTCTGGCCTCCAGCCGGGTGTGTCCTAACCGGGGCTTTCCCCAGCCCCCGTCCTGCAGGAGCACAGCCAGGCCCAGGGGCTTCACACAGTGCAAGGGGCTGCCTGGATCCCGCTGCCCCCCTTCTGGGACGGTGCCCAGGGACCTGAACAGCCAGAACAACACTCGCAGGTCCACCCCCCTGCCCGGCTGAGCTCCCTGCTGGGCTAAAGGCCAGAGAGAGCACACACCCCCCCCCCCCCCAGCTCCGTAGTCCTCCCCATTCAGAGCGGGCCAGTAACTCCTGGCAGCACAGACAGGTCTCCGAGCTAGGTCACTGCACAGGCTTTTATTACACAGTCTGTCCAGCTGTATGCAACAAGCCTCGGGGCTGCCCCTAGTAGGATGGGGCTCCCCCATGGGACTTGGACCCCAGGCTGATGGGCACCCTAGACAGCCAGCTCTGGTGCTGACTGCACTTGCCCCACATGTACCCCCAGGTGGGGGAAGGGTAGCCTGTTTGTGGGTCACTCCCCTCCCCATTTGCGCTCCAGTCCAGCTGCCAGCCAAGGCTCACCTCCACTCAGGTCCCAGAGGCCCTGGCCCCTTAGCAAAGGGCTTGCAGGGCAGTTAGTGTTGGATGGGGTGGGTGGGGGGTTTTCAAAGGCCCACTCGCAGCCCGGGCTGCAGCTGTCCTCTTCTGGCTGGTTCCCACAGTGATGGGCGGCCCACCCGGGACCCCTCACTCTGCTCCCCTCTCCCTTCATCTACTGGGGGGGGAGGGGAGAGGAATCTGCAGCTGCTTGGCCCAGCTCTAGCCAGTGAGGACAGAATTCCCCCCCTGCCCCCAAGCGGGTCTGCCAGCTTGTGGGGCTGAGCCTGGCCAGGCAGCCGGGAGCTCCCAGCACCAGCTGCCCCCCTCACTGCTGGAGCTGGTGCAGGTACCCTGTGGGCCCAGGCCCCCTCTTCCTCCGCCTGGTCCTTGGACATTTCCTCCTGGGGCCAGGGCGCTGTCTGTCCCTGCTGGGCCCCTCCAGCCGCGTGCTGCTGCCAGGGTCTGCGCTGGGGGAGCTGCAGTCCTCTAGCCTGTAGGGGAACAAACCGAGCCAGGGTGAGGGGCAGTGGATGCCTGCCAGGAACATCCCTGCCCCAGGGGCTACGCAGCTGCTTGGGGCTCCGGGTGAGAGGCTGGAGCTGGAATTGCTGCAGAGGCGGCCAGCCCAGCCTGCCTGGGGGCAAAGGAGATCCCCAGCCTAGGCTGCCCCTCCCCACGGCCCCGCTCCGTGGGGGCTGCCCTTCCCCACGGCCCCGCTCCGTGGGGGCTGCCCCTCCTGGGCCAGGGTAGACGTGAGCCAGGGACAGGTTTTGAGTCTTACACGCCCAGCCCCGGTGCTGTGGGGGGGAGAGGCAGCAGGTCCAAGGAAGGGCCCTGCCACTGGGATGGTGTTTAGGGTCTGGGGGTAGCTCATTCAGTCTACCCTGTGCCAGCCCCTGGATCACACAGGCCAGGCACACCCCCAGCAGGGCCTGTGGGGTGACCTCCCCTTGCACCCCGCTCCCTGGAGCCCCTCCCCCCGGTGCAGAGTCTCCCCCCAGGAGGCTGTGCTCTCGGCTCCCTGCGGGTGCCGCTCCCCAGGCCCGGCCCAGTGCCCAGCTGTACCTTGGGCCGCTGCTGGCCTGGGCTGCTGGCTGCCACCGCCGCCTGCTGAGCTGGCGCAGGGCTTGGGCCGTGCGCCGGTCGCCCGCGTGCTCCCAGACCAGCCGGGCTCGCTCCTCTGCCCGCTCATCCCCGCGGCTGCGGAACAGGCGCCGCAGCTGCGGCAGCCCCACGTCCTGGAAGATGTTGGCAGCGGCTCTTTTCCGGGCCCGGGCCCGGGCCTCCGGAGCCCGGCCCTGCGGGGGGTCGCAGGCCACAGAGGCCGGGGTGCCCATGGGTCTGCCCCGGGGAGCTGTGGGGAGGAAGGGAACAGGGTGAGGCTGCAAGAAGGGATCGGGCTCCCCCCCCCCCTCCGGGACCCCGGCTGGTCCCGCCCCTCGGCTGCCTCCGCCCCCGGGGTGCGGGGTGCAGCCCGCGCGGTGTCCCAGCCACGAGCCGAGCCCAGGCGAGCTGGGCCCGGCCCGGCCCGGCCCGGGGGGGTCCCTGCTTCGCGGCCCCATTTCCCGAGCGGGCCGGGCCGGGCCGGAGCCCCCGGTGCGAATGCAGGGCAGGAGCCGAGCCCCGGCCCAGGCGGCGGCGGGTGTCACCGGCCCGGGGGGGGACCCGGCCCCGGAGCGGCCCCGGCCCGGCTACCTGCGCGCGCGTCGCGGCCCGGCCGGGGCTCTGGGGTCCGGCCCGACCCCCCACCCCGAGCACGGACAGCAGCCCCGCCCCCAGCCCGCCAGCCAATCAGCGGCCGCTGCCATCCGCGTCCCGCCTGCCCGAACGCGGAGACACCGGCTGCCCAATCAGGCCCCGCAGAGGGGGAAGGGGCGGGGCCTGGCGCCTCGGGGAAACACGTGGCACCCAATGACGTCAATGGGCAAGCGGTGACCAGCTGCTGGCGGGGGTCAAGCGCTCGGGGGGAAGCGCCCCCCCCCCCCCCCCCCGCCCCGGGAGCTGCAGCCGCTCGGTCCCCCCCCCCCCCAGGATCCCACTCGCCCCCCCCCCGCCCGGGAGCTGCAGCTGCTCGGTCCCCCCCCCCCAGGATCCCACTCGCCCCCCCCCCCGCCCGGGAGCTGCAGCCGCTCGGTCCCCCCCCCCCCCCAGGATCCCACTCGCCCCCCCCCCGCCCGGGAGCTGCAGCTGCTCGGTCCCCCCCCCCCAGGATCCCACTCGCCCCCCCCCCGCCCGGGAGCTGCAGCCGCTCGGTCCCCCCCCCCCCCAGGATCCCACTCGCCCCCCCCCCCGCCCGGGAGCTGCAGCCGCTCGGTCCCCCCCCCCCCAGGATCCCACTCGCCCCCCCCCGCCCGGGAGCTGCAGCTGCTCGGTCCCCCCCCCCACCAGGATCTCACTCGCCCCCCCCGCCCCGGGAGCTGCGGCCGCTCGGTCCCCCCCCCCGGATCTCACTCGCCCCCCCCGCCCCGGGAGCTGCGGCCGCTCGGTGTCCCCCCCCCAGGATCCCACTCGCCCCCCCCCGCCCCGGGAGCTGCGGCCGCTCGGTCCCCCCCCCCAGGATCCCACTCGCCCCCCCCCACCCCGGGAGCTGCGGCCGCTCGGTCCCCCCCCCAGGATCTCACTCGCCCCCCCCGCCCCGGGAGCTGCGGCCGCTCGGTCCCCCCCCCCGATCTCACTCGCCCCCCCAGCCCCGGGAGCTGCAGCCGCTCGGTCGTTCCCCCCCCCCCCAGGATCCCACTCGCCCCCCCAGCCCCGGGAGCTGCAGCCGCTCGGTCCCCCCCCAGGATCCCACTCGCTCCCTCCTCCCCGGGAGCTGCGGCCGCTCGGTCCCCCCCCCCCCCAGGATCCCACTCGCTCCCCCCTCCCCGGGAGCTGCGGCCGCTCGGTCCCCCCCCAGGATCTCACTCGCCCCCCCAGCCCCGGGAGCGGCAGCCGCTCGGTCCCCCCCAACCCCGGGAGCTTCGGCCGCTCGGTCCCCCCCCCAGGATCTCACTCGCCCCCCCTCCCCGGGAGCTGCGGCCGGGTGCACAACCCAGGCTGTGAAATGCTTTGCAGGGGGAAGCTCTGTTACCTGCACACGGGGCACCCACCTTTCCCCAGTCTGTGGGGCTCCGGGTGTAACTAACCTGGTCAGTGTAAGTCCCCGCACCCTTTCCCAGTACATACGGCTCCGGGTGGGTACGACTTCTGCAGCGGGGCAGGACCTTTCCCCAGGGCAAGGGCCTCACACAGTACTATCGTACATCGCCTCTCTTCATTAACAATCACCCAAACCAGACTGCATCCGCTACACACACAACGCTCACCGCTCCCAGTACCGCAGATGAACTTTTCTTGCTGGCCAGTCAGGATCAGGTCATCTGGGGAACTCCAGTTTCTGCCCAGTGTCGCTGGCTGAGTGTTGGGGTCTGGCAGCTCTGATCTTGGGGCTGTGGCCTGGAGTTGGTTCCCAAAGAACTTCCTTTTGGACCCCAGTTTATAGAGTGACATTTGAGTTCTTTTAGCTGTACCTTAACCAATCATTCTACTAAAATTTTACTAACCAATCCTAACCTAGTGTAACAAAATTCTCCAACCAATCCTACCCCACCACCCTAATTTACATCTCGCAAGATTAATCAGAATAATCAGACAGAAACAATCAAAGAACCGGACAAAGACCTGACAGAAACAATAGGGGAGTGGGGACCATAATGACAAAACAATACAGAAATGAGGGTTTCACAAGCACAACTCTTGAGAAGTGATTTCTCGCCAGACAGATGCTGTCAGACTCCGTTTTCTTTAGCCATCTCAAGCTCTGTTTCTGTATCTGGTGATGGTGGGGCCATTGGGATGGGATCTCCTTCTTCACAGCCGGATCTGACACTGTTTTCATGTCATTCTGATGGAATATGGGGATGGAATTTCCGGCTTCTCAGCTAAGGGCTTTTTTAATCTGGCTGCAGACGAAGGCCTGATCCTTACAGCTCCCTCCCCCGCGAGGCTCGGCTGCTGCCCTCTGTGGGTCCATGTGCTCCTGGGGAGTTGAAGGCTTCCTGCGCCAGCAGCTCAGGGTATCCCAGGTCCTTCACAGGGGTCACACTGCCCCTCACCTGGGCGACTGAGCAGCCACCGGTGCACTCCAGGCTGCACAGACAGAAAGGCCCCCACCCTGACCTGCCCCTGCTGCAGACTAGTTCAGACACGCCTCACAGGTGACGGCTTGTGCAGGAGCTGCACTGGGAGATCCTCCCTACAGACCTGGCAGAAGGACGAAGGTGATTCTAACAATAACCTGCAGCTTTTGAACCTGGGCCCTTCAGATCTGTAGCACAACCCCTGCTATTTGAACTAAAGGAGTAACCTCATTTCCTGCCACCAGTAGTAGGCTGCTCTCCACCAGTGGCCCAGCCACTAGTGGGGAAGGTGACATTTTGCCAGCGTAACCCAAGGCAGTCTGGAGCCTGGGGAGAGGTCCTGAGCCGGGGCAGGACGCAGAGGGGCTGACCCGTTTGCAATATGAAAACCAAGCCATGTTGTTCAAGTGTCACAGAGGAACGCAGCACAGGACGAAATGGGTTTCTCGGCCTCCCGCAGTAACAGAAGAAATGCTTCGATGCTTCAGGCGGCACAGTGTTTCTGTCACGAATGAGTGAGCCAGAAGAAAGCAGGGTGCGCCCGCCAGGACACGTGCTGGGAGGATGCTCAGGAAGGACAGGGATCCAACCAGCAGCAAGGATGCTGCAATGCAGGGGATTTCCTCAGCGCTGGCCAGTTGGGGTGGGTGGGGTGTAGATGGCTCATGTTCCACCCACATGTTGTGGGGCTGGGAGAGGGGCACTCACTGACCTGTCAATGACCCTATGCCTGGAGGAGGAGGGAGGGCTGGCTCTGACATCCCATCCTCTCCAGCTCAGCACTGCCTGTCACAGACCAGACGAATCCTGTCGAGGCCTAGACCTGCCCCTCAGGCTCTGTCTGCAGATGGAAGGAGCCTCCCAGCCCAGGAGCTGGCAGGGCTGGTGCAGGGAGTCTTGGAGGCCATGGGTCTGCCCATATGGGCCTGTGTGAACCCTTGGGGTTTGGCCCACCAAGGGACTGGTTACAGGCTGGAGCATAGACCCGGCCCTGTGGGTCCCTGGCAGTGCCCACCAGGGGAAACTCTGCCACCGCTACCAGCTGCAGGCAACACCAGTGCTCCCCACCGGGCTCCTTCCCTCTGCAGGCCAGCAGTTCACACGCCCCATCGTGTTACACTGGAGCACCCATCCACTGGCTTCTCCGCAGTCCCACCCTCTCCGCAGCACACGCATGGGTCTATCGTAAAACCAAATGGGAGTTTATTTAGGAGAGCTCGAGTTAAGGCTTCAGACAAAGGCCAGTCAAAGGATTTAGAGACAGCTTACAGGTAAAAGACAAACGTATCAGGCAGTCTAGAGCCTGCGCTCATTAACAAGTCCACTCAGACACTGGCAAGAAGCGCTAACCAGACTGTGGTGGGCTGGGTTTTACTTACCATCACCGTGAGGCTTGTGGCTGGGTGTAGGGCTGGGCTCGCTGCTGCAGGCTGCAGTGAAGGGGTGAGAGATTTTTGAGTACATGGGAGTGATGGGTGAGTTCAACATCCTCATGCTTCAGGGCAAAGGAAATCAACAGCTGGGGTCAGGAAGGCCTGTCCTTGCCTCACACCTCTCCTGTGAGGTAGCTGGACAGTGAGGTACAGTAGAGAGACAAGGGGGGAGGGAATATCTTTTACTGGACCAACTGCTGCTGGGAGAGAGACGCGCGCGTTTCCCGAGGAAGAGTCCGTGTTGCTGGAAAGCCCGTCTCTCACCCACAGAAATCGGTGCAATAAAAGATATGATGTCACTGTGACAAAGTGGGACTGTTCTTAATAAAAGGAGAACAGGAGTACTTGTGGCACCTTAGAGACTAACAAATTTATTAGAGCATAAGCTTTCGTGGACTACAGCCCACTTCTTCGGATGCATATAGAATGGAACATATAATGAGGAGATATATATACACACATACAGAGAGCATAAACAGGTGGGAGTTGTCTTACCAACTCTGAGAGGCCAATTAATTAAGAGAAAAAAAAAAAAAACTTTTGAAGTGATAATCAAGCTAGCCGAGTACAGACAGTGTGATAAGAAGTGTGAGAGTACTTACAAGGGGAGATAGAGTCAACGTTTGTAATGGCTCAGCCATTCCCAGTCCTTATTCAAACCGGAGTTGATTGTGTCTAGTTTGCATATCAATTCCAGCTCAGCAGTCTCTCTTTGGAGTCTGTTTTTGAAGTTTTTCTGTTGTAATATAGCCACCCGCAGGTCTGTCACTGAATGACCAGACAGGTTAAAGTGTTCTCCCACTGGTTTTTGAGTATTTTGATTCCTGATGTCAGATTTGTGTCCATTAATTCTTTTGCGTAGAGACTGTCCGGTTTGGCCAATGTACATGGCAGAGGGGCATTGCTGGCACATGATGGCATATATCACATTGGTAGATGTGCAGGTGAACGAGCCCCTGATGGTATGGCTGATGTGATTAGGTCCTATGATGATGTCACTTGAATAGATATGTGGACAGAGTTGGCATCGGGGTTTGTTACAAGGATAGGTTCCTGGGTTAGTGGTTTTGTTCAGTGATGTGTGGTTGCTGGTGAGTATTTGCTTTAGGTTGGGGGGTTGTCTGTAAGCGAGGACAGGTCTGTCTCCCAAGATCTGTGAGAGTAAAGGATCATCTTTCAGGATAGGTTGTAGATCTCTGATGATGCGCTGGAGAGGTTTTAGTTGGGGGCTGAAGGTGACAGCTAGTGGTGTTCTGTTATTTTCTTTGTTGGGCCTGTCTTGTAGGAGGTGACTTCTGGGTACTCGTCTGGCTCTGTCAATCTGTTTTTTCACTTCAGCAGGTGGGTATTGTAGTTTTAAGAATGCTTGATAGAGATCTTGTAGGTGCTTGTCTCTATCCGAGGGATTGGAGCAAATGCGGTTATATCTTAGAGCTTGGCTGTAGACAATGGATCGTGTGGTGTGTCCTGGATGGAAGCTGGAGGCATGTAGGTAAGTGTAGCGGTCAGTAGGTTTCCGGTATAGGGTGGTATTGATGTGACCATCGCTTATTAGCACAGTAGTGTCCAGGAAATGGACCGCTTGTGTGGATTGATCTAGGCTGAGGTTAATGGTGGGATGGAAATTATTGAAATCATGGTGAAATTCCTCAAGGGCTTCTTTTCCATGGGTCCAGATGATGAAGATGTCATCAATGTAGCGCAAGTAGAGTAGGGGCGTTAGGGGACGAGAGCTAAGGAAGCGTTGTTCTAAGTCAGCCATAAAAATGTTGGCATATTGTGGGGCCATGCGGGTACCCATAGCAGTGCCGCTGACTTGAAGGTATATATTGTCCCCAAATGTGAAATAGTTGTGGGTGAGGACAAAATCACAAAGTTCAGCCACCAGGTTAGCTGTGACATTATCAGGGATACTGTTCCTGATAGCTTGTAGTCCATCTTTGTGTGGAATATTGGTGTAGAGGGCTTCTACGTCCATAGTGGCCAGGATGGTGTTTTCTGGAAGATCACCGATGGATTGTAGTTTCCTCAGGAAGTCAGTGGTGTCTCGAAGATAGCTGGGAGTGCTGGTAGCGTAGGGTCTTAGGACAGAGTCTACATAACCAGACAAGCCTGATGTTAGGGTGCCAATGCCTGAGATGATGGGGCGTCCAGGATTTCCAGGTTTATGGATCTTGGGTAGCAAATAGAATACCCCTGGTCGGGGTTCTAGGCATGTGTCTGTACGGATTTGTTCCTGTGCTTTGTCAGGGAGTTTTTTTAGCAGATGGTGTAGTTTCTTTAGGTAATCCTCAGTGGGATCAGAGGATAATGGCCTGTAGAATGTGGTGTTAGAGAGCTGTCTAGCAGCCTCCTGGTCATATTCCAATTTATTCATGATGACGACAGCACCTCCTTTGTCAGCCTTTTTGATTATGATGTCAGGGTTGTTTCTGAGGCTGTAGATGGCGTTGTGTTCAGCATGGCTGAGGTTATGTGGCAAGTGATGTTGCTTTTCCACAATTTCAGCCTTTGCACGTCGACGGAAGCAATCTATGTAGAAATCCAGTCTGTTGTTTCGACCGTCCGGAGGAGTCCATGCAGAATCCTTTTTTTTGTAGTGCTGGTAGGGAGGATTCTGTGGGTTAGTATGCTGTTCAGAGGTATGTTGGAAATATTCTTTGAGTCGGAGACGTCGAAAGTAGGATTCTAGGTCACCGCAGAACTGTATCATATTCATGGGTCTGGAGGGACAAAAGGAGAGGCCCCGAGATAGGACAGACTCTTCTGCTGGGCTAAGAGTATAGCTGGAAAGATTAACAATATTGCTGGGTGGGTTAAGGGAACTACTGTTGTGGCTGCTTGTGGCATGTAGCAGTTTAGATAGTTTAGTGTCCTTTTTCCTTTGTAGAGAGGCAAAGTTTGTCTTGTAAATGGCTTGTCTAGTTCTTAATGTTTCCTCTGAATACTGTGTGGGGGCCTCAGTTTCTGTCGCCTGGCAACTAATGGCCAGGCCCTTCCCCCCAGGCCCTTCCCCCCTGCAAGGGGATGCTAAAGGTGTGGGAGAACAAAGAGATCAGGTGACCTCCTGGCCCGGGGAAAGAGACAAAGGCCAGAAAGGAGGGGCTGGAGGGGGTTTCAGTTTGGAGCTGGCTGGGAACGGGAAGTGAGGGCAGACAGGGGTGTCTGGCTTGCTGGGCCCCAGAACAGGCCCGGATGAGGGGTCCCGTTCTTTGTACCTACAAGCTCTGTTTTAGACCGTGTTCCTGTCATCTAATAAACCTCTGTTTTACTGGCTGGCTGAGAGTCATGTCTGACTGCGAAGTGGGGGTGCAGGACCCTTTGGCTTCCCCAGGACCCCGCCTGGGCGGACTCGCTGTGGGAAGCGGACGGAGGGGCATATGCTGAATGTTCCCAGATCAGACCCAGGAGGTGAAGCCATGTGAGCTTCTTGCCCTCGGTCTGCTCCAAGGGAGAGGAGGCTCCCCAGAGTCCTGACTGGCTTTGTGGGGAGCAGTCCCAGAGCATCGCCCGGGGACTCCGTGACAGTCACCCATCCTGTCTCTCCTATGTCCCAAGACCCACGAGGCCACAACACCACTGGACACAGCCGGGCACGGGTGGGGGTGGGGGGCATTTATGCCTTTCTCTGAAGAATCCGGCTTTGGCCACTCAGATGCAGGGGTGGGGCGAGGGACACGAGGGGCAGGGGTGGGGCTGGGGATGCCCAGCGAGTGTGGGGATGCCCGGCGTGGTGGTGGGGCTGGGGACGCCCGGCGAGTCTGGGGATGCCCGGCGAGTCTGGGGACGCTCGGCGTGGTGGTGGGGCTGGGGACGCCCGGCGGGGCTGGGGACGCCCGGCGTGGTGGTGGGGCTGGGGTCGCCCGACGGGGCTGGGGACGACACAGATGCGCTCGGGGCTCTAACTGGAAGCGGCAGCACCCAGGGCTGTGTCCGCACCCAGCTGCAGGAGCGGGACGGCCAGGCTGGAACTCTCCCTGCGCCCCCAGCCCAGCGCCCCCAGGCAGCGAGAGGCCAGGCCGGGGGACACGCGGTGCGGGGTGGGGGCCGGGCCTGCTCCGCGGCGGAGCCAGCCCCTTGCAGGGAGCGGGGCCGGGCCGGGCCGGGCCGAGGGCGGGGCCGGGCGGGCGGCCGGCGCAGGAAGGACCGTTAGGCGCCAGATGTTTGGCAGCCGAGCGCAGAGGAAGTGGCTGCCGGAGCGCAGGGACGGGGAGCGGCCCGAGGCCCCAGCGCTGCCGCCATGCCCCCGCCCGCGCCCCCCAGCGCGCCGCCGCCCGGGCCGCCCGCCCGCGGGCCGCTGAGCCTGCACCGGCCCTTCGTGCGCAGCCCGCTGGCCCCGCTGCGCCTGGGGCAGCTGCTCCTGGGCGCCGCCTGCTGGGGGACGGTGGCGGCCCACAAGTACGAGGGGGCGGCGCACTTCGCGCTCTTCGCCGCCGTGCTGGCCTGGCTGCTGGCGCTGGCGCTCGCCGGCCTCAGCCTGCTGGGGCGCTGGGCGCTGGTGCCGCTGCTGGGCGCCCGCTGGCTGCTCGCCAACGCGGCGCACGACCTGCTGCTGGGCGCCGGGCTCTACGCGGCGGCCGCGGGCGTCATGGGCCACAAGGCGGAGCGCCACAGCTACTGCAACCTCCGCGGCTACAGCCAGCCCTGCCTCTACCGCGCCTACCTGGCCGCCGCCGTCTGCGCCGCCCTGGCCGCCGCCCTCCACCTGCTCTCGGGCCTCTACTGCCTGGCGCGCCGCTGCCGGGGCCACCGCGACATCGTCTGAGCGCCGCGCAGGGCCCCCGGCCGGCCGGCCGCGGCCCCCGGCGGACAGAGCCCCCGCAGACAGACCGACAGACAGACAGCGCCCTGCGCCCCCGGACAGACCGACAGACAGCGCCCTCTGCCCCCGCCAGGGACCGAGCGCCCCCGGACAGACCGACAGACAGAGCCCTCTGCTCCCAGACAGACCGACAGACAGCGCCCTGCGCCCCCGGACAGACCGACAGACAGTGCCCTGTGCCCCTGCCAGGGACCGAGCGCCCCCGGACAGACCGACAGACAGAGCCCTCTGCTCCCGGACAGACCGACAGACAGTGCCCTGCGCCCCCGCCAGGGACTGAGCGCCCCGGACAGACCGACAGACCGCGCCCTGCGCCCCCGGACAGACCGACAGACAGCGCCCTCTGCCCCCGCCAGGGACCGAGTGCCCCCGGACAGACCGACAGACAGCGCCCTGTGCCCCCGGACAGACCGACAGACAGCGCCCTGTGCCCCCGGACAGACCGACAGACAGCGCCCTGTGCCCCTGGACAGACCGACAGACAGTGCCCTCTGCCCCCGCCAGGGACTGAGCGCCCCTGCACAGACCGACAGACAGCGCCCTGCGCCCCCGCCAGGGATCGAGCGCCCCCGGACAGACCGACAGACAGCGCCCTGTGCCCCCGCCAGGGACCGAGCGCCCCCGGACAGACCGACAGACAGAGCCTTCTGCCCCCGCCAGGGACCGAGCGCCCCGGACAGACCGACAGACAGCGCCCTGCGCCCCCGGACAGACCGACAGACAGCGCCCTGCGCCCCCGGACAGACCGACAGACAGTGCCCTCTGCCCCCGCCAGGGACTGAGCGCCCCTGCACAGACCGACAGACAGCGCCCTGCGCCCCCGCCAGGGATCGAGCGCCCCCGGACAGACCGACAGACAGCGCCCTGTGCCCCCGCCAGGGACCGAGCGCCCCCGGACAGACCGACAGACAGAGCCTTCTGCCCCCGCCAGGGACCGAGCGCCCCGGACAGACCGACAGACAGCGCCCTGCGCCCCCGGACAGACCGACAGACAGTGCCCTGTGCCCCCGCCAGGGACCGAGCGCCCCCGGACAGACCGACAGACAGAGCCCTCTGCTCCCAGACAGACCGACAGACAGCGCCCTCTGCCCCCGCCAGGGACCGAGCGCCCCCGGACAGACCGACAGACAGCGCCCTGCGCCCCCGGACAGACCGACAGACAGTGCCCTCTGCCCCCGCCAGGGACCGAGCGCCCCGGACAGACCGACAGACAGACAGCGCCCTGTGCCCCCGGACAGACCGACAGACAGCGCCCTGTGCCCCCGGACAGACCGACAGACCGCGCCCTCTGCCCCCGCCAGGGACCGAGCACCCCGGACAGACCGACAGACAGCGCCCTCTGCCCCCGGACAGACCAACAGACAGCGCCCTGTGACCCCGGACAGACCGACAGACAGTGCCCTCTGCCCCCGCCAGGGACTGAGCGCCCCTGCACAGACCGACAGACAGCGCCCTGCGCCCCCGGACAGACCGACAGACAGCGCCCTGCGCCCCCGCCAGGGATCGAGCGCCCCCGGACAGACCGACAGACAGAGCCTTCTGCCCCCCGCCAGGGACTGACCGCCCCGGACAGACTGACAGACAGAGCCCTGCCCCCCCGGACAGACCGACAGACAGCGCCCTTCGCCCCTGGACAGACCGACAGACAGCGCCCTGCGCCCCCGCCAGGGATCGAGCGCCCCCGGACAGATCGACAGACAGAGCCTTCTGCCCCCCGCCAGGGACCGAGCGCCCCGGACAGACCAACAGACAGCGCCCTCTGCCCCCACCAGGGACTGAGGGCCCCGGACAGACCAACAGACAGAGGCCTCTGCCCCCCGCCAGGGACCAAGCGCCCCGGACAGACCGACAGACAGAGCCCTCTGCCCCCGCCAGGGACCAAGCGCCCCCGGACAGACCGACAGACAGAGCCCTCTGCCCCCGCCAGGCACTGAGCGCCCTCGGACAGACAGACCTCCCCCCGCCTGACGGCTCTCCATAGCCAGTCAAGGACCCGCAGCCCCCAGGGACCCCCCCCCCGGAGGACGGACAGACACAGGCTATCCTCAGCCAAAGAACCCCAGTCCCGATCGCCCGAAGGTGGGGGCTGCCGGCCCTCGGGCTCCCCCCTTCCGGCTCTCACAGGTGGGTGCTGGCACTGGGTCTCCGCTTACTTGCTCCCCAGGGGCAGCTGGGCTGTGGGGCTGGGACAGGAGGGAGCAGGCCCCCATGGCTGTCATGGGAGGGGAGGGGAGAGTTCTGGGCCTGGGCCAGGGCCAGGGACCGCTCTGGCACCCCTCCTAGCACCCACTGCCCAGCCAGGATGAGCTTCCCAGCATCAGCCCCTCCCCAGGCCGGAAACGCCCAGGGAGAAGCCCTGATTGATGAGAACCAACTGCCCAGAGACCCCCCTTCTCTGGGGGGGCCCCTCGCAGGGGCTGAGCCCTCACTCTCCCCTGCCCCCACATGCAGCCCCTGCTCCTGCCCCATCTGCTCAGGGACAGAACTATGTCCCCAGCCCCAGATGCGGCCCCCACCTAGGCGGGGCGGATGGCATGTGGCGGGAAGGGGAATCCAGTGCCAGCCCAGAGCCACCACCCCTTCCCCGGCCATTCCCAGGGAGTGGGGCCCCAGCAGGGCAAAGCCATTGCTCACTGCTGCTGCCCATTCCCAGCCCTGGCTCATGGATGGGGGGAGGAGGGAGCAGGGGCTGAGCCATGCAAGATGTTCCAGGCCTGGGTATGTCAGGGCAGCCTGGGAGCCCCCTTCAGCTCCGCCTCCTGCTCACGGGTGTGACTCTCCCTAGTGCCTTTTTCTTTGCAGGGGCCACGCAGCCCCTGACAAGCCGTACACAGGGATCCCCACACCTGCCAGGGAAATGCAGCTACCTCTGGGGTGGCGCGCAGCTGTTGTTTAACCACTGTGCAGCCGGTGAGGACGGGAAGTGAAAGACACTGTGCCCAGTTGAAGTTGCAGGGTGGGACGGATTTGAGGTTGGTGGAATTTAGCCCAATAAGGAAATTTAAGGGAAGAACAGGCAGGTTTCATAACCAAGCAGAGACCTCTCCGAGATGGCTCCACCTTCGGAAGATCCCCCGCGCAGGGCCCCACCAGCAGGGCAAGCCTGGCCTGTGCTCCGCGGGCTGATTCCACGAGTGGTGACTCAGGGCCGTGCCCCCGGTCCCAGGCCAGCGGCTCTGCCAAGGCCACTGGGCAGCGCAGAGGAGCCCCAGTGCCAAGGGGCAGCAAGTGCCTTAGATTTTTTACAGACTTCCACCATGGTGCCATCGATCCCTGCGCTGTTCTCGCCCCCGGAGCTGGGCGTGCGTGACTTGCCCTGGGCACTGGACTGGAGGCAGCCCAGCGCTGTGAAGGAGGCCCAGAGCGACACTGCAGATGCAGCGGCTGGGTGCTGTGCCCTGTTCCAGGAACACTGCCCCGTCCCCCCACGTCGGTACCCATCTCTCAGGCCCCTGGTTTTCCCAGGCCTGGAGCCCTCACTTCGCTGCAACCCGGGGAAGTGCCTTTCACCCCAGTGACCTCCAGAGCTCTGTGCGAAGGCAGAGGGAGCCAGAGGATGGATCAGCCTGGCCCGTGGCTCCCCATCCGAAAGCCAACAGCTCGGGGAACTTGACCGGCTCCAGCACATCCTGGGAACCCCCATCTCTGGCTCCTCTCCTGACCCCTCCTCCAGCCAGGAGGCCCCGGGGATGGACTGGCTGCGAGGGCTGGAACGGGGCTGGGAAATTCATCTTTGGAGATTGCTCCGAGCCCAGCTCCAGGCGCTCGGCCCCCGGGAAAGGCCAGCAGCTGCAGGCTCCCCCCGGCCCTGGACACGGGAGAAGCAGTGGCAGGACCCGAGGGCAGATGGCGCGGTGGAGCCGAGGGAGGGAGTCGAGCCCAGAGGTGAGAGCTCTGTAGCGCTGGGCCTGGTGGGGGACGTGGGCTCCCCTGGAATCACGCAGGGCTGGGCCCAGCACACTATGGGAGCTGAGTGCCAGTCGTGCCACAGGCACAGAGAGCCCGAGGGCTGGAGGCCTCCAGCGCCCCACATCAGGGGGAGCCCCCACCTGGGAACAGGGTTGTTCTGAGCCTGTCCTGCCCGGTGTCTGTGCAGCATCCGGGGCAGGGCCAGCCGGGCCCGTGGGGCTCTGCTCCCCTGCAGCCTTTACCCAGCGCTCAGCTCAAACTCTCCCTGTGTGCTCTGAGCTGCAGGGCACAGGCTCGGGTGACTGGGGGGTGGGAAGGGGCTGCCTGCCCTGGGCGCACGGCGCTAGTACACAGCCTGGTTGGCAGTGCCAGGTCCGAGGCTCTGCGTTGCCCAAGGGTGAGCTGCATGCGCTGAGACAGGGTCCGTGGGCCGCAGCGCCCTGGGTCTCCGGGTGGTGCTCCAGAAAGTGTGCACAGCCTGAGCCCTTCTCCTGTGAGCGGCACGTGTCCCTTCCGGGGGAGCTGGGGTAGGGCCCTGGGCCCTGCACGGGGGTGAGACAACAGAACAAAGGGCACGGCTCAGGGGGCCTTCTGACCCCTGGCTGCAGGGTTAACCCTTTGCTGCCTGTTTGGGTTTGAGGGCCAATACCCCCACCCAGGGGAGAGGCCGCAGGCAGCACAAGGATTGCACTTGGCCTCTGGCTGTTGTTCTTGGGGTCCCCACACCCCATCATTTGTGTCAGTGGCAGGAGCCACGACCCATGGGTGCCCCGACACACAGGCAGTGGGGGCCGGGGGCAGAGGTTGGGGTTTGGGACTGAGGCCGGGGCCTGCCTGCTCTGCTACCGACTTTGTTTCCCTTGCAGTTTGCGGAGGAGCCTGCTGCGTGGCTCCCGTGCACAGGGCCCGGTGCTGGGACCTCCGGAGGCTGCCCTGGCTGGAGGGAGCAGGCGAGGAGCCCAGGAGGGACTGGAGAGCTGCAGCCTCTGCTCATGGAGACACCAGCAGCCCATGCTGCTCTGGGAGAGGACATGGACTGGGCAGATGTGTCCCTGCCCTGTACAGCCAGGCTGGCTCCCCGTGTGCAGCGGATGGGCCCAGGGCTGCCTGGTGCTCCGGCTGTGCCATGTTGCTCGCGAATAGCCAAGCCCCAGCGCACCGGAGAGCTGTGTGCCTCCACCTACCACTGTCTCACTGCCCCGGCTTGCCCCGGGCACGCCCTGCACGCTGCCCTGTGCCCCCATCCCTGCCTTGGGGAGATCCCACCCATCAGCACAGGACGTACCACAGGCACCAGCCAGGCACTGTCCTCCCCAGGACCTGCGGATCTTTCCCACCCTCCTGCCGTCTGCAGCCAGACTGCTCTGCGCATGGCCCTGGGGCCCGCTCTGCAGGGCTGGGGCGGGAGCTGGTCCTGCTGCGTGGCAGGGAGGGGCTGTGTCCCTGGCGGGTTTCCCAGGCCCCTGCCTGTCTGACTCGTGGGCCCAGCTGCACCCAGATCTGTTGTTTGCTGTGGATTCACCTTTCTAAATAAAGGGTTGCTGGTACGAGCTGGGGCTGGCTGTGTCGGGGGCTGACTGTGGGAGGAGGGGGAGGGGGAGGGGCTGGGATTGCTGCCCTGGATGGGGGAGAGTCACGCGGGGGGTGGCTCCGGGCAGGGGTTTCCCAGGAGCCTCCGGTTCATCACATTCCAACCCCCATCAGAGAGGTCTCAGACCTGCCCCCCCTCCAGCCCCACAGGGACCCCTGGCCCCTCAGCTCCGCCGCGGGGCTGAACATGCCCTGCCCGAGCAAGGGGGCCCTGCTGACCCTGACTGCCACCGCATGGCCTGGGACCGGAGGGCTGGTCGGGAGCTGGGCTCAGATCGTTGCTGGGGATCTCCAGGACCCAGCACAGCTACTGGCGTCTGAGGGGTGGGGCTGGGCTAGCAAAGGGCGGCCAGGCTCGGGGCAGCCCCCTGCACCCTGATCTCTGATTGCCAAGCTGGGCCGTGCGTCCCGGGGGGCTGACAGCCTCACCTCGGCTTCCCCAGCCAACCCCCGCCCTTCCAGCTGCCCCCTGTCAGTGCCGGCTGGGCTGGGTACCAGGGGGCTCGCAGGACGCTGCAGCCTGCGTTTGCTTCTTGGGGCCTCAGGCTGGGCTCCCCGAGAGCTGGCGCGACTTGCCGAGGGCTTGTGCAGGCCTGGCTTTATGCACCAGCCCATCCTCGCACTGGCCTCCTCGCCCCCGGCAGCTGAGCTCACACAAGGCCAGGGCTCCCTGCCCCACCGGCAGGACCAGAGCGGGGGAGCAGCCTGACACACCCCCCCCCCCGCAGCCAGGCCCCACCACAGGGGCCTGCACCTGCTCCTGGGGAAGGCTGGCCCAGCGGGGCAGGCGTAGGAAGCCCGCTGGACATCCCAGCAGGAGCACGGCGCACCGGCGGTGTTACCAAGCGCTCCCGGGCCGGCAGCATGGCCGCAGTGATGCCAAAGCAGGCCAAGCCCTGGCCAGGCCCCGTTCCCAGCCCCACACGCTGGGACAGCCCCTCTCTCCCAGTCCCAGCAGCACTCTGACCATCTCCAGGACTTTCCCCACGGCCTGGCTCAGCCCAGCGGCCCTGCTGTCTGCATGGGGCCCCAGCTGCGGGGGTGGCTCCCGCCTGGGGCTGGCCAGGCTGCTGGGGGGGAGGGGGGGAGCCGGGCCTGTGACGTTCGCTCTGCCAGGCAGCGAGAACAAGGCTGCAGTGAGGCAGCCGGGGCAGGACGGAGCCAAGTGGCCGCGTTCCACAGACCCAACACTTCCTGGCCTGGCTGCTTCTGAATGGGCTCCCTATGTGCCGGGCTGGGGGGCAGGGCCAGGGGAGGGGGGGCGCAGGCCGGGCGCTGGCAGAGCTGGGGTGGGGGGAGGGCGGAAAGCTGGTGCTGTTCAGCTGGCCAAACTCACCTGCAGGAGTGCAAGGCCCAGGGCCCACCGTGTGCGTGTGTGTGTTCACGTGTGTGTTCACACATGTGTGCGGGGGTGATGCCTGCCAGGAGGTTGTTACAGGGACAGCAATTTGTCCAGCCCCCCCTTCTGTTCTGGGGGTCAGGGTGACGGCAGTGCCAGAAGTGGGATATTGGCCCAATCTAGGGGAGAGGGGAGAAGCTCCAGCCCCTCCCCCTATGAGCAATGGGTCAGTCTGCCCGGCCTCTCCCCCTGTAATGCTGGACCCCATTGGCGCTCCCCAGGAATGGGGCAGGGATCCTGCTGCTGCCCCCTGGGTGGGTGAAGAGCTGTGGGCTGCTGCGGGGGGGGGACTAGGTAATGAATTGCTGGCCTGGGGGGACTCCACTTTTACCAGTGAGGATGCCAGGGCCGGGGCTGGGGCGGGGCGGGAGCTCTGCTCTTTGTGGCAGCTGTAAGATCCCTGTAGGGGGCAGAGCCCCCCCGTCTGTGCATGGGGCGCGCTGGGACTGCCCCACATACAGGGCGGGTGGTTCTCTGGGCAGGGGGAAGCAGCCTGGGGGTGACACTGGGGACCCCCCTGGCAGGAAACCTGGCTTGGAGCTGCAGGAGGGAAGTGGGTGCTGGTCCTCTCAAGCGGGCGTGGGGCTCTGGACCAGGGCAAAGGGCAGGGGGCGAGTGGTCAGTGACTCTCGGCTGGGTAACCGGGGAACGGGCCTGCAGAGCGGCTGCGTGTGCCTGGCTTTACCCTGGGGGGCTGGGGAGCACTTTAAACCAATAGTTAAAACCACTGGGAGAGACTGTGACGGGGAAGCTGAGGTGGGTTGGCCTGTGCTGCTAAAGGTGGCCACAGGAGGGTGCCCATGATGGGGGTTCTCTGTAACACCCCACCTTGGGAGGTGGCCACAGTCACTGTCCTCCAGTCCAGGAGGTCACTGCAGGATAGAACCCAGGAGTCCTGGCTCCCAGCCCCCCTGCTCTAACCACTCGACCCCACTCCCCTCCCAGAGCCGGGGAGAGAACTCAGGAGTCCTGACTCCCTGTTCCTGTGCTCTAACCACCAGTCCTCACTGCCCACCTAGGGCTGGGATTACAGAGAAGTCCAGCGTTGGGGGCGGGAGATGCAGACTGGGATGAAAGGGACCAGAGCAAAATACCAAGCGGGGAAAGGCAGGAATTGTTCAGGAGGGGCAGTGGGAAGGGCTGGGGGGGTGGGACAGGGACCTCTGTGGGTGCAGAGACGTGGGGGCGTCGTCTCACCCTGTGACCCCCTGGAGCCTGTGGGGCCAGAATCCTGTTTCCAGCTCAGGGCCAGGCAAGAGGCCCCAGGGCAAGGAATGAGATGGGGCCTTCTGCGCAGGGCAGCTCTGCCTCACCTGGGGGTGCAATGTCTGGAGGTGTCAGGCCTGGGGCTGGGCTCCCCTCGCAGGGGCCTGTATATCCACGTGCCACCGACACATCCCGGGCAGGGACTGCCCTGGGTGGCCTGGACGGTCGCCTGCCCTCTCACTGCAGAACCAGCTGCCTGTCACTTAGATCTCTCTGTGCCCAGTGGCAGGAGGGTGCCCAGGTGCTGCCAGGCCTCCAGGCAGAGTGCCCCCCTCCTCCGCGGCCCACCATGTCCTGCGGGTGCCTCCAGGGCCCGTGGGGGACGCTCCTGCACTAGCTGTCTGAATGCCCGTGTGCACTGAGGGGCCTGGGTGCACGGTGGAGCATCCCCGGCCACAGGGCTTCCCCCTCAGCTTGGCAGCTGCCTGCCCAGCACAGGGGCCTGCTCGAACGGCTTCCCTCCTGCAGTGGGGCTGAGGGGGGCCCAGCTCGGAGGCTTTCCTAGGAATCTGTCCTCGCTGGGACATGTGTGTGTGGGTGGGGGGGGGATTAGAGCTATAGACACACAAAGCCTCCCTGGGAAGAGGACTGGCCATGGGTGGTACAGTGCTGCTCACCCAGGGGGGAGGGCAGCTGGGCCTGGACCCTGGCAGGACACAGGGCCTGGCTCTCCCCCAGCACCTCATGGAGCTGTTTCAGCTGTTCATGGTGGCTGCGAAATGCCCCCCCAGGTGCTTAAGAGCCTTTGCTGAGGGACCTTGTCAAAGGCTTTCTGAAAATCTAAGTACACTATATCCACTGGATCCCCCTTGTCCACATGCTTGTTGTGACCCCCTCAAAGAATTCTAGTAGATTGGTGAGGCATGATTTCCCTTTACAAAAACCATGTTGACTCTAGGGCTGTCAATTAATCACAGTTAACTCACACGATTAACTAAAACAAATTAACTGTGATTTAAAAAATTAGTCACGATTAATCGCACTGTTAAATAATAGAATACAAATTGAAATTTATTATATATTTTTGGATGTTTTTCTACATTTTCAAATATATTGATTTCTATTACAACACAGAATACAAAGTGTACAGTGCTCGCTTTATATTATTTTTGATTACAAATATTTGCACGGTAAAAATTATAAAAGAAATAGTATTTTTCAATTCACCTCATACAAGTACTGTAGTGCAATCTCTTTATGGTGAAAGTGTAACTTCCAAATGTAGATTTTTTTCTACATAACTGCTCTCAAAAACAAAACAATGTAAAACTTTAGAGCCTACAAGTCCACTCAGTCCTACTTCTTGTTCAGCCAATCGCTAAGATAAACAAGTTTGTTTACATTTACGGGAGATAATGCTGCCTGCTTCTTATTTACTATGTCACCTGAAAGTGAGAACAGGCATTCGCACGACACTTTTGGAGCTGGCATTGCAAGGTATTTAGGTGCCAGAAATGCTAAACATTCATATGCCCCTTCATGCTTCGGCCTCCATTCCAGAGGACATGCTTCCATGCTGATGGTGTTCGTTAAAAAATAATGTGTTAATTAAATTTGTGACTGAACTCCTTGGGGGAGAATTGTATGTGTCCTGCTCTGTTTACCTGCATTTTGCCATATATTTCATGTTACAGCAGTCTTGGATGATGACCCAGCACATGTCTGATTTACGAACACTGTCACCGCAGATTTGACAAAACAAAGAAGGTACCAATGTGAGATTTCTAAAAATAGCTACAGCACTCGACCCAAGGTTTAAGAATCTGAAATGCCGTCCAAAATCTGAGAGGGATGAGGTGTGGCGCATGCTTTCAGAAGTCTTAAAAGAGCAACACTACATCTGAGTCAGATGCCACCAGCAGAAGGTTGATTTTTCTTTTTTGGTGGTTCAGGACAGAACCTGAACCACCAAAAAAGAAAAATCAACCTTCTGCTGGTGGCATCTGACTCAGATGCTAAAAATGAACATGCGTCAGTCCACTCTGCTTTGGATTGTTATTGAGCAGAACCCGTCATCAACATGGACGCATGTCGTCTGGAATGGTGGTTGAAGCACGAAGGGACATAAGAATCTTTAGCACATCTGATATGTAAATATCTTGCAACGCTGGTTACAACAGTGCCATGTGAATGCCTGTTCTCACTTTCAGGTGACATTGTAAACAAGAAGCAGGCAGCATTATCTCCTGCAAATTGTAACCAAACTTGCTGGTCTGAGCGATTGGCTGGAGTAGGACTGAGTAGGACTGAGTGGACTTGTTGGCTCTAAAGTTTTACATTGTTTTATTTTTGAATGCAGTTTTTTTTGTACATAATTCTACATTTGCAAGTTCAAGTTTCATGATGAAGAGCTTGCACTACAGTGCTTGTATCAGGTGAATTGAAAAATACTATTTCTTTTGTTTTTACAGTGCAAATATTTGTATTAAAAGTAAATATAAAGTGAGCTCTGTACACTTTGTATTCTGTGTTGTAATTGAAATCAATATATTTGAAAATGTAGAAAACATCCAAAAATATTTCAGTAAATGGTATTCTGTTATTGTTTAACAGTGCGATTAATCGTGATCCATTTTTTTAATCATTTGACAGCCCTAGTTTCAACCAGTTTGCGTGGTACTGAAGTCAGGCTTACCAGCCTGTAATTGCCGGGATCACCTCTGGAGCCTTTTTGAAAAATTGGCGTCACATTAGCTATCTGTCAGTCATCTGGTACAGAGGCTGATTTAAGCAATAGGTTACAAACCACAGTTAGTAGTTCTGCAATTTCACATCCGAGTTGCTTCATGTGACGAAGTGGAGGGGTTTCTTGTTTTCTGTGGAGTTTCAATGGTTTGCATGCAGAGGGGATGGGACTCAGTTTCCCTGGGTGTTACTGGTTTAACGAGGTGAGGGGAGAGGGAGTTTGTTTTGCAGAGGACCAGAGAGAGGACGTGGGGACCCAGTTGATGGCTGGGAGGATGGATACCCCAGCAACCGGTGACCTGGCGACCTGGTGACCCGGAGGCCCAGCTGAGGAGACACAGCCGGTTCTGGCCAGTGGGAGGACAATGGGCTGCAGAGTGAGGACCCAGTGACCGAAACAGACGGTTCTGGCCAGAGGACAGAAGCGAGGAGAGGAGGCCCCAGTTTACAACTCTGTTTATCTGGAGAGAAGACAATGGACAGAGGCAGGGCCTGGGGTCGGTGATCTCAGATGCCCAGCTGGGAGCAGGGGGGCTCTGGACTGGAGAGGGGGAGCACGCAGAGCCCACCTGGATGCAGGGAGACTGGGATGTGCTGGGCTGAGGGAGGCCAGACCTGAGGGTCAGAGAGTTTCCTGTGCTGTGTTCAACTCTCAATAAACCCTTCTGTTTCATGCTGGCTGAGAGTCACTCCGGTCTAGAGAACAGGGTTGCATCAACCCCTTCGGGGGTGGAGGCCCCAGGGGCCCAGAGCGAGGGGACTCCCTGAGGGGGCCCACGGCAGAGACAGATGTGCTAAGGCTCAGAGAGGTGCGGCTCCAGGAGGTGGAGGAGCCTGACCCCGAGAGAGAGTGGACCCCCAAGAACGGCTGTCTCACTAAAAGGGGTACCCCCCACGGACCGCACGGAGCCAAGAGTGGGCACGATCTGTGAGTCCGTGACACTTCAGAACTCTTGGGTGAATCCCATCCGGTCCTGGTGGCTTATTACTGTTTAATTTATCAATTTGTTCCAAAACCTCCTCTAATGACACCTCAGTCTGGGACAGTTCCTCAGATTTGTCACCTAAACAGAATGGCTCAGGTTTGGGAATCTCCCTCACATTCTCAGCCGTGAAGACCGATGCAAAGAATTCATTTAGTTTCTCCACAATGGCCTTGTCTTCCTAGAGTGCTCCTTTAGCATCTCAATCGTCCAGTGGTTCTTTGTCAGGCTTCCGGCTTCTGAAGTACTTAACATTTTGTTGAGTCTTTTGCTAGTTGCTCTTCAAACTCTTTGTACTTTTAAAACTATTATTAGATGTCTGGAACACAGCTAGAAAGTCCTTGCTTAGCACAGAACCCAGAAAGTTACAGCGTGGCCATTCTGGTTACCCAGAGCCTCAGCCAAGCGGTGTCTACCCTGGGCTCCTGCTCTGTCCCTCTATGTTCAAATTCCCCAGCCTGTCCCAGCTGGCCCCTCCACATCCCTTTGTCCAGCTGGTCACACCCCGGCCGGCTTCCTGCAAAGGGGGATGGGGGGGCTCCATGGTCCATAGCTGCTAGGTACCAAATGTGTCCCAGTGATTGGATTTGCCATTGTCTTCATGGATCCTCCATTGTCCTGGGCCCCCAAACCAGAGACAGCCAGACAGCATTCCCACCTCTGTTGTCGCCTGCCCGGCAGCCCGAGACTAAACTGCCTTTTCCCACCACCTAGTCATCCATGCAGAAACTAGGGGAAACTGAGGCACGCCCAGTTTTCATACAAAATAATCCATCACAACAAGCACTTACATAATTTGTCACCACTTAGTGTCAGCCTGCATGTGAGGTAATTGAATAGGACTCTTTCTACCTTGACCTGCGGGTGGCTGTTTTGCAACAGAAAAGCTTCACAAACAGACTCCAACGAGAGACTGCTGAGCTAGAATTGATATGCAAACTAGATACAATCACCTCAGGATTGAATAAGGACTGGAATGGCTGAGCCATTACAAACATTGAATCTATCTCCCCTTGTAAGTATTCTCACACTTCTTATCAAACTGTCTGTACTGGGCTAGCTTGATTATCACTTCAAAAGTTTTTTTTCTCTAAGGTGCCACAAGTACTCCTGTTCTTTTTGCGGATACAGACTAACACGACTGCTACTCTGAAACCTTTCTACCTTGACTTTATCAACTTATATCCTCTCCTCTTCACTGGGATATAGTATGACCTTTTTATTTTTACATGCCAGTGATCTGATTCTGTTTTGGTTTTGGTGGAGCCCGTCCTTCCAGCATAGGGTCCTCCTTTCCCAAAAGGTTTCCCTATTCCTAATAAACCTAAATCTCTCCTCCCCAAACCATCATCTGATCCCCGCACTGAGACCCTGCAGCTCTGCCTGGCTGGCTCGCCCTACACGTGGAACTGGACAAAGGGAAAATGGGATCATAGACTCAAGAATCATAGAATCATAGACTGTAAGGTCAGAAGGGACCATTATGATCATCTAGTCTGACCTCCTGCACAAAGCAGGCCACAGAATCTCACCCACCCACTCCTGTAACAAACCCCTGACCTATGTCTGAGTTACTGAAGTCCTCAAATCATGCTTTAAAGCAGGGATCAGCAACCTTTCAGAAGTGCTGTGCCGAGTCTTCATTTATTCACTCTGATTTAAGGTTTCACATGCCAGTCATACATTTTAATGTTTTTAGAAGGTCTCTTTCTAGAAGTCTATAATATATAACTAAACTATCGTTGTATGTAAAGTAAATAAGGTTTTTAAAATGTTTAAGAAGCTTCATTTAAGCCCCCTGGACTGGTGGCCAGGTCCTGGGCAGTGTGAGTGCCACTGAAAATCAGCTCGTGTGCCGCCTTCGGCACACGTGCCATAGGTTGCCTACCCCTGGTTTAAAGACTCGAGGCCTCTCCCTGCATGGGGCCAGCCCTGGCCCCTCTCCCCACAGGCACCTGGGGCCGGCCTGAGGACCCCCTGTCGCTCAGGGCTGGGTTGAGCCCCCTGCCGACTGCTCACAATCCCTCTCCCCACTGTGGCCTCCTTCTCCCCCGCCTGGTGGTTCGAGCCCCCACTCTGCCTGCCCACACATGCAGCTGCCTGAGACTGCCCTCTCCCCCCCCCCGCCCCGCAACACCGGGCTGCCATTGCCACTCGCTTCCCCTGCATGTTCCTCCACGCCCCGCTCGGGGTCCCACCCCACATTTTGGAGAAAACTGGGCATTTGTCCCGTTTGTTCTTGCCAACCGATCATCAGTAGGCAAGAGCAAACCGGACAAATGCCCAGTTTGTTAACAAAGTCGGGACGGCCGGGACAGGGCCTAAAAAAGGGGATTGTCCCGGCCAAACCAGGACGTATGGTCACCCTAAGCATTCAGAGACTGGTGCCATGGGCATCTGGCCTTTCGCCTCTCTCCAAAGGCTCCAGAATCCAGGGGTGTAGCAGCCCGCACTGCCCCCGAGGTGGGGAGCTGCAGCGGTGCCAGTCGCTGGCCAGTAACCGGAGCCAGTCAGGGGATGGTGCTTTGCCACGGGGGCTCCCAGCGATGACCCCACACGTCTGCAGAGCTGCCCCACGGCCTGGGCATCCCGCCGGACCCTGCTTGGGCCCGGGAGCCAGGCCCGTCTGCCAACCCGCCAGGGCCTCGGCGCCCCCAGCATCCCGGTCCAGCTGGGCATGGGGGGGCGAGGGGCGGGGCCTGGCCGGGCTGGGGGCGGAGTCGGGCTGGGGCCTGGGGGCGGGGCCGGAGAGGGGCGGGGCCTCCTGCGGCCGCAGTCATGGGCGGGGCCTCCCGGCAAGACCCGCCCCCGCGCTCCCGATTGGCTGTCGCGGGAAATGGGCGTGTCCTGGGGTCACGTGCTGAGGAAGCGGCGCTCCCAGGGCCGGCCCCGGCCCCAGCAGCGGAGTGTGCGGTCCCGGCGCGGGCCCGGCCCGGGGGCTGCGGGCAGGTGAGAGACCCGCGTGCGGGAGTGAGGGGCACCGGCCGGGGGGACGCGATGGGGGACCCCGGGCCCCTCTGCCCCACAGCCCGCTGGGGCGAGCGGGCTGCCCCGGCCACGGCCTCCTCCGGAGGGGGCTCCCCCGTGGGGGCCGGCGGGGGCCCCGGCCTGCCCCTGAGCGCCCCGTCCCCCCGCAGGCCCCCCCCGGCCCCTGAGCGCTCCCCCCCCCCGCAGGGCAGCGGCTCCCCCCCCCCCGCAGGGCAGCGGCCCCCCCCCGGCCCCTGAGCGCCCCCCTCCCCCCCGCAGGGCAGCGGCCCCCCCCCCCGGCCCCTGAGCGCCCCGTCCCCCCGCAGGCCCCCCCCGGCCCCTGAGCGCTCCCCCCCCCCGCAGGGCAGCGGCCCCCCCCCCCCGCAGGGCAGCGCTCCCCCCCCCGCAGGGCAGCGGCCCCCCCCGGCCCCTGAGCGCCCCTCCCCCCCGCAGGGCAGCGGCCCCCCCCCCGGCCCCTGAGCGCCCCGTCCCCCCGCAGGCCCCCCCCGGCCCCTGAGCGCCCCTCCCCCCCGCAGGGCAGCGGCCCCCCCCCGGCCCCTGAGCGCCCCGTCCCCCCGCAGGCCCCCCCCCGGCCCCTGAGCGCCCCTCCCCCCCGCAGGGCAGCGGCCCCCCCCCGGCCCCTGAGCGCTCCCCCCCCCCCGCAGGGCAGCGGCCCCCCCCCCCCCCGCAGGGCAGCGCTCCCCCCCCGCAGGGCAGCGGCCCCCCCCCGGCCCCTGAGCGCTCCCCCACCCCCCGCAGGGCAGCGGCGCCCCCCCCCGGCCCCTGAGTGCTCTGTTTCCCCCACCCCTCCAGCAGGGCAGCGTGTCCCCTCGGCCGTGGGGCCGGCAGGGAGGGTCTGACCCCTGTGTGCAGCATGCAGGAGACGGAGCGCGAGGCTGTGGGGCAGGCACTGGAGGGGGGCCCGGCCCTGCCCGACGCCCAGATGGAGTCGCTCGCCCCCCCCCAAGTCCCCGGCCTTCGACCTCTTCAGCCTGGTCCTGTCCTCCAAGCGGCTGGAGATGTACCTGGAGCCCCTGCAGGACGCCTGGGAGGGGGTCCGCTTCCTGCTAAGGTAGGTGCGGGCCCGGGCTGTTGGTGTTGCCTGGGGGGGTGGGGGGAACCTCCCTCTGGCTCCAGCATGGTTGACAGCCACTAACCTGGGCTCTGCCCCGCAGGTGGCAGATGCCCCTGTGCTCGCTGCTCACCTGCCTGGGCCTCAACTTCCTGCTGCTCACCCTGACTGAAGGTGAGGGGCTGCCGGGGCATGGGGGGAGCAGGCGGGGCGGAGGACATGGTGGCAAGCGGGGGATGGGGAACAGGCTGGTAGGAGATGGGAAGCAGGCAGGTGGGGCGGGGGATGTGGAGCGGACGTGGGATGGGGAGGAGGCAGGCAGGTGAAGGACGGTGGCAGGCAGGTGGTAGACGTGGGGGGCAGGTGGGGCGGAGGACATGGTGGCAGGTGGGGGATGGGGAACAGGGACGTGGTGGCAAGCAGGAGATGGGGAACAGGTGGGTAGGCGATGGGGAGCAGGCAGGTGGGGCAGGGGACGTGGTGGCAAGCGGGAGATGGGGAGCAGGCTAGTGAGGTAGGGGCCGTGGTGGTAGGCAGGTGGGGGATGGGGAGCAGGCAGGTGGGGATCATGGGGGTCAGGGTGGGTGGGTAGCTGGGGAAGATGGGCGTGGCTGAGGTGAGGGGCCGCGGGCCAGAACTGACTCATGCCCCTGGGCACGGCCAGGGGTGTCGCTGGTTCTGCTCCGGGCCGGGTGGCCTGACGCGGCCTGGCTCTTCCAGCTGCCTGGTTCTCGCTGTGCGCCCTACTGGTCCTGCTACCCGCCCTGCTGGGCTACCTGCGGGAGACATGCCGGGTCCGCCGGCCGGAGTCGGAGCTGGTGCGCCAGAGGTACCACAGCGTGCGGCGTGAGGACGTGCAGCAGGTGCGGCTGGCGCGGCACGAAGCCGTCGCTGAGGTGAAGAGATTGTAAGTGCTGGGATCTGTCCAGCCGCCAGGGCCCTATGGGATGGGGCGCGGCCGGTCCGGGCTCTCGGGGGCTCCCTCCCCAACACGGGGACTCCAACTTGGGGGTGAGACCCCTGCTCCCTGCCAGGGCTCAGGCCTGTGGAGCTGGGACAGGGAACTGCCCCATGGACGGGCTATTCCATAACTGCCCACTAGGGGCGGGGTCCCCGGCAGGCAGGCCGGCCCTGGGGCGGCTGGGCCCTGCTCGGCAGCCCCTGGCTATGAGCAGTGGGGTCGCCCCAGGGCTGCCTCTATTGTCCCGGTGGTGCCCCGGCCTGGGCCTTCCTGGCTGTGTCGGGCTGAGACAGTCCCCAGGAGCCCTGCAAAGTGCCCCACGCAGGCGAGGGGCAGGGCCTGGTTCAGTTCCTGGCTGTGATCCCCGCTGGGGAGGGTGGCACGCGTGTCCTGTGTGGGGTAGATCTGTGGCCTGGGGTGCTGGGTACATGCCCTGGGTGGGCACCCCCTGACGGTCCCATTTCTTCCCCAGCCTGATCCACCTGGAGGGCTTCCTGAGTTGGCTGTGCTGTGCCTGCGAGGGGGCGTACCGCGTGCTGCATTGGGAGACCCCCGCCTTGTCGTCCCAGTGAGTCTGCGCGCCCCCCCCCCCCGCCCGTGGGCCCAGGGGCTATCTCCTCTGGTCCCCTCTGCTGCAGGGGCTGGCTGGGGACCCCCTGGAGAGGTTGCAAACCCAGCCAGTGAGCCAGGCACGAAGGGAGGTGTCCAGCTTGGCTCACCTGTGTTTCAGGGGAGGGGGGGCAGGACTCTGGGTGTGACAGCCCGTATGGGGAGGGGTACGTGGCCTGGGGACACTGGGGGGGAGGCATGGCATGGGGGAGGCACATACACTGGGCGCGTGGCACGGTGGGGGAGGTGCTGGGGGGCTGTGTACGTGTGGCAGGGGGATGCAGGATGGGGGCTGGGCGTGTGGCCGAGGCGCTCCTGCTATTCTGAGCCCTGCCCCCTCCTTGCCCAGGTTCTATGGGGCGCTGCTGGGCTCCCTCTGTGTCCTGTACCTGCTGCCCCTCTGCTGGGTCCTCGCTCTGCTCAACAGCACCCTCTTCCTGGGGAACGCCGAGTTCTACCGAGGTGAGCCCCCCTGCAGGCACCCACGGGTTCTGGGGGCAGCAGTGGGTCTGACTGGCTGGCAGATGGAGCCCCCCCAGTGCCCTCCTCCCGGCTGGGCCCATGCAGGTTTCCCCCCGGGTCTGCCTCTCCCCATAGCTAGAGCTGCCAGCCCCTCCCCGCTGCCCCTTTGATCTGGGGTCCCCATCCCCTCTGCTGGGCCAGGCTCCCCCTGGTCCAAGGATCCTGGCTGTGGCAGTAGCCGCTGCTTGCTCTTTCAGGGGGTGATGCCGCAGCCTGGCACCCAACGAGGCCGATGTGAGGGCAGTGGCTGGCCCTGGGCTCAGACCGCCAGGGCTCAGACCGCCAGCGCTCCAGTCGCCATCCTGTCCCCTCTGCCGAGCTATGGACTCGCTTGGCCCCTCACCGCAGAATCAGCCCCGGTACCGGCTGGATCCGTGGCCCAGAGAGACCAAGCGTCTCCCCGGGTCCCCTCCCCTGAGTCGGGGAGCTGGCAGCGGGAGTGAGCGCTAGCCATGCAGGGGGAGGGCTGGGACGGGGGGCTCTGCTGCCCCAGCCAGCTGCTGTGCGGTGGGAGGGTGTCAGTGTGGGGGAGTCAGGGCCCTGCACCCCCACTTTCTGCGATTCACCGGGACTCTCAGCCAGCCAGTAACACAGAAGGTTTATTAGATGACAGGGAGACAGTCTCAGCAGAGCGTGTAGGTACAACCAGGACCCCTCAGCCAGATCCCTCTGGGGGGCAGGGAGATTAAACCCCAAACTTGGTGACTCCCTCCTCTTCCCTAGCCAGCCCAAAACTGAAACCCCCTCCAGCCGTCTCACCCAGCCTCCCCCCCCTGCTCCTCCCCCAGCCTTTGTCCAGTTTCGTGGCCCCACCCCCCTCCCAGCTCAGGTTACAGGCTCAGGTATCCTCCCTCAAATAAAGTCATCCCCTGCTCTCCCTTCCCCCCTGCAGACAGTCCCAGGTCAATCCGCCCCACTCCCTACTGTGTGATAAAGAGGCAGTGGCCCCAGCCCCATGCGCGGCTGCCCCATGGCACTATGGGAACTGTTGCTAGGGCCTGGGCCATGGCTGGGGGGTAGTGATGGGGGCTGCCCCTGGGGTGGGAGCTCTGGGCCCCGCCCTGGGGGAGGCTGCCATGCTCCAGGCGTGTCCCGCCCCAACACCCCCTCTCTCCCCAGTGCTGCTGGAGCTCAAGGCTACGGTGGAGCAGCGCCTTGGCCCCAAGCCCGTCGCCAGTGCCCCGGAGCCGGCGGAGCCTGATGTGGGAGGAGAGGGGGGTGGCACCCTGGTGGATCGGACTCCCACGCCCACCAGCACTGAGGTGAGCCGGCTGGGCTGGGGGCTGTCGGCTCGTGTGGCGGCTCGTGCTTCCCGGCCCCCAACCGGAGCCTGATCCCTGCGCTGCCCTGTGCCACTCCCTGCCCACGGCCTTGGCTTCTCTGCGCTGCCCATACCACCTGCTCCCCTGTGCCACTCCCTGCCCACGGCCTTGGCTTCTCTGCACTGCCCATGCCACCTGCTCCCCTGTGCCACTCCCTGCCCACGGCCTTGGCTTCCCTGCGCTGCCCGCAGCCCTGTGCCATTCCCTGCCCGGGTGGGCGGGGCCATAGTGACCTGGGCCTGTATCCTGGCAGGACCTCACACCCGGCAGCGTGGAGGAGGCGGAGGAGGCGGAGCCCGATGAGGAGTTTAAAGACGCTATCGAGGTGCGTACCCAGTGGGGCGGGTGGGGGGCTCCCCACACACCTGGCTAGAGGTGGGTATCGCGTCGAGCTGTGTACTCCCTCGGCGGCCACTGGAGGGCACTGGTGAGCGAGAGCTGGACAGGAAATCCCACTTCCCCCTTCGAATGAGAGGGGCTGTGCGGGAGGGGGAGGGGGGTGTTCCTGCCCCCAGCCCTTCCCCATGCCCTGGCGTGTGCTGCCCGTGTGCCAGGCAGGTAGAGCCAAGTGCTGCTGTCTCTGCCTCGGGGAGAAGCTGGGGCTCTGGGGGGGACACGGGGGGGGGCCTGCTGCTGTCTGTTCCATCGCTACTGCCCTCTCTTCTCTCCTCGCTGCGGGAGAAGGAGACCCAGGCGCTCGGCTGAGTGCCAGGGCTGGGGGAGGCAGGTGCCCTGGGCAGAGCTGGGTCCTTGTCCCCTGAGCGGCACCAGGCCGAGCACCTCCACCAGCTCCTGCCCCGTGGCCCCCGGGTGGCTTGGCCGGGTCCCCAGGGAGCAGCCCCTGGCTGAGCTGGGCTCTCCGGCAGGAGGACGATGACGTCTCCCAGTGCTCCGCCGAGTTCGACATCGGCCTCCCGGACAGCAGCGTCATGAGCAAGAACGAGGTGATCCGCAGCAAGGTGTCACGGCTGACCGAGCGTCTGCGCAAGCGCTACCCCAGCAACAACTTCGGTAGGGGGGTTGGGGGGGGCTGGGCTGCTGAACGCCCGTGGGGGGGGGCATTGGGGGGGCTGGGCTGCTGAATGCCCGTGGGGGGGCCATTAGGGGGCTGGGCTGCTGAACGTGGGGGGGGGGGAGGGTGTGTGTGTGGGGGGGGGCTGGGCTGCTGAACGTGGGGGGGGGAGGGTGTGTGTGTGTGGGGGGGCTGGGCTGCTGAACGTGGGGGGGGGAGGGTGTGTGTGTGGGGGGGGCTGGGCTGCTGAACGTGGGGGGGGGAGGGTGTGTGTGTGTGGGGGGGCTGGGCTGCTGAACGTGGGGGGGGGAGGGTGTGTGTGTGTGGGGGGGCTGGGCTGCTGAACGTGGGGGGGGGAGGGTGTGTGTGTGTGGGGGGGCTGGGCTGCTGAACGTGGGGGGGGGAGGGTGTGTGTGTGTGGGGGGGCTGGGCTGCTGAACGTGGGGGGGGGGAGGGTGTGTGTGTGTGGGGGGGCTGGGCTGCTGAACGTGGGGGGGGGAGGGTGTGTGTGTGGGGGGGGGGGGGGGGCTGGGCTGCTGAACGTTGGTGCGGGGCGGCACCCCCTCCCCTGCCTGTGTCTGTCAGGTGCCGGGCTGGGGGTGGCTGGGCTGTCGCTGCCCGGGGGAGCTGGGGATGGGCACCGGCTGGGTTGTGCTGTCTGGGTGCCGGGCTGGTCCAGCCCTGAGCCATGCTGTGGGGGGCTCCCCATGGGTAACGGGAGCTCCCAGCCCGGGCTGCCAGGGCGATGCTTGGTACCCGCTGCACGGCCCTGCTGGCTGGAGCTCTGGCCTCCGCAGCCAGGCTGGAGCCCCCGGGAGATCCCCCTGAGCCAGGGCTCCCGCTGGGCTGGACCTGGGCTCCGAGCTGGGTCCCTGCTCTCCTGGGCGGCAGCGCCGGGCACGTGGCCGTGGGAGCTCAGGGCGCGAGCGGCTGCCACTCACAGAGCCGGGGCCATCCCAGGAGCGCCAGGCAGCCCCCAGGGCAGCTGTGCAGGCAGCAGAGAAGCTGGTCTCTGTGCTGAGGCTGCCTGGCAGGGGCGCCTTGGGTGGGGGCATCGCCGCGGTCCCTGGGGCGCAAGGACTGGAGCCAGGCTGAGCTCCCACGTCCCCGTCTGCCGCCTCCTGCAGGCAGTGCCCAGCCTGACCCCTCGCTCTGTCTCCTCTAGGGAGCTGCACCGGCTGTGCAGCCACCTTCTCCGTGCTCAAGAAGAGGGTGAGTCCTGCCTGCTTCCACCCGCTCCCGTCTTGCCGGCTCTGCTGTGGGCCGGTAGTAGCGGGGTTTTGAGCCCTGGCCTGGCTGCTCAGCTGGGGGTAGTGGGGCTGGCTGGGGCCCTACATTTCCCTGTGCCAGGTCCATGTCCCCTGGCTGCTGCGTGGTGCCTCCTGGCCACCCTGGGCTGTTCCTGCCTGGGTCGGCTCCCTGATCCTGCCAGCACCAGCGCTGCTCTCTGGGCAGTCAGCGCCAGGCCCCCGCCACGCCCCGAGTGACCGGCTGCAGCGCCCAGCCGCCGTTCCCCGCCTGCCTGCCCCTTGCCTGACCCCGCATGGTCTGGGCTGAGGCAGCGTGAGAACAAGCCACGTTTCATGTCAGAGGGGAGATCCCAGCCAGACCCTGGCACCGAAATCATCCCAGGCGCTCCAGAGCCCGCACTTGGCTAGCGAGCCGTTCCCCTCGGCCGCCTGGCTGAGAGCCCCTCTCCGGCTGCTTGTCCCCACATACCCGGGGTTCAGCTGCACCCCAGACAGTGAGAAGGGACTGGTCTTGGGGCAGGTCTCCGCTGGCGAATTCGACGGCCCCAGCTGCATGGCCCGGGCTGTGAAATTCACCTCCCTGCTGACCTAGGCCCTGGTGTAGACAGCGTCTGGCTGCTGCTTGGGGCGGTGGGTTAACCTCCATGCTGGACTGCGTGTCATCGCCTCAGTCCTCGCTGGGATCCCCCCCCCCCCCCCCCCCCCCGGGTCTCCCCTGCAGCCTGACCCGCACTGCGCCCGCTGGGCCAGACCATAGTGCGCTTGCCGAGGGGAGCGTCGCTCCGCCTGCTGCGTGTCTGCCCTAGAGCCAGCGGTTAGCGTGCCGGCAGCTCGGCCCTGTGGGACCTTCGTTGGCACTCGAGGTGGGTGCCAGAGCCAGGCGATCTCCGTAGCCCTTGTGCCCTCTGCCGGGTGCCATCAGCAGGTCCTTGGGGCACAGCCCCCCCAGCGGACAATCTCCAGCAAGCCCTGCCCTGCCCCTGGGGCCGGGCCCTGCTGCCGCACACTCTGACCTGCGCGTCTCTCCCCAGCGGAGCTGCAGTAACTGCGGAAACAGCTTCTGCTCCCGCTGCTGCTCCTACAAAGTCCCCAAGTCCTCCATGGGAGCCACAGGTGAGTGGGTGCAGGTGGGGTGGCCTCTCTCGCTCCTGGCTATGCCAGCCCTGGCCTCGCCCAGCAGGGGGCACTGTGGGGGGCGGGGGACTGGCTGTGGGGGGAGCTCACGGCTACTCCAGCCTGGCCTGTCCCAGGAGGGGGTGCTGTGGGGGGCTCCCGGCTATGCCAGCCACAGTGGGGTGGCAGCAGGGTTACCAACTTCCTAACTGCACAAAGCCAAGCACTCTGGCACGGCCCCTGCCCTGCCCCTTCCATGTGGCCCCACCTCACTCATTCCAGGCCCCCACCCTCACTCACTTTCACCGGGCTGGCTCGGGGTTGGGGTGCAGGAGGGGGTGAGGGCTCCGGCTGGGGCTTCAGGCTCTGGGGTGGGGCCGGGGATGAGAGGTTTGGGCTGCAGGGGGCAGCTCCAGGCTGGGGCGGGGGGTTGAGGTGCAGCAAGGGCTGCCCCCGTGCCTAGGGGTCGGACATGCCGGCTGCTTCCGGGAGCTGTGCAGAGCCGGGGCCGGCAGGGAGCCTGCCTTAGCCCTGCTGCGCCACTGACCAGATGTTTAGCGGTGGTGGTGATGGGGTGGGTCTCTGGGGGGGGGGGTGTCATTGAGGGGCACAGATGTGGGGGATGGTGGTTGGGGGGAGGGGGGCAATGGGGTGGATCTCTGACAGCTCCTTTCCTTCCAGCCCCAGATGCCCAGAGGGAGACGGTGTTCGTCTGCGCGTCGTGTAACCAGGCTCTTGTGAAGTGAGCGGAGACCCCGCTGGGGGCGTCTCTGGCTGCCCGGCCCGGCCGCTGGGGGCAGGAGAGTGTTGGGATCCTGCGTCGCTGAGCCCCCCGCCTGCCCTGGCGCTGCCCGGCCCATGGCACTGGGTGGCTGTGGGGGCCCCACTGCTCTGTTCCCCGGAGCTTTGCTGCGGGGTCCTGGTTGGCAGGGGGCTGGCGGGGAGTTGTTAACCCCTTGCTGCCTGGAGCGGGGCTGCAGGGGCCTGAGGCCGGCCACCCCTCCTCTCCGCTCTGGGGCTGGGAGGTGTGGCCATGCCCCAGGAACCTCGGCAGGTCTGTCACTGGTTTGCAAAGCCACATGGGTAACCATATGCACATTGCCCTGTGCTAGCTAAGTGCCCCCCAGCCTGCCCCTGGGCTCTGAGCAGACCCCTCCTCGACCCCCAGCGCTGGGTCTCCTCCCCGCCTGCAGGCAGATGGGAGCAGGCAGGGGCCCCGCAGCCAGGCTGGTTTCAGCTGGACATGGCAGAGTGCAGTGGGGGGCCTGGCGTGGGGCAGCTCTCAGCTCAGACGCTGGGCTGCTGGCTCTGCCCCTAGTAGTGGGTGCTGGTTCTACTCCCCTGACCTGGGGCTACAGTCCCCCCTCTGCCCTGCCCCACAGAATCCGGCCAAAGGATTCACCCCCACGGCCCTGGGGGTCTCCTCTCTCAGCAAGGGGGGTTGGGCGCCTCTGCTGTCCTGGTTGGGGTCTGGAAGCACTGCAGGGGCAGGGCCGGGCTCCGCACCCCGCATTCTGCGCTAACCCGTGTACACGGGAGTTACTGGGGGTGTAGTGTCGCTGGAGCAGACTCCTGTGTCCCCCTGGCAGGGATCTCGGGGGCCTGCAGTCCCCCTGGGGAGAGCTGGGGCCTGCTCTTCTGCGCGGTGTGGTCCTGGAGCCCGTGGGGTGCTGGCAGCAGGCAACAGCCTGGCCTCAGGGCCTTGGGCGTGGGATGGGCCTGGCTCTAACCATCAGCCCCTTGCAGTCTCACCTTAACCAGGGTTAAAGCAGCTGTGGGAGCTGCTCCATGGCCCCTTTGCGCCCAACTCCCGTGTGCCAGGCACAGCTGGAGCAAGATGAGAACTGTCGGGGGGGGGGGGGTCTAGGCTGGGGTGGTTGCTGGTGCTGCTCTGGTCCCAGCTCAAGGGGGGGGGCATGCCTGCAGGGGTCCCCCTCTCTGCCCTGAGCTGCACAGGAAGGCTCTCAGGGGCAGGGGGGCAGGGTAACCATGCCTGGGTCCCAGGAGACCGGGGGGGGGGGGAGCTGTCAGTGTCAAGCTCCCTATAAAAACAACAAAGAGTCTGGTGGCACCTTAAAGACTAACAGATTTATTTGGGCATAAGCTTTCGTGAGTATAAACCTCACTTCTTCGGATGCTCCCTATAGCTTCTGTTCTGCCTATTCTCTCCTCACATCCCCCCCCCCCCGTCCTTAAGGATAGTTGGCCCTTCTCCTCCTCCCCCCCCTTCCCCCCCCCCCCCCGCTTTGTCCACCACTTAGGTCCAGGCTCTGACTCTCCAGTGGGGGTTTATTAAGGGCTGGCCCCACGTCTGGTTTTAGCCGGTACCAGGCCGAGTCCTGGGGGGGTGAACGTGACTCCTCTGCTTCGCGTGCGCGGGCTGGTAAAGGACGTGCTCCCCTTGCCCTGGCTGAGCCGGCACCACTAAGAACCCCCCCGGCCCCCTGGGCACGTCCCTGCTCTGTGCCACCGGCCCCCCCTGTCCAGCGGGGCTGATGCTGCTGCCCCGGGTGGAGTGGGGGGCGCTGCTGAGGACTGTGCTGGTAGAACCGGGGAGCCTAGTTTTCTGTGATAAACTCCCCCCAATAAACATGATTCCGCATTTCTCTGCTGTTACAGTGACCCGCTGCGTGTATCCCTGTGGGCACCGTGCCCCGCGTGCGGCAGAGCCGGGGCCGGCTGGCTCGCATACGGGGGGTGCTGCGGTGTGTGGTTCTCACAAAGGGTGAAAACTCCGCATTCTCTGTACCCCCGTCTGTGTTTTCTGCACCCCGGGGATTGCTCCGACCCCTGGTTCCTCGTCGAGGGAAGCTGGGGGGCTGGGCCGGTGTCTCCTCGAGTGGCGCTTGTGCCACGGCCTAGAAGCGACCAGCCCCGGGCGCCAGCTAGGCGGCTCTTCCCCTAGCACCCAGGGCGAGGGCAGCTCCCGGGGTTCTGTGATGGGGAGGGGGCTTTGCAAGCTCTGCAGGAGAGGAGCCCCCTCCCCCCCCGGCCAGCCTGAATCCTGTGGTCTCTGCCCTGCGGCCCCCCCCAGCAGCACCAGGCCTCCCCCCAAATTATTCTGGCTCCACCCCACTGCTCCCTTGCAGCCCTGGCTCCACACACGAGCCCCACCCTGAGCCGGGTGCCCGGGGGGGGGGGGGAAGGGCAGCGCTCAGTGCTGGAGGGACCCCAGACGGCAGGAGCTGGGTTTGAATGTGTCGTCCCGGATCCCAGGCTCAAGGCAGGGCAGCTCCTTGGGGCACCAGGTCCCTGCTCCAGGCTGATAGCCCCAGTCACCAGCTCAAGGCACAGCGGCACTCCCCACCCCCCCATACGGGCAGCAGGTGCCCCCGTCATGGCTCCCTGGCCCTACTGCTCATCAGCTTGGCGTGGCCCCTGGGAGCCCCCTTCACTGCATCAGCCCCCCCCCCCCCCCCCCGGTCACACACTGGGGTACGGCCCTGGGCTTCCCCACCTCCTGGGACCGACCTTCTGTGCCTGCAGCCCCCCTGGGTCACAGCGTGACCCCCCTCAGCGGGTCCAACAGGGAAACGCCCCAAGGGGAGCCAGGCACCCCCGGGTTCCTTGCCCTGCAGGGACACAGCCAGTGGGTGTAGCGGAGTGTGGGAGAGTCAGGGCCCTGTACCCCTCTTCCTGAGATTCACTGCGACTCTCAACCAGCCAGTAAAGCAGAAGGTTTATTTAAGGACAGGAACACAGTCTCAAGCAGAGCGTGTAGGTCCGACCAGACCCCCCTCAATTAGGTCCTTCTGGGAGGTTCAGGGAGCTTAGACCCCAGCTTGGGGTTCCCTGCGTTGCACCACCCAGCCCAAACTGAAACCAAACCAAACCAAACCTTCTCCTGCAGCTCCTCTCTTCCCCCTCCCCCCAGCTCCTCCTCTCCTTTGTTCAGTCTCCCGGGCAGAAGGTGTTAATTCTCCCCACCCCCTCCTGGCTCAGGTTACAGCTCAGGTAGCTTCCTTCAAGGGAAGTCCCCCATCCCCACTGCAACCCCCCTGCAACATTCCCAGGTCAAATCTGCCCTGCTCTATCACAGCGGCTGTCTGCAGGGGGTTAGGAGGGTCTGGCACACGTGGAGCCAGGCCTTGGGTAGCACCCAAAGCAGGAAGTTACGGCCTGGCCCAGCCGGGTCAGGCCCAGAGCTCTCGGCCCCGCTGCAGTCCCAGCCCCGAAGAGCTTCTCCCTCTGCCGCCAGCAGCCCCCACTTAACCCCACCTGCTCCCCTCCCCCAGCCCCGACTCTCCAGCTGGTCCTTCCCAGTGGCTGCCTGAGGAGGGGGGCCTGGCATGGCTGTTTGTTAGTAGGTGCCAAATGTCCAGGCAGGTGGACTCTGCAAAGAGCAAACCACCTTCTCCCCCCACACCTAGTTACCCATGCAGCATGTAGGGGAAACTGAGGAACACACTATTCCTACAAAATATAACAAAAATCCCACCCTGTCACCCTCCCAAACTGGTGCATTAATTAGCCTTGTTCTGTGCCCTGCTGCCCCCCAGCCTGGCCTGCCCTGGGCCCTGGTTCGCGTGCTTGGCTCTAGCCCCAGCACAGGCCAATCTCCGGCCCAGCCAACGTCCCTCCCACCTCGCCAGCCCCTGCCTTGCTGCTTCCCGTGACCTGCCCGAGCCGCGCTCCCTCCCCAGGGCGGCTGGCGAACAGCAAAGCGCCCAGCGCTGCACAGAACGTAACCCCTGGAGCTGGGGGTGGGGGAGGCTGCTCCCGCGGGGCGCCCGGAGAACGTGCTGCTGGAGTCCTGCCCGGACCGGCCGATGCTGTGGGGCCTTGGCCTGGTCCCTAGTAGGGTGTCTGTGCCTCCTGCCGCTGCTGTACCTGTGCCACGGGGACCTGCGCAGGTCCTGGCATGGGCTAGTGGGTGCCGATGGCGCCAGCGTCTCTGGGGGCAGGTGGCCCCAGCGCCAACCGGTAGCAGAGTTCTAGGCTGGGCCTGTGACCCTCACCTGCCTTGTTCCTTAGAGCCAACGTGTGACAGAGCTGGGGCTCGGCTGGGTGGGTCAGCTCCCAGCTCCTGCCACAGCCGCCCTGAGCCTGGGGGCTGGGGCCTTGTCCGGCAGCACCTCCTCCAGGCGGTGGCATCCTTGGACTCAGCCGGTGTTTCCTGGCCTGGCGTGAGGCATCTGCCCCTTCCCCCCGCAGTGCCCACCCGGGATGCCAGGCCTGGCTGCGTGCTGAGTGGGCAGCTTTGGCACCGCGTGCTGGGGCAGCCGGGCTGTGCTACGGCCAGGCTACAGTTGCTGTGTGATGCTGGGTGTTGGCAGGATCCTTGGGTGTGGAGCACCGAGATATGCCCCCACCCTGCTAGCAGCCAGGTCCCCAGCGGGGGAGCCGCCGTGGTTGCACCCTCTGCCCATGTCCCCGGTGCCCTGGCCTGTGGCGTCTCTCCGCTGGAGGGGGGCAGGACCATTGGCCGGCAGGGGGCGCTGTGGTGCCTGCAGGGCAGATGGTTGCACAGCAGGGAGCCGAGCCGGGGGCCCAGGGGTGAGGATGCCCTGTGCTTGGAGCGGCTCGCTGCAGCGCTGGCTGGCCAGGCCTTACATAAGAACATAAGAACAGCCGTACTGGGTCAGACCAAAGGTCCATCCAGCCCAGTATCCTGTCTTCTGACAGTGGCCAGTGCCAGGTGCCCCAGAGGGAGTGAACCTAACAGGTAATGATCAAGTGATCTCTCTCCTGCCATCCATCTCCACCCTCTGACAAACAGAGGCTAGGGACACCATTCCTTACCCATCCTGGCTAATAGCCATTAATGGACTTAACCTCCACGAATTTATCCAGTTCTCTTTTAAACGCTGTTATAGTCCTAGCCTTCACAACCTCCTCAGGCAAGGAGTTCCACAGGTTGACTGTGCGCTGTGTGAAGAAGAACTTCCTTTTATTTGTTTTAAACCTGGTGGCCCCTAGTTCTTATATTATGGGAACAAGTAAACTTTTCCTTATTCCCTTTCTCCCCATCACTCATGATTTTATACACTTCTATCATATCCCCCCTTAGGGCACGTCTTCACTACCCGCCCGGATCGGCGGGTAGAAATCGATCTCTCGGGGACTGATTTATCGTGTCTCATCTAGACAGATAAATTGATCCCCGAATCGACGCGCGTACTCCACCTCGTCAGGAGGATGGGGGAGCCGTGGCGGTCGATTTGCCGCCATCCTCACAGCGGGGCAAGTCGAATAGGATACGTCGAATTCAGCTATGCTATTCCCGTAGCTGAAGTTTGTGTATCTTACATTGACCCCCCCTCAGTGTAGACCAGCTCTTCGTCTCCTCTTTGCCAAGCTGAAAAGTCCTAGCCTCTTTAATCTCTCCTCCTAGGGGACCCGTTCCAAACCCCAATCATTTTAGTTGCCCTTTTCTGAACCGTTTCTAATGCCAGTATATCTTTTTTGAGATGAGGAGACCACATCCGTACGCAGTATTCAAGATGTGGCCTTGTGTCCTTCCGTAGCCATGGGGTCCCGCACTGGGGCCTTGCTGGGGATCGGCCCAACTCCGTGGGTGCTCCGGGCTCAAGCACACATGGGGCTGGCTGCTGAGCGGGAGGGGGCAGACAGGAGCGGGTGGTGGGGGTGTGTGCAATATAATAGCTCATTGAAAGGTGACAGGGCCAGAAAGAGTTAATGAACTCCCAGATCGACCTGACCCATGGCCGAACCAGAGCCTGGATGGGAAGATCTGTAAATGAATGGATGGGTCACTACAAAAACTAACTACTGATTTCCCCTCCTGTTCCTCACACCTTCTTGTCAACTGCCCGAAATGAGCCACCCTCATTACCACACAAAAGTGATTTTTCCTCCTGCTGAGAACAGCCCCCGTTCATTGAATTGTCTTGTTAGCACTGACCCCCGACTGGGGAAGGCAACTCCCAGCTTTTCATGTGCTGTCATACGTCTCTTCCTACTGTATGTTCCACTCCATGCATCTGATGAAGTGGGTTCTAGCCCACGAAAGCTTATGCCCAAATAAATGTGTTAGTCTCTGAGGTGCCACAAGGACTAACACGGCTACCGCTCTGAAACCTGTAAATGAACAGAGCTTTGAAATGCAGCCGGCATTGTTAGAGAGAGAAGGGGAGCTGTGTGCTCAGGGCTTGGGATGTCAGCAAACAAGTCTGGTCTATTGCTATAGCTTTGATTCAAAGATCAAAAAAGGAATATTAACATTTCTGATGATACTTGAGGAAAATAGTATTATTGTCTCTATGTCTCTTTGAAGGTTGTGGTAACCTGTATCTGAACTGTGTAATGGATAAATGACCCTGTGCTAATTGCCAGGATGTTTGGGAGACAGAAGATTAAGAACAGGAGTACTTGTGAAGTTTAAGCTGATTCTCTCAGGCCAAGAGGCTGCTGGAAAATGTTTAAGAACCCTGGGACACCAGCCTGTTTTATCTCAGATCTGCTTTGGGTTTCAAGAGGGGGAAACCTTAAGCCACAAGGATTGAGATCTCCGGTCATTGACTGGAGACACCCTGAATATGAACATTGGACTATAACCTATGGACTATTTCTAAAAGGACTTTTGGCAATGACAAGCTCACCTCTGCTATGTATCTGAACCTCAAGAATTGAATTCAAGTCTGTCTGTATATTGATCTTTTAACCAACACTCTCTCTCTTTTCTTTTTTAATACATTTTAGTTTAGTTAACAAGAATTGACTATAATGTGTATTCTGGGTAAGATCTATGTTAAATAAATAAAGATATCCCATCTCCTAGAACTGAAAGGGACCTTGAAAGGTCATTGAGTCCAGCCCCCTGCCTTCACTAGCAGGACCAAGTACTGATTTTGCCCCAGATCCCTAAGTGGCCCCCTCAAGGATTGAACTCACAACCCTGGGTTTAGCAGGCCAATGCTCAAACCACTGAGCTATCCCTCCCCCCAAAATGTTATAATTGGACCTGGGTGTGTGGTTGACCCTTTGGGGTTGGAAGACCCTTTTCTTTTATATGATAAGATTTTCAGTAACCATCATCGTATCTGACAGGTGTGTCTGGATGGAGGCCTGAGAACTGCGTTGTTTGGACTCTGAGTAACCAGTGAGGTAACACAGAGACTGTTTTGGGCTGGTTGGTAAATCTAAGGCTTTGGCTACACTGGCGCTGCACAGCGCTGCAACTTCCTGCACTCAGGTGTGTGAAAACGCCCCCCCCCCGAGCGCAGCGAGTGCAGCGCTGTAACACGCCAGTGTAATCAGAGCCTGCAGCGCTGCACGCTCGCTCGCAGCGCTGCCAGCTACTCCCCTCGGAGAGGTGGAGCACATACAGCCCTGCAAGAGCCCTCTCAGCACTGGTGGTGCGTCTACACTCGCGGCAGCGCTGGGAAGTCCCGAGTGTAGCCAAGGCCAGAGTATTGGAAGATCCACCAGCTTCTGGGTTTGTCTGTCCCGTTTTGTTTGCAGTTCACTCTGATTGAGTGACCTCATCTGGCTCCCATGGGCACCATCATTACAGGGGGGAAGCCTGGATTCCCCACTCCTCCCTAGAGATCCCCCCAGCCACCCCACTGAGCAGGAGGGACCTGGCACCTGAACTCGCAGGCTGGAGAACGCGCTGGGACGGGGCTGCCTGGGGTTTGCCACCCGCTGGGCCCGGCACGAACATGTAGTGCCCCTCAGTGCTGCTTGGCCGCAGGGAGCTGGGGGGAAGATGTTGTAGAACTGATGAATGAAATTGTTTTTAATTGTTCACTTTATTAATGTAACTTCATAAGTAAAGTTTTATGAATGAAACAATATTCATTCATAAAACCGGTTACCCCAATAACTGGCTAATTAACAGTTAAGATGCTTGTTAAGAGCCAGAGCTGTTCAGTCCGCTGCCTTTGTAAGTTTCACTATCAATCCAATTCCTGCTTAAATCAGGGAGACTTGCCCTGTTTCAGGATTGTAACTTCTGTTCACCATTTATTACACTTGCCTACAGTGTAACTTCTGTCACTGTTTGCCACCCATTATACTTGTCTATAGTGTAACTTCTGTTCACTGTTTGCCATATTGTAATTCAAACCCCATTTTAAAACGCTGACTCCATTTTGTAAGGGCTTGCTGCAACCTTCATTTTTGCAAACCCTGCTGTAATCTTATTAGTTTAGTTCAGATGTGTGAATGAGGTATGTATGGATGATAGAATCAACCTCCAGCCCCAGCCTGTCCTGATTAAATAGAGTTCAAACACCAACGGCTGAAGATGCAGACAAGAGCTCTAACAAAGTAAGAAGAATCCACCCTAAAAAGAAAAGGTGCAATAGAAGGAAGATCAAAGCCCGGTCCCAGGCTAAGGCCTTGGCTACACTGGCAATTCACAGCGCTGCACTTGCTGCGCTCAGGGGTGTGAAAAAACACCCCCCCCCGAGCGTAGCGCTGTAAAGCGCCCGTGTAATCAGCGCCTGTAGCGCTGCACACTCGCTCGCAGCACTGCCAGCTACTCCCCTCGGAGAGGCGACGTGGTGCGACTACACTCGCGCTTCACAGCGCTGTGAATCCACATGTGTAGCCAAGGCCTAAAAGTCACGTCTGCAATTGACGGGTGATCAATCACCAAACCCAGAGGCAGCGTGACACAGCAAGACCTATAGACTCTGGATTCAAACAAGCCTACAAAAAGGATGGGTGAGATGGAAAACTTTGGAGGAGGGTAACATTCTGCTGCCAACATGGAAGGGCATCAGTGCATGCCCAACAGAGACCCAGCTCGTCCTTGTGCCCGGCTTTCCTGGCCAGTTACCGCCACAAGCTACGAACCCAAGCTGCAAACTCAAGCAGGACTGGTAACTATGCAGCAGCTGCAGAACATCTGATGGATATGTGTGTGTGTGTGTGTGTGTGTGTGTGTGTGCGTGTGTGTGGGTATTAAGAATAATGTGTGTGTATAAGGATTAAGATATTAGTTATTGGTCATAAATCAAATTGTTATCATAATAAATGTGGCATCTTTATCTTGTCCCCTTTAATAAGATCCTGCTAGTTTTTATTGGTGTAACAGTTGCCTTACTGGTGACAAGCAGCAAACCCACCAGCCAAATCCCCCCTCAGATCCCAGCCTTGTACCGCAGGAATACACCATCCTGCACTGCTCAAGACCTTTCATGAGCAATGCAAGTTTATGAATTGGTTCCCCACTTCATCAATGGAAAGTGGACATACACCAGCCTTTGTAACCTGAGCAGATTTACCAAGCACTTCAGGCAAACTCACTGGAAACGATAAACACTAGAATACGTTTATTGATTAGAAAAGATGGATTTTAAGTGATTATAAGTGACAGGCAAAAGTCAGAGGAGTTACCAAAAGAAAAGATAAGCACGCAGTCTAAATTCTCAACCTTCTTAGACTAGGCAATCTCTGGTCTAAGCAGTTTTTCTCCCTGCACTGGATACTGCAGGTTGGTTACAGTCTTTCATATGCAGGTGTAACCCACACACCTCCTGGGTGCGGAGCTCTGTCCCCGCTAGTGGCACCGAGACCACTTAGAGATTCATGAGTCTGCTACAATCTCAGCTAAGGGCCAGGTGGCTTTGAGCTCATGCAGTAGAGGGTCATGCACTAAGCTCCAGAGGTCGCGGGGTCAATCCTGCCCAACAACGACCGGGGTCTGTCAGTGTTACACAGATTCTTCCTGTTAGCCTGGGGACCAGTCTCCTCAGCTCCAGCGTTCTTATTGCCTTCAGCGTAGGTGGGGGCGGAGAAAAGGCAAACATGGGGCCTCTGTCCACTACTTTATATCCTCAGTCCATGTGCTTGGAGAACACAAGTCCAGGCATGTCTGACGGGCATTGTCGAGTCTCCAGGCAAGGTTGAGCAATTCCCCTATTATGGTCTAGTGCAAGTGAATCATTGAATTCTAACTCCCTTGCTGGACAATGGCTGTTGATGGTTGTTTGACACCTGCCCGGGCATTGGTTACTTTCCTTGTGTTGTCTCTTGGGAGCTAATAACTGGGCTATTCCCCAATGCACAGCATGTTTCAGTGACAAACATACAACACAATCTCATTACGTATATCATTAGTGATATGTAGTTTTTAGATAGAACAATGGCTTTCAGCAAATCATAATCTTTCCCATGATACCTTACATGGCATGCTTTATATGAAACACCACAATTATATACAAATGATGAATATGGGGATTACAGGGTGCTCCTCCAAGGTATAGAGTATCACAACTTTCAAAAATCACTCCTTCTTATTGTCCTTAACGTTGCTGGTCATAGAATTTTTCTTGTGTCCTTTTGCTTCCCTTATCAATTTTCTACAATTCTTAGCTTCTAATTAATATTACTTATTATCAACTTCCCCTTTTTTCTATTTGTTATATATATATATATATATATATATCTTCCTTTACTTTCCCTCTGAGCCAGGCTGTTTTTTTAAGCAGTGTGGCCTTCTTTCTTGATTGTGGCTTTTTGGACATCTAGCAAAATGGTCTTAAACCATTCCCAATTGTCATTTACGTTTTCCTGTTTAAATTCTTTCTCCCAAATGATTTAGTTCAGAATTGTTTTCAGCTTTGTTAAATTGGCCCCTTTAAAGCACCAAGTCTATATACTGCTGATTGGGACTTTACTCTGTTCGTGCATCACAAAGGTACTCAAATCTGGCACTTAAACAACCACTGACTTTCAGTCCCTTGAATCAGTTCCCAGATGAGCTCTAATACAACCTTCACCTGTGTTGGTTGGCTGCAGCACGTCCTGTGTCAGGAAATGGCCGTCTGTAACTGTTCAAAGTTTCCAGGACACTAGTATTGTTGGGAAGGGGGAGGGACAGGGGGTATTTTCCTCCCAATCTGCTGCAGACCAGCCCTTCACGCCAGCTCTCCTGGCTGGGGAGTCCCAGCCAGAGGCTCACAACGCAGCCGCTCAAACCTGACCTTGCAATGTGGGGGACTGATCCCAGCCGTGTCTGGCTGTCAGCGTTCGGTGCAGACATAGGGCCCTTCGCATGAACTCGCACCTGCTCTGCCAGCGTCACAGATGTGGCTGGGCCTTGTGCTCCTGCCTGCCCCAGGGGCCTGGCCAGGAGAGGGCGCAGTCCCATGCACGGGTATTGCTCTGTTCTGGGCCTGCCCTGCCCTGCGCGTCATCCCTCGCCCGGGACAAAGCACTGGCTGCTGCTCGGTTGTGGGAGCTCTGTGCCTGGCGTCAGTGACTCGGGGCGTCCGGCACTGGGAGCAGGGCATGGCCTGGCCAACCTTTGCTGTATGCTGCACTCGTGGCCAGGGCAAGTGTGCCCGCTGTATCACCTGGCAGATTCACCGGTGGCACCGGCTCTGTGTCCGACGCTCCCAGCGCTGCAGAGGCTGAGCTCACGCCGCTGTGCCGAGATGGCTGCACGGGGACCCCTGTCCCCTGCCCTCATTTGCAGTCTGAGAGGCTATCGGGCCAGCCCCCGGCTGGGATCTTGGCACCGTGACGAGGTGGGTCGGGTCCCCTGTGCTGAGTCCCTTTGTGCCCCACTCGACTGGTGCCTGGTTGTCTGGGCCACTGGCTGCTCCTGCCCCGGTTTCGTCCGCGTGCTGGGCTGTAGCTGGGAGGGTTTGACCGTGTGCGAGAGAGTCTCTGCAGAGCTCCCCCCGCAGCATCTCTCTCTTCCCCTCGGAGGCGCTGTGCTCAGCCGGGGCTGTCTGCCCGGCCCCCGGAGCTGTTCCAATTCCCCTCTGGAGCAGCCGCAGCTGCTGCATGTCCCTGGGGAGCAGCTCAGCATAGTACCTGCTCTGCCCTGGCAGACACCAATTAGCTACCAGGGCTGTGAGCGTCCTGCCAGCCTCCGCCCACGCACCCCCTCTGCGGAGCTCCCACACGTGCCCTAGGTGGGCGCCTGGGGAAGGGCGATGTCAGCGCCTGGCTCTAGGCCTCCCCCGGGACGGACGCCCCATGGGGCAGATTGTCACAGCTCTCTGCAGCCTGGTTCCAACAGGGCCAGAAGCTGCGCCCAAGGCCTGAGCTCCGGGGCCGAGGCACCGGGCTGGGGTTCCTCCCAGGAGCAGGTTAAGCTTGGGGTGCAGGCGGGGAGCTTTGTCCCTCCTCCCAGAGGGACTGGCTGTTAGTGGACGCCAGCGTCTGGGTCCCGTGACGGGGCCCTGAGACCCGTGTGCCTTGACTGTGCTACGAGTCCCTTTGTCCAGAAGGGCTTTATAACATGACAGTGCACTGGGGCACTGGGGTCAGCACAGCCTGCAGGGGGAGAGCGCCCCCTACTGAGCCCCCATCCCACTCCCTGCAGCATAGCGCCCCCTAGTGCCGCACTGGGGCATGTTGGTCACACCGACCCTGGGGAGAGCGCCCCCTGCTGAGTTCACTGTAGCAGTGGGTTTCCATGGTAGGGCACCGGGCAGCTCCGTGCGCTCTGCTGGGATCACAGCCCGAGGCACAGATCCGGCTACTGGGTTTGGGAGGGTCCGGTCTGAGCTGGGAAGTTGCGGGGGGTTGTGCAGGGAGCTCTGGGACTGGCTCCTGGCCAAGGTGCGAGTGGGATTCCACCCCCCTGTGGGGCCAAGGGGTCCCTTCCCCATGGCAGGGCCCAGGCCAAGTCCCCCTCCGCAGGGAGCTGGGAGCAGGCCAATGCCCAACCCCCGGGCGCCCCTCCCCGCCCGAGCCCCGGACAGGAGATGAAAGGCCCTGTGAGCGGAGGGCTCTCTGCCAGCTGGCCTGCGCCCCGCATCTGTCACCATGCCTCCATTACAGCCACTGACTCACCGCCTGGCAGGGAGAGATGGGGCTGGGGGGGCAGGGTACAGCCAGCGTCCCGCACCCGGCAGGGCTGGCCCCCTGGCTCCCCTAGTTGCCCCCGCTCGGCGCAGGGATGACCAGAAAGCGGGTCGGGGTGGGGGGGGATAATAGGAGCCTATATAAGAAAAAGACCCCAAAATCGGGACTGTCCCTATAAAATCGGGACATCTGGTCACCCTAGCCCCATGGGTGGGGGAGGGGTGCTGCTGTCCCTGGCCCAGGAGGCAGGTGGGCTGGAAGGGACAGGAGGGCAAGGGAGCCGGTGGGGGGGGAGATCCCCAGCAACCCTCCCCCACCCCGGTACTGGGACAGGAGTGCATCTGTGCTTGTCACTCGCTGCGTGAGGCTGGCCAGCCCATGGAGACGGGAGCGGGGCCTGCCCCAGAGCGGGGGGGCTGGCGATGGGGGCTGCCACTTCTGCTGCTAGTGCCACAGGACCCTCACCAGGTACTGCCAACTCCCCTCCCCCTCAGGCACGTCCCAGTCCCGCGCCTGGCATAGTGTTCTGGTTCAGCTCCTCGCCCCTGCCCTGCTGCCAACCCCCCCAGGCATAATCCCCCTCCTCACCCACTGCAGAACTGGGGGGATGGGCTCCAGCTCTGGCCGTGTCGGGGGGGGAGGGGGATGCACTCTCGTGCGGGTAGGGTGACCAGACAGCAAATGTGAAAAATCGGGATGGGGGTGGGAGGTAATAGGAGCCTATATAAGAAAAACACCCAAAAATCGGGACTGTCCCTATAAAATCAGGACATCTGGTCACTCTATGTGTGGGCCGTGTTGGAGTGGGGGGGTTTGCACACTCTGGCCCCGGCCATGTCTGGTGGGACGTGCTCTGGCTGTGTCGGGGGAGGGGGAATGTGGCCGGTGAAGCTGTGTCGGGGGTGGGGGGACGTGGCCCGTGAAGCTGTGTCGGGGGGGCGGGGGGACTTGGCCGGTGAAGCTGTGTCGGGGGGGGACGGACGTGGCTGGTGCAGCTGTGTCATGGGGGGGGGATGTGGCCGGTGAAGCTGTGTTGGGGACGGGACGGGAAGTGGCCGGTGAAGCTGTGTCGGGGGGGGGGAACGGACGTGGCTGGTGCAGCTGTGTTGGGGGGGGGGAATGTGGCCGGTGAAACTGTGTCAGGGGGGACGGGACGTGGCCAGTGAAGCTGTGTCGGGGGGGGGGGGGGGAGGGACATGGCCCGTGAAGCTGTGTCGGGGTGTGGGGGGGGAATGTGGCCCGTGGATCTGTGACAGCTGGGTCCACACCCTGCCAATGGCCTGTGTGGGTTGTTCCCCAGATAACAGCGTCTGGTTTCCTTGGGTTCTGTTCACCAACCATTGCTGGGGGCGGAGGGAGCCGGGGTCTGGCCTCCCTCTGGGAGCCCTGTGCCCATATGGGGGCTTGTGGCCAGCTGCAAGGTGAGGCGGGGCCCAGCTCCCCGTGGGGATCTGGTGTGGGGCCAGGCAACGTGCCGGGAACTCGCTGTGTTTTCCAAGGCGTCGCCTCTGCACAAAGCCAGCGATCGAACCAGCCCCTGGCCTGCACCTGGCAGCTCCCGCCTGGGGACGGTGAGCTGCTTTATCTGCACGTCCCTTCCATGGGGTTTCTCACACTGATTAGATGTCAGTACAGGCTCTCTCTCTCTCTCTAAAAGCATACACTGCTATAACATACCTGCCCTATAAATTCAAAATGTAACTACTACATCAACCATCACTTCTTAGAACATCAAAACCAAGTAACTCTCTGTTCATGAAGTCAGAATTGAAATATCAAATGAACACAAAGATTATTGATACCCAGTTAATCCTACTGGATAAGATGCAAGAAAGCGCCTCGCTCCCCCCGCCCGGCCCCCCGCCCCCAGCCGCCTCGCTCCCCCCGCCCCCAGCCACCTCGCTCCCCCCGCCCGGCCCCCCGCCCCCAGCCGCCTCGCTCCCCCCGCCCCCAGCCACCTCGCTCCCCCCGCCCGGCCCCCCGCCCCCAGCCGCCTCGCTCCCCCCGCCTGGCCCCCAGCCGCCCCCGAAGCAGCGTCAGGATCTGGGCTGCGATGTGCCGATTCCTGGGATCAGGGAGCTGATGACAGCCCAGCCCCACCTGCTCCAGTGAGTCGTGGCAGCAGCTGCGGGGAGGGGGAGGGGGAGGGGTCTTTGTGCATCTGCCTCCTCATCCCTGGGCAGTAGCAGGGCCGGGGCCTGCCCTTGGAGCGCCACAGCACGGAGGGACCGGCCCAGGGGAGGCCCAGGGGAGATGCCAGGCAGGGCGGCAGAGGGGCAGGGAAGAGCCAGGAGAATGGTTAATGCCGCCCAGTGAGCCCCAGGGAGCTCAGGCCGGGGGCGTCACACCGAAGGCTCCCCCAGCCCCCAGCAGCGACGCGGGGAACAGGCATTTCCTGGGGGGCGCTGCCGTCTGGCCGAGGAAGGTCTAACGCGAGCCAGGGATTGGGAGCTGAGCGAGACAGGGTCAGGCTGGAAATGAGGCATTTGGGATGGGGGGGGTTAACCCCCGGAGCCGTGTCTCGGGCGGTGGAGCCCCCGGCACTGACCATGTGAAATGAAGATGGGGCGTCAGATAGGAAGTATTTGGGGGCCGGTGTCTGGCCTGCGCTGGACGGGAGTCAGCCGAAGATCACAACGGGCCCTTCTGATGCTGTGGTCACAAGGACAAGCCGTGTTTGACTCAGACACGAGGGAAGGAAGGATCCCGTGGGTGGGACTCGCCTGTGTTGTTTGGCTGATTTGGGCCAGTACTGCCCAGAGCAGCCTGGGGGCCCCAGTGGCTGGGAATAACTGGGGTGTGGGGATGTGACGAACTGGGCCTGTTCTCACTGTGGTCTGTGAATGCTGACAGGGGAGTGTGACTAGGATGGTCTGCATTGCAGGATGGGATCTGCCCGAGGGCGCATACCTGAGTGTGTAACATGAGAACCCAGGAAGGGGTTGAAGGCCAGGTGACTCCTTAGCCCGGGAAACTGAACAAAGGCTGTGGGAGGGGTCGCTGAAAGCAGAGTGCTGGAAGCAGGCTGGAAGGAGGCTGGAGAGATGGCTGGGGGGCAGAGATGGCTCTGACCCCCCAAAGGGGGGTGTGCTGGCATGCCCTGGGACCCCAAGCTGGACCTAACTGAGGGGGGGCCTGTTGTCTGTGCCTGCAAGACCTGTCTTGGACTGTATTCCTGTCATCCAAATAAACCTTCTGCTTTACTGGCTGGCTGAGAGTCATGGTGAATCGCAGGAAGCCGGGGGTGCAGGGCCCTGAGTCCCCCAATACTCCGTGACAGGGGACATCCTGTCCCCTCCCCTCCCTGCACCAGGGCTCCCATGGGAGTGGATGTGGGGCTGGGGGCAGACTGTACAGCTGCGGGGGGGGCTCTCTGTGGGGGAATTGTGTGGAGGCCACTCTCAGCAGCTCTGGGGCCACTTTGCACCAGCCATGGGGGAATGGAAACCTCCTTGCTGGGGCGTCAGGGCAGGGCCCGGTCACTGCTGGCTGGATCTTCACTTCTGGGGCAGGGCGGGATTATCGCCACGTGACTGAGGGGAATCGCGCCACAGGGCAGGTGCAGGACCTGCCCCGGGATCGTACGGGGAGGCAGTGCCGGGGAAGAGGTTGGCCCCTCACTCCTGGGTCCCAGCCCAGTGCACCAGCCCACCCTGCCCAGGCCTTGGTGCCAGGGGACTCAGACACACCCAACCTGCCGGGATCTTAGGTGCAATATCTGAGCCCACAGAGGCTGGAGGAGTGGCGCTGGGTCCCCCCGGGGAGCGCTGGTGGGCCAGCTCCCAAGCCCCACACTTGGCCTGTGGGAGGTGGGGGGCTGCCCAGCCAGGCAGCGCTGGGGCCTGCTGGGGCTCCCTGGCCCTTGGGGGAAGGGCTCAGGTTGTGTCCCATGGCTGGAGCACTGGTTCTGGGGGGGCTGGAGGGAGCCCAGGGCTGGTTGCCCTGCTTGGGGGGGGGGCTTTCCCTCCAGCCGGGGGGGTGGGGGGAGGGTCCGGGACTGCCGGCTCAGCAGGTGCCACAGCGGCCTTTGACGGTCAAAAGCCAGAACTGCAGGTAAGTGCCCTGCTGCCTTCCGGCAGCCCACTGGGCCAGGGCCAGTCCAGCTGGGCTCCGGGCATGTGAGGCCTGGGCAGCCCTGCTCCTCCGGGGCTCTCTCAGCAGCAGTCTGGGCTGCATTACTGTCTGGCGTGTGGCTGTGCCGAGGGGTGGTGCTGCCCGTGGATGCTGGAGTTGGTACTTGCAGAGTTCCCGCAAGTCCTGCAGCTGCTAAGTGCGTTCACAGCTTGGGCAGCAGCCTTTGGCCGAGCAGACCAGTGCGGGTGGCGCGGCTGTGAGCGCGTGGCAGGGGCGGGTAAGGAGTGGAGGGGTGAGACAGCTGCGCAGCGCCTGGCAGGGCTGTGGCTGGTGATGCCAAAGCAGGTTCTCAGCTGTCTGAGTGGCCGGAACGGATCACAAAGGACTGGCCAAGGCCGGCCCAGCTGGATGGAAAATCCAAGAAGACAATGGAAAGCCCCAATCTCCAGGACACTGACACTTGGCAGCCAAGGATGATTTCTCCACCTCTCAGCAGGGAGGGAGCTGAGCAGAGACCCCCGGGAACAAAGGATGGGGGGGGGGGGGGGAGAAGGAGCCTGGCCTCTCACCTGGGAACTGCCTAAGGATCAGCCCGAGAGTCACAGAGCCTGACGTGGGCTGCCCAGAATGGACTAGCCTTCACCTAGCTACCAAAGGGTTCCCGTGCGGACCCGTCCCGGGGACTAATAACCCGCCTGCTCTGAAAGTGCTGCTGAGACCTTGGGCCAGTGAGGGGCTTCACTCCCTGCAGACTGGGCAAGTCCCAGAGTCGGGCTCGCTGCACAGGCTCCCGGTGCCAGGCAGTTTTCTAGTCTGTAAACGGCTGCTACAAAGAGGAAGGTGACACATTGCTCTCCAGGGGCCAGGACAAGAAGCAATGGACTTAAATTGCAGCAAGGGAGGTTTAGGTTGGACTTTAGGAAAAACATCCTGTCAGGCTGGTTAAGCACTGGGATAAATTGCCCAGGGAGGTTGTGCAAGCTCCGTCACTGGAGGTGTTTAAGAGCAGGTTGGACACACCTGCCAGGGCTGGTCTAGACAATACCGAGTCCTGCCTCGGTGCAGGGGCTGGACTAGCCACCTAGCGAGGTCCCTGCCAGCCCCACACGTCTGTGATTCTCTGAAGGTTCAATCTCAGAAAGGGGTGGGTCACGTGGCCCACCCTGGAGGAAGGGTGAGGTCCCTGGGGGTCTGGCCCACTGAAGGGACCCAGCTCCGTTCCTGTGGGTCTGTGACAGCCCCGAGAGAGTCCTGTGTGAAGAGCCAGTTTATAAATTGTTTAATGGGGCATCCCTCACCTGCTGTGAAGGAAGCTGGCAGGTTGGGGAGAGCTGTGGCTCCAATTAGACAGAGTCACAAAGGTGGGAGCAGAAATTGGCGTTTCCTTAAAGGGAGCAGCTGTTAATTCCCAGCCAGGGGCGATGGAGTCTTCCTAAAAGCGGGTGGGGGGCATGAGACCCTGCCTCTTCCCCCAAGGCCTCTCCTCTGGCCAAGCCAGGAGCCAGGCTGGGGAGTCCGAGCCCCTCCACTTACCCAGGGTATCCCCACCCTCTGGGGTCCTGCCCAGGCCAGGTGGAGGGTCCGCGGCTCTCCACAGCTGCCCAGGTGCGGACCCTGGGGGAGGTGGGGACACGGGCTGGGGGCTGCGCTTGGGTCTCCGCACCCCAGGCAGGTGGAGGGTCTGCTGCTCCCCTCAGCTGTCTGGGCTCCCTGGGCCGCTCTTACCTAGTCCGGGCCTCGGGGGCAAGAGGAGGGGCTGGGAGCCAGGCCCCGTGGTGAAAAGGGGGAGGGCCTTGGCCCCTTGGCCCCCAGTTCCAGCACCCCTGTTCCCAGCCCCAGGGCAACTCCTTCATACCCGAGGCAGCACTTCAAGGAACGATTGCTAATGAAGTGGCTAAAAAATTGGAGGAGGCTCAAGTGCCAACTATTCTCCGGCGTCCCGTGGGTCAGATGAGAGGGGCTGTTCCCGAGTGGGTCCCAGCCCAGCTGACTTTTGCAGGTGATGTGGAGGCAAAGGCCACTGGAGACAGAATTGGCCAAGCAGAGGGAAGCCGTGCCAGGGAAATTACAAGCTGTTGATCCAGTAGGGCCAACCATCAGCAACTATCAGACCAGCCCAGATGAAGAGCTGCTGAGCATAGAATCGTAGAATAGCAGGGTTGGAAGGGACCTCAGGAGGTATCTAGTGCAACCCCCTGCTCAAAGCTGGACCAACCCCCAACTAACTCATCCCAGCCAGGGCTTTGTCAAGCCTGACCTTCAAAACCTCCAAGGAAGGAGATTCCACCACCTCCCTAGGTAACGCATTCCAGTGCTTCACCACCCTCCTAGTGAAATAGTGTTTCCTAATATCCAGCCTAAACCTCCCCCACTGCAACTTGAGACCATTGCTCCTTGTTCTGTCATCTGCCACCACTGAGAACAGCCGAGCTCCATCCTCTTTGGAACCCCCCTTCAGGTAGTTGAAAGCAACTATTAAATCCCCCTTCACTCTTCTCTTCTGCAGACTGAATAACCCCAGTTCCCTCAGCCTCTCCTCGTAAGTCATGTGCTCCAGCCCCCTAATCATTTTTGTTACCCTCCGCTGGACTCTTTCCAATTTGTCCACATCCTTCTGTAGTGGAGGGACCAAAACTGGACACAGTACTCCAGGTGTGGCCTCACCAGTGCTGAATAGAGGGGAATAATCACTTCCCTCGATCTGCTGGCAATGCCCTTACTAATGCAGCCCAAAATGCCATTGGCTTTCTTGGCAACAAGAGCACACTGTTGACTCATATGCAGCTTCTCGTCCACTGTGACCCCTAGGTCCTTTCCTGCAGAACTGCCGCTTAGCCACTCGGTCCCTAGTCTGTAGCGGTGCATGGGATTCTTCCGTCCTAAGTGCAGGACTCTGCACTTGTCCTTGTTGAACCTCATCAGATTTCTTTTGGCCCAATCCTCCAATTTGTCTAGTCACGCTGGACTCTATCCCTACCCTCCAGTGTATCTACCTCTCCCCCCAGTTTAGTGCCATCTGTGAACTTGCTGAGGGTGCAACTCATCCCATCCTCCAGATGGCCATTAGTGAAGCTCGTGGAGTCACAGCCTTGGTGCTCTGGAACTGCTCTGAACAGGGGCGGCAGCCGTGGCAGCCCCCTGCTCCGCCTCTTCCCGCCGAGGCCACGCCCCCGCTCACTGTCAGCCCCTCCCCCCGTGGCCCTGGCAAGGGAGAGAGAAGTTATTTAAATACATTGGAAGTGAGAGAAAGACAAAGGAAAGTCGAGGTGCTCTAGTTAGTGGGAAAGGAGTGTTAATAACATCGAGAAAGAACATGTGTTTAATGCCCCTTGAGCTTCAGTCTTCATTTAAAACGTTAATGGTGACTCAACACAATGAATATTAACAACCCGGGGAAGAAACACAAGCCAAAATTCGGGAAGAACAGGCTAAAGAATATTTCAATGTTGTGACGAACTGGGACTGTTCTTGCTGTGGTCTGTGAATGCTGACAGGGGAGTGTGGCTAGGATAGTCTGCATTGGGGGATGGGAGACTGACCGACGGAGAACACCTGAGCGTGTAACATGAGAACCCAGGAAGGGGTTGGAGGCCAGGTGACACCTTTGCCTGGGAAACTGAACAAAGGCTGTGGGAGGGGTCGCTGAAGGGAGAGTTTCAGGGGCTGGCTGGGAGGCAGACGGGGCTCTGACCTCCCCAGGGACTGGGGTGCCCTGGTACCCCAAGATGGACCTAACTGAAGGGGGTCCTGTTGTCTGTGCCTGCAAGACCTGTCTTGGACTGTGTTCCTGTCGTCTAAATAAACCTTCTGCTTTACTGGCTGGCTGAGAGTCATGGTGAATCGCAGGAAGCCGGGGGTGCAGGGCCCTGAATCCCCCATACCCCGTGACAGATGTATTCAAGGTCATGCCAAACCAGCCTGATTTCCTTCGTTGACAGGATCGCTGCCCTACTGGAAAGGGGGGACGTGGTAGACGTGATAGACCTTGATTTTAGTCGGGCTTTCAACGCAGTCCCACATGACATTCACATTAGCAAACTAGGGAAGTGGGGTCTGAATGAAATGACTGCAAAGTGCACCTGTTTGAAAGCCCGAACTCAGAGTAGTTATCAATGGCTCACTGTCCAGCTGGGGGTGGGGGACATATCTGATGGGGTCTGGCAGGGGTCAGTCCTGGGTCTGAGACATTGCAATATTTTCATCAATGACTTGGATAATGGAGTGAAGCGGATACTTATAAAATTTGCAGAGGACACCAAGCTGGAGGGGTCACAGGCACTTTGGAGGACAGGATTAGAATTCAAAATGACCTTGACAAATTGGAGAATTGACCTCAAATCAACAAGGTGAAATTCCATAAAGACAAGTGCAAAGTGCTTCACTTAGGAAGGACAAATCAAATGCCCAAGTACACACTGGCGAACAGCTGGCTAGGTAGTCACACTGCTGACAAGGAGCTGGGGTCAGAGTGAATCGCAAATTGAATATGAGTCAACAATGTGACGCAGTTGCAAAAAAGTCTAATCTCATCCTGGGCTGTGTTAACAAGCGTGTTGTATGTAAGACACGGGAGGTAATTATCCTGCTCTGCTCAGCACTGGGGAGGCCTCGGGTGGATACGGGGTCCGGTTCTGGGCCCCACACGTTAGGGAAGATGTGGACACATGGGGGAGACTCTAGGGGAGAGCAACAGCAATGCTCCAAGGGTTAGGGACGCTGCTCTGTGAGAAAAGGCTAAAACCCGGGGCCTGGTTAGTCTTGAGAAAAGATGACAAAGGGGGGACGTGTGAAGAGTCTGCCCTGCGTGTGAGGGGAGCACAGGGCCGGTACCGCAGCCCCTGCACGGCCCAGCGCTGCCCCCTTTGTAGGCTGTACGGGCCGGGTGTGAGTGTCTGTGGGCTGATGGGCCGGGCAGGTTTGGTCCCAGCTCACTGCTGAGGGAAGGGACCCAGCTGGGAGAGTAATTACAGCTCCTGCCGCCGCGCTGGGAAACGTGCCGCCTCCGCTTCCAGGCAGGTTAAAAATAGCAGCTCTCGGCTGCTGCGGTTGGAGCGGAAGGGCCCAAGCCGCCAGCGCGGTGGCACCTCGTCGCCCACGCCAAGGAGCTGTAGCAAAGCGAGATGCCAACCTGGGCTCTGAGTGCCGTTTCAGAGCATCAGTGACGTCTATGGCAGAGCTTCGGGGGGTCAGTGAGCTGCTCTTGCCTGCCCCCCCAGCCCAGCATGCTGCCCACCTGGCGCAGTGTGGGGCACACCCAGGGGTTCTACGGGGGCTCTGGGCGCTGGTGTGGGGCAGACCTGGGGGTTCTACAGGGGCTCTGGGCGCTGGCATGGGGCAGACCTGGGGGTTCTATGGGGGCTCTGGGCGCTGGTGTGGGGCAGATCCAGGGGTTCCACGGGGGGCTCTGGGCACTGGCGTGGGGCAGACCCAGTGGTTCCACGGGGGCTCTGGGCGCTGGCGTGGGGCAGACCTGGGGGTTCTACGGGGGGCTCTGGGCCCTGGTGTGGGGCAGATCCAGGGGTTCCACGGGGGGCTCTGGGCGCTGGCGTGGGGCAGACCCAGCGGTTCCACGGGGGCTCTGGGCGCTGGCGTGGGGCAGACCGAGGGGTCTGCATGGTGATTGCCTTTGCAGAGGCTCTGCCCCTGGTTTGCTTCGCACTGCTCAGCTTGGGGCTCTAGCCCCGTGCCAGAGGGGAAGGTTTCCTCGCCCCCAGGCACCAGCCGTTCGCCGTGCCACAGCCCCGGGCTCTGTGCGCATAGCGGAGGGGGCAGCTTCCCCAGAGCCAGCCTGAGACGGGGCCTCGTGTTGGAAGCGGCTGCAGGCGGGAGAGAGGAAATCGACGTGCCACCCGCGAATGTGCCCATCTCGCTCCCAGCCCTGGGCCTCGGTCTGATGTTCCTCCCTGGCGCCCGCCCCGCCTGGCGCGACTGAGGGGCGCACCCTGCAGTGCCCAGCGGCTGTTTGAGGGGGTCTGTGCTGGCTCTGGCTGGGGGACGCCCGGCTGCGCTGCCTCAGCCCCTGCCCATTAGTGCGGCGTGGCTGGCTGTGAGCTCAGCCATGCCCACGGGGCACATGCCTGGTTCTGGGGGTGCTGCAGTGGTGCGGGTGCTGCCAGGCAGGCAGGGGGAGCCCACGTTTCCAGCCCTGCGGGTTGGGGTGCCGTCCCCCTGCCGGTTTGGGGTGGTGCTAACCTCAAGCAGTAGGGGAGGGGTGGGTTCTTTGTGCTGAACCCTGGACCCGTACCCCGGTCCCCAAACACTTCAGGGCTTTGTGGGCAGACTGGGCCGCCCTGGCTGGGCACAGACAGGCAGTGCCCACAGCCCCAGACCGGTGCTTTTCCCACCCTAGTCACAAGCCCGGGGGGGCTGGAGGCAGCTGAGCTCCGTGGCTCCCATGGGGGGGGCTTTATTCATACAGTCAAAGGCAGCATCGCTATGGCAACACATCCCATCCTGCCAGGCGGGGGAGGCGGCCGGCTGCTGCCGTGGGGATGACAGGCTGAGAGGCAGGAGCTAGGGCTGGAGGGTGTCATGGACTCCCAGGTCGTGCCCACTCTTGGCCCCATGTGGTCCATGGGGGAACCCCCTTCAGTGCAACATCCCTTCTCGGGGGTCCACTCTCCTTCGGGGTCAGGCCCCTCCACCTCCTGGAGCCGCATCTCTCTGAGCCTTAGCACGTCTGTCTCTGCAGTGGGCCCCCTCGGGGAATCCACTCACTCTGGGCCCCCCGGGCCTCCACCCCCCGAAGGGGTTGATGCAACCTTGTTCTCTAGATCGGAGTGACTCTGAGCCAGCGTAAAACAGGAGGGTTTATTGAGTGTCTGAACACAGCACCAGAAACTCTCAGGGCTCAAGCCTGGCCTCCCTCAGCCCAGCACATCCCAGTCTCTCTGCATCCAAGCGGGCTCTGCCTGCTCCCCTCTCCAGCCCTGAGCCCCCCTGCCCCCAGCTGGGCATCTGAGATCACCGGCCCCATGCCCCCCCTCTGTCCATTGTCTTCTCTCCAGGTAAACAGGGTCGTAAATCGGGTCGCCTGGGCCTCCTCTCCCCTCTTCTGTCCTCTGGCCCCCTGTGACGAACTGGGACTGTTCTTACTGTGGTCTGTGAATGCTGACAGGGGAGTGTGGCTAGGATAGTCTGCATTGCGGGATAGTGGACTGCCCAAAGGCGAATACCTGAGCGTGTAACATGAGAACCCAGGAAGGGGTTGGAGGCCAGGTGACACCTTGTCCCGGGAAACTGAACAAAGGCTGTGGGAGGGGTCGCTGAAGGGAGAGTGTTGGAAGCGGGCTGGAGAGATGGCTGGGAGGCAGAGATGGCTCTGACCCCCCCAAGGGGGGTGGGCTGGGATGCCCTGGGACCCCAAGCTGGACCTAACTGAGGGGGGCCCTGTTGTCTGTGCCTGCAAGACCTGTCTTGGACTGTATTCCTGTCATCCAAATAAACCTTCTGCTTTACTGGCTGGCTGAGAGTCATGGTGAATCGCAGGAGGCCGGGGGTGCAGGGCCCTGAGTCCCCCAATACTCCGTGACAACTGGTGGCAGCGGCGGGATCTACTGCACCCCGTGGACGGCGCTTCCTGCAGTAAGTGACTGGGGAGCATTAAAACGAAGGGGGATTGACGGGGACCAGGCGTGCTGAAGAGTGAGAGAGAGACGGTTATTACCCCTGGGAGTGTGTGACCAGCGAGAAGGACTTTTGCAGTAACAGGGTCCCCCGGGGGGATCGCAGCGAGTGGTCCCAGGGGCGGAGGAGTCTGCAGCTCGACCCTGGCAGAGAGGTGGTGACCTCGAGAAGGGCTGGCACACTAGGGGTCCCCCTGGGAACTGTGGAGAGCTGTGAGCACACAGGCCGGTGAGTGGCCAGCAGGAAGATGTATGCCAAGCGGCTTAAGAGAGACCTGGTGGAGCTGTGCAAGCAGAGGGGGCTGCGCATTGGGAGGCTCACCAAAGAACAGCTCATTGCCCGGCTGGAGGCGGAAGATCGTGCGAATGAACTGATCCCTGTGTCTCAGGGAAGCAGCCTGGCAAACGCAGCGCAGGCACCAGTGTCTGTCCCAGCAGGGAGTGGTCAGCCGGCTGCTGAGGGCTTCCCGAGACCCCTCCTTCCTATGCCTAGGGGAAGGGTGGGGAGGAGCCCAGCAAATACCGAGGGCGCCGTGACCCCCCCGGCCAGCAGGGGATCCTCCCGGCGAAGCTCGCCGGCCAGAAGAGGATCCTCCCGGCGACGTTCGGCATCCGGGGAGCGGAATTGGCTGGAATGGGAGAAAGAGCTAAAACTGAGAGAGCTGGAGGATCGTGAACAACAGAGACAGCATGAAGAGAGACAGCGTCAGCATGAACGGGAGGAGAATGAGAGACAGCGTCAGCATGAACTGGAACTGGCGAGATTGAAGGGCAGCGAACCCCTGGCTGCGGTGAGTGAGGGGGGACCCAGGACTGCACGGAGCTTTGATAAGTGCATCCTGGCCCCACGCAAGGAGGGGGAGGACATGGATGACTTTCTGGAGGCCTTTGAGACGGCCTGCGAGCTGCACCGGGTTGATCTCGCGGACAGACTCCGGGTCCTTACCCCCTTACTGGACCCCAAAGCCGTGGCATTGTACCGCCAACTGGAAGAGGCAGAGAAAGGGATGATTTAGCTGGGATGATTTAGCTGGGAATTGGTCCTGCTTTGAGCAGGGGGTTGGACTAGATGACCTCTTGAGGTCCCTTCCAACTCTGATATTCTATGATTCTATGATTCTATGAAGGGGACTACGAACTATTCAAAAAGGCCCTGCTACGAGAGTTTGGGCTGACTCCTGAGATGTACCGGGAAAGGTTCCGGAGTCAGGGTAAAACCCCTGAGATCTCATATCTGCAACTAGCCGTCCGCATGGAAAGATACGCCAGCAAGTGGGCTGATGGGGCCCAGACGAAGGAGGACCTGGTCAAACTGCTGGTACTGGAGCAACTGTATGAGCGGTGCCCATCCGACCTGAGGCTGTGGTTGGTGGACAGAAAGCCAGAGAACCCGCGACATGCAGGCCAGCTGGCCGATGAGTTTGTAAAGAGCCGGTCAGGAGATAACAGGGAGGAGTCCCAAAGGAACAGTCCCACCACAACGCAGGGAGAGAGTCACCATGGGACCTCCCCGTGGGAAAATACAGAAAAACCCCATCAAAGAGGAACATCTGGCGTCAGGACCATCTGACCCACTCAAGGGGACCCATGGGACATGGGCTGCTACCACTGTGGCCAAAAGGGCCACATACGGGCCCAGTGCCCCAGGCTCAGGGACAGACTGAGCAGACCGAACCCACAGAGGGTTGACTGGGTAGAGACCCAGCCCGGTGAGAGGCAGCATTCCCAGGGAAGGGGGGCTGGCAGAGTACCACCTGCTAAGGAGGGAGGAGAGCTCCAGGCCAGCTCCTCTAGGGGGCTGGATGCTCCAGACTCAGGGTTTTTGGTTTATACGGTAGGCGCGGGGCTGTCCCTCCGGAGAGAGTACCTTGTTCCCCTGGAGGTGGATGGGAGGAAGGTCAATGGATACTGGGATACGGGCGCAGAGGTGACGCTGGCCCGGCCCGAGGTGGTGGCCCCAGACCAGGTGGTGCCCAACACCTACCTGACCCTGACGGGGGTGGGCGGGACACCAGTCAAAGTGCCCGTGGCAAGGGTACACCTGAAGTGGGGGGGCCAAGGAGGGCCCCAAGGATGTGGGGGTACACCCGTATTTGCCCACTGAGGTATTGATGGGGGGGGACCTGGAGAACTGGCCAAGCAACCCCCAAAGGGCACTGGTTGTGACCCGCAGTCAGAGCCGGCGAGGGGCACTGCGCCCTGGCCTTGGGGGGGGTGCCTTGCCTGAGGTGCAGGACCCTAACCTGGTGGGGAGGGAACGCCCAGGGACACGGCTCAGGGAGGCTGCAGCTTCAGACCCAGCGGGCGAGAAAGAGCAGGTGGCCATCCCTGTCCCAGCTGCTGAGTTCCAGGCTGAGTTGCAGAGAGATCCCTCCTTGTGGAAGATAAGGGACCTGGCCGACCTCAATGCGGTACAGACCATGGGACGAGGTGGCCGGAAAAGGTTCCTGTGGGAGAAGGGGTTCCTGTACCGAGAATGGGCTTCCCCCAGGGAAAATGGAGTCAGGGGGGATCAGGAGGCAGCTGATGGTACCCCAGAAGTATCGCCGCCAGCTGCTGTGCCGGGCCCATGACATTCCCCTCTCAGGGCACCAGGGAACCTGGCGTACCCAGCAGAGGCTGCTACGGAGCTTTTACTGGCCTGGGGTCTTTGTTACTGTCCGACAGTACTGCGGATCCTGTGACCCCTGTCAGAGGGGGAGGAAGGCCTGGGACAAGGGGAAAACAGCTTTAGGACCCTTGCCCAGCATAGAGGAGCCTTTCCGGAGGGTGGCCAAGGTTAAAAGGGCGGCTCTAAACCAAGAGAGCCCAAAGCACAGACCTCCAGACTGGAGCGCTGGGAGAAGACCACAGCCCAGTTGGAACCCCAGGGGTATGGGGGTGGGAAAAGGGCACAGGCCGCATAAACCTTCCCACATGGGAACTGCGAGTGCCATCAAGCACCCCCAACCTAAGGGGGGGTGTGAAACTGGAGGGGCCTGGTGTAATTCTCACCAAGGAATGGGAGGGATGCGGGGGCATCCATGGGAACGGGGGTAGGTTCGAACTTCCCCAGGTCACTGGCTGAAGTGACCCCGCTCAGTTCGGTCTCGAAGCGGGGAGATGTGACGAACTGGGTGTCACGGAGTATTGGGGGACTCAGGGCCCTGCACCCCCGGCTTCCTGCGATTCACCATGACTCTCAGCCAGCCAGTAAAGCAGAAGGTTTATTTGGATGACAGGAATACAGTCCAAGACAGGTCTTGCAGGCACAGACAACAGGGACCCCCTCAGTTAGGTCCATCTTGGGGTCCCCGGGCATCCCAGCCCAGCCCCCCTTGGGAGGTCAGAGCCATCTCTGCCCCCCAGCCCTCTCTCCCTGCCTGCTTCCAGCACTCTGCCTTCAGCGACCCCTCCCACAGCCTTTGTTCAGTTTCCCGGGCTGAGGAGTCGCCTCGCCTTCAACCCCTTCCTGGGTTCTCATGTTACACACTCAGGTATGCGCCCTCGGGCAGATCCCATCCTGCAATGCAGACCATCCTAGTCACACTCCCCTGTCAGCATTCACAGACCACAGTGAGAACAGGCCCAGTTCGTCACATCTCTCCCCCCTTCGAGACCGAACTGAGCAGGGTCACTTTAGCCAGTGACCCGGGGAAGTTCGAACCTACCCCCGTTCCCATGGATGCCCCCGCATCCCTCCCATTCCTTGGTGAGAATTACACCAGGCCCCTCCAGTTTCACGCCCCCCCTTAGGTCGGGGGTGCTTGATGGCACTCGCAGTTCGCATGTGGGAAGGTTTATGCGGCCTGCGCCCTTTTCCCACCCCCATACCTCTGGGGTTCCAACTGGGCTGTGGTCTTCTCCCAGCGCTCCAGTCTGGAGGTCTGTGCTTTGGGCTCTCTTGGTTCAGAGCCGCCCTTTTAACCTTGGCCACCCTCTGGAAAGGATCCTTTATGCTGGGCAAGGGTCCTAAAGCTGTTTTCCCCTTGTCCCAGGCCTTCCTCCCCCTCTGACAGGGGTCACAGGATCCGCAGTACTGTCGGACAGTAACAAAGACCCCAGGCCAGTAAAAGCTCCGTAGCAGCCTCTGCTGGGTACGCCAGGTTCCCTGGTGCCCTGAGAGGGGAATGTCATGGGCCCGGCACAGCAGCTGGCGGCGATACTTCTGGGGTACCACCAGCTGCCTCCTGATCCCCCCTGACTCCATTTCCCCTGGGGGAGCCCATTCTCGGTACAGGAACCCCTTCTCCCACAGGAACCTTTTCCGGCCACCTCGTCCCATGGTCTGTACCGCATTGAGGTTGGCCAGGTCCCTTATCTTCCGCAAGGAGGGATCTCTCTGCAACTCGGCCTGGAACTCAGCAGCTGGGACAGGGATGGCCACCTGCTCTTTCTCGCCCGCTGGGTCCGAAGCTGCAGCCTCCCTGAGCCGCGTCCCTGGGCGTTCCCTCCCCACCAGCTTAGGGTCCTGCGCCTCAGGCAAGGCACCCCCCCCAAGGCCAGGGCGCAGTGCCCCTCGCCGGCTCTGACCGCGGGTCACAACTAAGGCGGTCTGGGGGCTGCTTGGCCAGTCCTCTAGGTCCCCCCCCATCAACACCTCGGTGGGCAAATGGTGGTGCACTCCCACGTCCTTGGGGCCCTCCTTGGCCCCCCATTTCAGGTGTACCCTCGCTACGGGAACCTTGAATGGGGTCCCGCCCACCCCGGTCAGGGTCAGGAAGGTGTTGGGCACCACCCGATCTGGGGCCACCACCTCGGGCCGGGCCAGTGTCACCTCTGCGCCCGTGTCCCAGTAACCATAAACTTTCTTTCCCTCCACCTCCAGGGGAACAAGGCACTCGCTCCGCAGGGACAGCCCCGCGCCAACCCTGTAAACGGAGAACTTTGAATCCGGAGCATCTGGCCCCCCAGAGAAGCTAGCCTGGGGCTCTCCTCCCTCCTTAGCAGGTGGTACTCTGCCAGCCCCCCTTCCCTGGGAATGCTGCCTCTCGCCGGGCTGGGTCTCTACCCAGTCAACCCTCTGTGGGTTCGGCCTGCTCAGTCTGTCCCTGAGCCTGGGGCACTGGGTCCGTATGTGGCCCTTTTTGCCACAGTGGTAGCAGCCCATGTCCCATGGGTCCCCTTGAGTGGGTCGGATGGTCCTGATGCCGGATGTTCCCCTCTGATGGGGTTTTTCTGTATTTTCCCACGGGGAGGTCCCATGGTGACTCTCTCTCTGCGTTGTGGTGGGATTGCTCCTTTGGGACTCCTCCCTTTTATCTCCTGACCGGCTCTTTACGAACTCATCGGCCAGCCGGCCTGCCTGTCGCGGGTTCTCTGGCTTTCTGTCCACCAACCACAGCCTCAGGTCAGATGGGCACCGCTCATACAGTTGCTCCAGTACCAGCAGTTTGACCAGGTCCTCCTTCGTCTGGGCCCCATCAGCCCACTTGCTGGCGTATCCTTCCATGCGGGCGGCTAGTTGCAGATATGAGATCTCAGGGGTTTTATCTTGACTCCGGAACCTTTCCCGGTACATCTCAGGAGTCAGCCCAAACTCTCGTAGCAGGGCCTTTTTGAATAGCTCGTAGTCCCCTTTCTCTGCCTCTTCCAGTTGGCGGTACAATGCCACGGATTTGGGGTCCAGTAAGGGGGTAAGGACCCGGAGTCTGTCCGCGGGATCAACCTGGTGCAGCTCGCAGGCCGTCTCAAAGGCCTCCAGGAAGTCATCCATGTCCTCCCCCTCCTTGTATGGGGCCATGATGCACTTATCAAAGCTCCGTGCAGTCCTGGGTCCCCCCTCACTCACCGCAGCTGGGGGTTCGCTGCCCCTCAGTCTCGCCAGTTCCAGGTCATGCTGACGCTGTCTCTCATTCTCCTGTCTCTGTCTCTCTTCATGCTGACGCTGTCTCTCATTCTCCTCCCGTTCACGCTGATGCTGTCTCTCTTTCTCCTCCCGTTCATGCTGACGCTGTCTCTCTTCACGCTGATGCTGTCTCTCTTTCTCCTCCCGTTCACGCTGATGCTGTCTCTCTTTCTCCTCCCGTTCATGCTGACGCTGTCTCTCTTCATGCTGTCTCTGTTGTTCGCGATCCTCCAGCTCTCTCAGTTTTAGCTCTTTCTCCCATTCCAGCCAATTCCGCTCCCCGGATGCCGAACGTCGCCGGGAGGATCCTCTGCTGGCTGGTGGGCTTCGCCGGGGGGACCCCCTGCTGGCCGGGGGGTTTTCATAGATTCATAGATTCATAGATTCTAGGACTGGAAGGGACCTCGAGAGGTCATCGAGTCCAGTCCCCTGCCCGCATGGCAGGACCAAATACTGCCTAGACCATCCCTAGTAGACATTTATCTAACCTACCCTTAAATATCTCCAGAGACGGAGATTCCACAACCTCCCTAGGCAATTTGTTCCAGTGTTTAACCACCCTGACAGTTAGGAACTTTTTCCTAATGTCCAATCTAGACCTCCCTTGCTGCAGTTTAAACCCATTGTTTCTGGTTCTATCCTTAGAGGCTAAGGTGAACAAGTTCTCTCCCTCCTCCTTATGACACCCTTTTATATACCTGAAAACTGCTATCATGTCCCCTCTCAGTCTTCTCTTTTCCAAACTAAACAAACCCAATTCTTTCAGCCTTCCTTCATAGGTCATGTTCTCAAGACCTTTAATCATTCTTGTTGCTCTTCTTTGGACCCTTTCCAGTTTCTCCACATCTTTTTTAAAATGCGGCGCCCAGAACTGGACACAATACTCCAGCTGAGGCCTAACCAGAGCAGAGTAGAGCGGAAGAATGACTTCTCGTGTCTTGCTCACAACACACCTGTTAATGCATCCCAGAATCATGTTTGCTTTGTTTGCAACAGCATCACACTGTTGACTCATATTTAGCTTGTGGTCCACTATAACCCCTAGATCCCTTTCTGCCGTACTCCTTCCTAGACAGTCTTTTCCCATTCTGTATGTGTGAAATTGATTTTTCCTTCCTAAGTGGAGCACTTTGCATTTGTCTTTGTTAAACTTCATCCTGTTTAACTCAGACCATTTCTCCAATTTGTCCAGATCATTTTGAATTATGACCCTGTCCTCCAAAGTAGTTGCAATCCCTCCCAGTTTGGTATCATCCGCAAACTTAATAAGCGTACTTTCTATGCCAATATCTAAGTCGTTGATGAAGATATTGAACAGAGCCGGTCCCAAAACAGACCCCTGCGGTACCCCACTCGTTACGCCTTTCCAGCAGGATTGGGAACCATTAATAACAACTCTCTGAGTACGATTATCCAGCCAGTTATGCACCCACCTTATAGTAGCCCCATCTAATTTGTATTTGCCTAGTTTATCGATAAGAATATCATGCGAGACTGTATCAAATGCCTTACTAAAGTCTAGGTATACCACATCCACCGCTTCACCCTTATCCACAAGGCTCGTTATCCTATCAAAGAAAGCTATCAGATTGGTTTGACATGATTTGTTCTTCACAAATCCATGCTGGCTATTCCCTATCACCTTACCACCTTCCAAGTGTTGGCAGATGATTTCCTTAATTACTTGCTCCATTATCTTCCCTGGCACAGAAGTTAAACTAACTGGTCTGGGTTCACGGCGCCTTCGGTATTTGCTGGGCTCCTCCCCACCCTTCCCCTAGGCATAGGAAGGAGGGGTCTCGGGAAGCCCTCAGCAGCCGGCTGACCACTCCCAGCTGGGACAGACACTGGTGCCTGCGCTGCATTTGCCAGGCTGCTTCCCTGAGACACAGGGATCAGTTCATTCGCGCGATCTTCCGCCTCCAGCTGGGCAATGAGCTGTTCTTTGGTGAGCCTCCCAATGCGCAGCCGCCTCTGCTTGCACAGCTCCACCAGGTCGCTCTTAAGCCGCTTGGCATACATCTTCCTGCTGGCCACTCACCGGCCTGTGTGCTCACAGCTCCCCACAGTTCCCAGGGGGACCCCTAGTGTGCCAGCCCTTCTCGAGGTCACCGCCTCTCTGCCAGGGTCGAGCTGCAGACTCCTCCGCCCCTGGGACCACTCGCTGCGATCCCCCCGGGGGACCCTGTTACTGCAAAAGTCCTTCTCGCTGGTCACACACTCCCAGGGGTAATAACCGTCTCTCTCTCACTCTTCAGCACGCCTGGTCCCCGTCAATCCCCCTTCGTTTTACTGCTCCCCAGTCACTTACTGCAGGAAGCGCCGTCCACGGGGTGCAGTAGATCCCGCCGCTACCACCAGTTGTCACGGAGTATTGGGGGACTCAGGGCCCTGCACCCCCGGCTTCCTGCGATTCACCATGACTCTCAGCCAGCCAGTAAAGCAGAAGGTTTATTTGGATGACAGGAATACAGTCCAAGACAGGTCTTGCAGGCACAGACAACAGGGACCCCCTCAGTTAGGTCCATCTTGGGGTCCCCGGGCATCCCAGCCCAGCCCCCCTTGGGAGGTCAGAGCCATCTCTGCCCCCCAGCCCTCTCTCCCTGCCTGCTTCCAGCACTCTGCCTTCAGCGACCCCTCCCACAGCCTTTGTTCAGTTTCCCGGGCTAAGGAGTCGCCTCGCCTTCAACCCCTTCCTGGGTTCTCATGTTACACACTCAGGTATGCGCCCTCGGGCAGATCCCATCCTGCAATGCAGACCATCCTAGTCACACTCCCCTGTCAGCATTCACAGACCACAGTGAGAACAGGCCCAGTTCGTCACACTGGGACTGTTCTTACTGTGGTCTGTGAATGCTGACAGGGGAGTGCGGCTAGGATAGTCTGCATTGGGGGATGGTGGACTGCCCAAAGGCGAATACCTGAGCGTGTAACATGAGAACCCAGGAAGGGGTTGGAGGCCAGGTGACACCTTGGCCCGGGAAACTGAACAAAGGCTGTGGGAGGGGTCGCTGAAGGGAGAGTGTTGGAAGCAGGCAGGGAGAGATGGCTGGGAGGCAGAGATGGCTCTGACCCCCCCCAAGGGGGGTGGGCTGGGATGCCCTGGGACCCCAAGCTGGACCTAACTGAGGGGGGCCCTGTTGTCTGTGCCTGCAAGACCTGTCTTGGACTGTATTCCTGTCATCCAAATAAACCTTCTGCTTTACTGGCTGGCTGAGAGTCATGGTGAATCACAGGAAGCCGGGGGTGCAGGGCCCTGAGTCCCCCAATACTCCATGACACCCCCTCTGGCTGGAACCAGCTGGTCAGGTCACTGGGGTCCTCTCTCCACAGCCCATTGTCCTCCCACTGCCCAGAACCGGGTGCGACTCCTGAGCTGGGTCCTTGGGTTGTCAGGTCACCAGTCGCTGGGGTATCCCTCCTCCAGGCCATGGGCTGGTTCCCTCGCTGGCCCTCTGTAACAAGAAACTCCCCTCGTTGTCACGGAGTATTGGGGGACTCAGGGCCCTGCACCCCCGGCTTCCTGCGATTCACCATGACTCTCAGCCAGCCAGTAAGGCAGAAGGTTTATTTGGATGACAGGAATACAGTCCAAGACAGGTCTTGCAGGCACAGACAACCGGGCCCCCCTCAGTTAGGTCCAGCTTGGGGTCCCAGGGCATCCCAGCCCACCCCCCTTTGGGGGGGGGTCAGAGCCATCTCTGCCTCCCAGCCATCTCTCCAGCCCGCTTCCAGCACTCTGCCTTCAGCGAACCCTCCCACAGCCGTTGTTCAGTTTCCTGGGCCAAGGTGTCACCTGGCCTCCAACCCCTTCCTGGGTTCTCATGTTACACGCTCAGGTATTCGCCCTCGGGCAGACTCAGACTCCCCTCCCCCAATGCAGACTATCCTAGCCACACTCCCCTGTCAGCATTCACACACCACAGTAAGAACAGGCCCAGTTCGTCACACTCGTTAAATCAGTAACACCTAGGGAAACTGAGTCCCACCCCCTTCGCATGCAAACCATTGGAAAACAAGGAAAACACAAGAAAATCCTCCACTTCGTCACAGGGGGCGCTAGGTCTGTCAGTCCCCCGGGCGGCTGGGGGATGAGTATAGGAGCCTGGGGGCTCCTCCCCCACTGCAAGCCCCCCTCTGGGACTCAGGGCCCAGTGCTACCAGGGGTGCCCATCTGGGCACTGGGAGCTGGGTCCGGCCCTGGCTCTGGGCGGGTGGCAGTGCCGTGCACAGAGAGCGATGCCCTGGAGCTGCTCCCTACGAAGCCGGGCAGGACTCTGGGGAGCCTCCTCTCTCGGAGCAGACTGTCTCCAGGCAGGAAGCTTCCCCTGCTTCCACCTTCCTGGGTCTGACCTCGGAGCATTCAGCATCCCCTTCTCACACCGTGTGCTTCCCACAGCGAGTCTGCACAGGCAGGGCCCTGCCCCCCACTCCGCAGCCAGCAGTGACTCTCAGCCAGCCGGGAAAACAGAAGGTTTATTAGTTGACAGGACACAGCATAGGACAGAGCTTGTCAGCACAGAAATCAGTGACTTTCAGCCAAGTCCATCTTGGGGAGAGGGGAGCCCAGAGCCAGCGCTCTGCCCTCCCCCTGCACCCCAAGCCAGCCGAGACCAACTCACTTCCAGCTTGACAAAGCCCTGGCTGGGATGATTTAGTTGGGAATTGGTCCTGCTCTGAGCAGGGGGTTGGACTAGATGACCTCCTGAGGTCCCTTCCAACCCTGAGATTCTATGATTCTATGATTCTATGTACCTGGAGGGACAGACGGACAGGCAGGTGGGCACTGCACCTCTGTCATGGTGACCTGGGTAAGCAGCAGGCCCCGGCACTGGCTGACGGTGCTGCGGCAGGAGCCCTCACAGATACCAGCTGTGACAAAGTGGGAATTGTTTCCAATATTTGGATGAAGCCTGTGCATGACTCAGTTTCCCCTAGTGTGGCAGGGCTCCCTAGCGGGTAGAAAGGGGGGTTGTTTTCTGCAGCAGCTCAGAGCCACAGGGGTGACTGGTGCTGTCTGAGAAGACAATGGCCAATCCAGCCCCCACCCCGGCACCCGCAGGCCAGGCCACGCAGAGAGCTTGTGTGGGGGCCTGAGGTGAAGGCTGGCCCAGTAGGGGCTTTGCACTGCCAGCACTGGGCTCTGGGCACCACCATACCCCACCCCAGGCCCTGCAAGCTGGACCCAGGGCCGGGGGGGGGGGGTAGAGCACGAGGCGGTTATTCCCCCCCAGGGGGTCTGAGCCCTTGGGTGGAGGGGGGCAATGCTCGGGCACCCCAGGCTCATGCAAACACTGGGCTCTGCTCCCCCCCCCACAGGAGGCGCCTTCCCAGGGCGCAGGGGGCGGCAGGGGCCCTGCCAGGCCGGGGCTGCCCGACCCTGCTGCTCCGACCCCGCCGCGCCCCCCCCCCCCCCGCCGCGACAGCCGTGCACGGGGGGACCGGGCGGCAGCTGGTGGGGGGGCGAGCGGCTCCCCCCGGAGCCGCCTGTCGCCGAGCCGGGCCGGGCCGGGCCGGGCGCCGCTGGGTCCCGGAGTCCTGCGCTCCGAGCGCCCCCCCCCGGGGACCGTCCCCCCCGCACCGGGATCGGCTCCCCCGCACAGGGCCCCCCCCCCCGCCCCGGGCCCCGAGCGCCCCCAGAGCCCCCCCCCCAGCGCCGGGCTCCGCCCCCCCCCGCACAGGGCCCCCCCAGCGCCGGGCTCCGAGCGCCCCCAGAGCCCCCCCCCGCGCCGGGCTCCGCCCCCCCGCCCCGGGCCCCGAGCGCCCCGAGCCCCCCCCCCCCCAGCGCCGGGCTCCGCCCCCCCCCCCCCCCGCACTGGGCCCCCCCCAGCGCCGGGCCCCGAGCGCCCCCAGAGCCCCCCTCCGCGCCGGGCTCCGCCCCCCCGCACCGGGCCCCCCCCGTTCCCAGCATCCGGGGCCGCCGCGCAGGCTCAGCCCCGGTTCTGCGCCTCGCTCCGGGCTCCGGGCAGCGGCTTCAGCACCAGGGACAGCGCCCGCCGGTCCGCGCCATGGCCAGCGAGGTGAGCGGGGCCGGGGGCGCAGCCGGGCGGGTACCGGGGGGCGGACACGGGGCGGCGGGCGGTGCGTGGCGGCTCCTGGCTGCAGCCCGGCGGCTCCGAGGAACCGTCCGGCTCGTCCCCGAGCAGCCCGGCACCTGCAGCCTGCGGGCAGGGAGCGGAGCTGGTCCAGAGGGGACGGTGCGGGGCCCGGAGCTGGGGGGGGTGTCCCAGGGGCTGCCCGGAGCTGGGGGGGGGGGTCCCAGGGGCTGCCGGGAGCTGGGGGGTTCCAGGGGCTGCCCGGAGATGGGGGGGGGGGGGTTCCAGGAGCTGCCGGGAGCTGGGGGGGGGGGGTCCAGGAGCTGCCAGGAGCTGGGGGGGGGGGTCCCAGGGGCTGCCGGGAGCTGGGGGGGGGGTTCCAGGAGCTGCCGGGAGCTGGGGGGGGGGTTCCAGAGGCTACCCCAAGCTGAGGGAGGGGGCTCCGGGGGCTGCTCGGAGCTGGGAGGATTCCAGGGGCTGCCTGGAGTGGGGGGGTCCTAGAGGCTGCCCGGAGCTGGGAGGGGGGTCAGGATCTGGGTGGGGTTCCAGGGGCTGCCTGGAGTGGGGGGGTGTCCCAGAGGCTACCCCAAGCTGAGGGGCGGGCTCCGGGGGCTGCCCGGAGCTGGTCCTTGTCTACTCTATGGCAAAGCAGCTGTTTCCTTGGACTCCCGACCTGTGCGCCAACCTCCCCGGCCCAAATGGGGTGGAGCCACATGGGGGCAGGAGTGAGATGGGGTCAGCACAGCCCCCCCATGGGCTGCTCTCTTTGGCCCCCACTCCCTCCCTGCCCAATCCCGGCTGTTGTCCTGCACCCATCCCCGGGGCGTCCCGACGCCTTCCACGGAGAATCCACAGCAAGACCAAATCCCAGCGGGCTCCCTGCCTCTCTGGGTCCCAGCTCAGCTCGGGGGCAGAGGGGGTGGTCAGTGGAGGGGATGTGGGGCAGGAGGGGCAGTATTGGGGTAGAGGGGCCTGAGGCCAGGCCGGGACAGCGGAGGAAGTGGGGGGCAGGGTTGAGAGGGGTTCAACAGGGATTAATGCACCTCACGCAGCATCTGCAGTGACGCTTGCCCAGCGCTGTGAGAACGGGCGGGTTGATTAGCTGCTTGGCCCGGGGAGCCCAGAGCCCAGAGCAGCGTCTGGAGCAGCCAGCCCAATCCCCCAGCCGCTGTCTCTGCTGGCCTTCGCTAGGCCCAGCCAAGAGCCCAGCCTCTCCCAGAGCCCCCCGTTATTCCCTGCTGCCACCCCCCCGGGCCACGCTGAGGGTGCAGGCCCCTCGCTCTGGGCTGCGGGGTGGCGGCGTTCTGCCCATTGGGGGTTCCAAGGTCCTCTCGCATTTTTCCCTCGTGGGTTGGCCACGACCAGGCCGTTCGGTGATCCATTGTCTGCGCAAACCAACAGCTCGCGGCTGCCCTGGGAGCAAATGGAACCCTTTGTCGCAGAGTATCGGGGGACTCTGGGCCCTGCATCCCCGGCTTCCTGCGATTCACCATGACTCTCAGCCAGCCAGTAAAGCAGAAGGTTTATTTGGATGACAGGAATACAGTCCAAGATAGGTCTTGCAGGCACAGACAACAGGGCCCCCCTCAGTTAGGTCCATCTGGGGGTCCCAGGCATCCCAGCCCCCCTTGGGAGGTCAGAGCAATCTCTGCCTCCCAGCTCCCAAGACTCTGCCTTCAGCCACCCCTCCCACAGCCTTTGTTCAGTTTCCCGGGCTAAGGAGTCACCTGGCCTTCAACCCCTTCCTGGGTTCTCATGTTACACACTCTGGTATGCGCCCTCGGGCCATCTCCCATCCTCCAATGCAGACTATCCCAGCCACACTCCCCTGTCAGCATTCACAGACCACAGTGAGAACAGGCCCAGTTCGTCACACCCTTTCCCCCATGGGAGCCATGCAGAGCATGGAGGTGTGACGAACTGGGCCTGTTCTCACGGTGGTCTGTGAATGCTGACAGGGGAGTGTTCTGGGATAGTCTGCATTGCAGGATGGGATCTGCCCGAGGGCGCCCGAGGGCGCATACCTGAGTGTGTAACATGAGAACCCAGGAAGGGGTTGAAGGGGAGGCGACTCCTTAGCCCGGGAAACTGAACAAAGGCTGTGGGAGGGGTCGCCGAAGGCAGAGTGCTGGAAGCAGGCAGGGAGAGAGGGCTGGGGGGCATAGATGGCTCTGACCTCCCAAGGGGGGCTGGGCTTGGATGCCCGGGGACCCCAAGATGGACCTAACTGAGGGGGTCCCTGTTGTCTGTGCCTGCAAGACCTGTCTTGGACTGTATTCCTGTCATCCAAATAAACCTTCTGCTTTACTGGCTGGCTGAGAGTCATGGTGAATCGCAGGAAGCCGGGGGTGCAGGGCCCTGAGTCCCCCAATACTCCGTGACAACTGGTGGCAGCGGTGGGATCTACTGCACCCCGTGGACGGCGCTTCCTGCAGTAAGTGACTGGGGAGCAGTAAAACGAAGGGGGATTGATGGGGACCAGGCGCGCTGAAGAGTGAGAGAGAGACGGTTATTACCCCTGGGAGTGTGTGACCAGCGAGAAGGACTTTTGCAGTAACAGGGTCCCCCGAGGGGATCGCAGCGAGTGGTCCCAGGGGCGGAGGAGTCTGCAGCTCGACCCTGGCAGAGAGGTGGTGACCTCGAGAAGGGCTGGCACACTAGGGGTCCCCCTGGGAACTGTGGGGAGCTTTGAGCACACAGGCCGGTGAGTGGCCAGCAGGAAGATGTATGCCAAGCGGCTTAAGAGCGACCTGGTGGAGCTGTGCAAGCAGAGGCGGCTGCGCATTGGGAGGCTCACCAAAGAACAGCTCATTGCCCAGCTGGAGGCAGAAGATCGCGCGAATGAACTGATCCCTGTGTCTCAGGGAAGCAGCCTGGCAAATGCAGCGCAGGCACCAGTGTCTGTCCCAGCTGGGAGTGGTCAGCCGGCTGCTGAGGGCTTCCCGAGACCCCTCCTTCCTATGCCTAGGGGAAGGGTGGGGAGGAGCCCAGCAAATACCGAAGGCGCCGTGGCCCCCCCGGCCAGCAGGGGGTCCCCCCGGCGAAGCTCGCCGGCCAGCAGAGGATCCTCCCGGCGACGTTCGGCATCCGGGGAGCGGAATTGGCTGGAATGGGAGAAAGAGCTAAAACTGAGAGAGCTGGAGGATCGTGAACAACAGAGACAGCATGAACGGGAGGAGAAAGAGAGACAGCATCAGCGTGAACGGGAGGAGAAAGAGAGACAGCGTCAGCATGAACGGGAGGAGAAAGAGAGACAGCATCAGCGTGAACGGGAGGAGAAAGAGAGACAGCATCAGCGTGAAGAGAGACAGAGACAGCATGAACGGGAGGAGAATGAGAGACAGCGTCAGCATGACCTGGAACTGGCGAGATTGAAGGGCAGCGAACCCCCGGCTGCGGTGAGTGAGGGGGGACCCAGGACTGCACGGAGCTTTGATAAGTGCATCATGGCCCCATACAAGGAGGGGGAGGACATGGATGACTTCCTGGAGGCCTTTGAGACGGCCTGCGAGCTGCACCGTGTGGACCCCGCGGACAGACTCCGGGTCCTTACCCCCTTACTGGACCCCAAATCCGTGGCATTGTACCGCCAACTGGGAGAGGCAGAGAAAGGGGACTACGAACTATTCAAAAGGGCCCTGCTACGAGAGTTTGGGCTGACTCCTGAGATGTACCGGGAAAGGTTCCGGAGTCAGGATAAAACCCCTGAGATCTCATATCTGCAACTAGCCGCCCGCATGGAGAGATACGCCAGCAAGTGGGCTGGTGGGGCCCAGACGAAGGAGGACCTGATTAAACTGCTGGTACTGGAGCAACTGTATGACCGGTGCCCATCCGACCTGAGGCTGTGGTTGGTGGACAGAAAGCCAGAGAACCCGCGACACGCCGGGCAGCTGGCTGATGAGTTTGTAAAGAGCCGGTCAGGAGATAAAAGGGAGGAGTCCCAAAGGAACAGTCCCACCACAACGCAGAGAGAGAGTCACCATGGGACCTCCCCATGGGAAAATACAGAAAAAACCCATCAGAGGGGAGCATCCGGCATCAGGACCATCCGACCTACTCAGGGGGACCCATGGGACATGGGCTGCTACCACTGTGGCCAAAAGGGCCACATACGGGCCCAGTGCCCTAGGCTCAGGGACAGACTGAGCAGACCGAACCCACAGAGGGTTAACTGGGTAGAGACCCAGCCCGGCGAAAGGCAGCATTCCCAGGGAAGAGGGGCTGGCAGAGTACCACCTGCTAAGGAGGGAGGAGAGCTCCAGGCCAGCTCCTCTAGGGGGCTGGATGCTCCAGACTCAGGGTTTTTGGTTTATATGGTAGGCGCGGGGCTGTCCCTCCGGAGAGAGTACCTTGTTCCCCTGGAGGTGGATGGGAGGAAGGTCAGTGGATACTGGGATACGGGCGCAGAGGTGACGCTGGCCCGGCCCGAGGTGGTGGCCCCAGATCAGGTGGTGCCCAACACCTACCTGACCCTGACGGGGGTGGGCGGAACACCAGTCAAAGTACCCGTGGCAAGGGTACACCTGAAGTGGGGGGCCAAGGAGGGCCCCAAGGATGTGGGGGTACACCCGTATTTGCCCACTGAGGTATTGATGGGGGGGGACCTGGAGAACTGGCCAAGCAACCCCCAAAAGGCACTGGTTGTGACCCGCAGTCAGAGCCGGCGAGGGGCACTGCGCCCTGGCCTTGGGGGGGGTGCCTTGCCTGAGGCGCAGGACCCTAACCTGGTGGGGAGGGAACGCCCAGGGACACGGCTCAGGGAGGCTGCAGCTTCAGGCCCAGCGGGCGAGGAAGAGCAGGTGGCCATCCCTGTCCCAGCTGCTGAGTTCCAGGCCGAGTTACAGAGAGACCCCTCCTTGCGGAAGATAAGGGACCTAGCCGACCTCAATGCGGTACAGACCATGGGACGAGGTGGCCGGAAAAGGTTCCTGTGGGAGAAGGGGTTCCTGTACCGAGAATGGGCTCCCCCAGGGGAAATGGAGTCAGGGGGGATCAGGAGGCAGCTGGTGGTACCCCAGAAGTATCGCCGCCAGCTGCTGTGCCGGGCCCATGATATTCCCCTCTCAGGGCACCAGGGAACCTGGCGTACCCAGCAGAGGCTGCTACGGAGCTTTTACTGGCCTGGGGTCTTTGTTACTGTCCGACAGTACTGCGGATCCTGTGACCCCTGTCAGAGGGGGAGGAAGGCCTGGGACAAGGGGAAAACAGCTTTAGGACCCTTGCCCAGCATAAAGGATCCTTTCCAGAGGGTGGCCAAGGTTAAAAGGGCGGCTCTAAACCAAGAGAGCCCAAAGCACAGACCTCCAGACTGGAGCGCTGGGAGAAGACCACAGCCCAGTTGGAACCCCAGAGGTATGGGGGTGGGAAAAGGGCACAGGCCGCATAAACCTTCCCACATGCGAACTGCGAGTGCCATCAAGCACCCCCGACCTAAGGGGGGGCGTGGAACGGAAGGGGCCTGGTGTAACTCCCACCAAGGAACTGGAGGGATGCGGGGGCATCCATGGGAACGGGGGTAGGTTCGAACTTCCCCGGGTCACTGGCTAAAGTGACCCTGCTCAGTTCGGTCTCGAAGGGGGGAGAGATGTGACGAACTGGGCCTGTTCTCACGGTGGTCTGTGAATGCTGACAGGGGAGTGTTCTGGGATAGTCTGCATTGCAGGATGGGATCTGCCCGAGGGCGCCCGAGGGCGCATACCTGAGTGTGTAACATGAGAACCCAGGAAGGGGTTGAAGGGGAGGCGACTCCTTAGCCCGGGAAACTGAACAAAGGCTGTGGGAGGGGTCGCTGAAGGCAGAGTGCTGGAAGCAGGCAGGGAGAGAGGGCTGGGGGGCATAGATGGCTCTGACCTCCCAAGGGGGGCTGGGCTTGGATGCCCGGGGACCCCAAGATGGACCTAACTGAGGGGGTCCCTGTTGTCTGTGCCTGCAAGACCTGTCTTGGACTGTATTCCTGTCATCCAAATAAACCTTCTGCTTTACTGGCTGGCTGAGAGTCATGGTGAATCGCAGGAAGCCGGGGGTGCAGGGCCCTGAGTCCCCCAATACTCCGTGACAGGAGGGAAACTGAGGCACATAGGGATATTAAATATTACAGAAAAGTCCCACTTTGTCGCAGATGGGCTGTCCCTGCCCTGGCTTGCAGAGTGAGTGTTTCCCCCTTGCTGGTCCTAGGCCTGGTCATGGAGCTGGGGGGTCTCCTCCAGGAGGAGGCGCAGCCTCCAGGCTCTCTCCCCGTGATGCTGACCCCTTAGCGAGGAGAAAGGAGCACCCCAAAGACACCCTGCAAGGTCCGTCCCCTCCCCAAGCTGGGGCTAGGGCCAATGCAGGGCAGTGTCTGCAAGGGGCAGCAGGGTGCGCGCGGAGGGGGTGCAGGGGGTGGGGGATGGGACAGGGTGCGCGCGGAGGGCGTGCAGGGGGTGGGGGATGGGATAGGGTGCGCGCGGAGGGGGTGCAGGGGGTGGGGGATGGGACAGGGTGTGCGCGGAGGAGGTACAGGGGGTGGGGGATGGGACAGGGTGTGTCACCCGGTCTTTGCTCCCCAGCTCAGGGCTGCAGTCCTGAGTTCTGCTCAGTGTCGGGATCCCCCTTCCCTTCCCCCGAGTCCTGTGGCAGCCCCCCCGCCCCATCCCTGCCCCTGGGTAACCTGCCGCGCCCCTGTCCCCCCAGGCCCATGACCTGCAGGAGCTGCGGCGAAGCGCCTCGCTGGCCACCAAGGTCTTTGTGCAGCGGGATTACAGCGACGGGACCCTCTGCCAGTTCCAGAACAAGTTCCCCCTGGAGCTGGACAGCCGGGTAGGGAACGCGTTGCCCTGTGCGCTGGCAGGTGGTGGGGCTGGGAGGGGCAGAGCAGGGCCAGGCAGAGCCTCGGGCGAAGGCCCCTGTGACGGGAGTCCCGGGGGCGCCAGGCTGAGGTCACTCAATTAGGGTGAAGTGCACAGGATGGGGCAGACAATCCCCAAACTGGTGGTTATTCTACTACTCGGATTCCCCAAGCCAGCCCCCAACCAGCTGCTGTAACACCTCACTGGTTATCCGGAGCCACCCACAGCTCCCTTAGCAACCCAGCCTTGGGCTCCCACCCTGACACCCAAACCAAATGCAACGAGCGTTACTGAAAATCTTCATCACCAGGGCCGGCTCCAGGCACCAGCTTACCAAGCAAGTGCTTGGGGCCGCCGCTCCGGAGAGGGGCGGCACGTCCAGCTGTTCGGCGGCAATTCGGCGGACGGTCCCTCACTCCTGCTCGGAGCGAAGGACCTCCTGCCGAATTCCCGCCACAGATCGCGATGGCGAGCGCGGCTTTTTTATTTTATTTTTTATTTTATTATTTTTTTTGTTTGGCTGCTTGGGGCAGCCAAAACCCTGGAGCCGGCCCTGTTCATCACATAGAAAGTTCTACCAATCGTGGAGGATCGGACGCCTCACGCACCAGGTTAATGACAGCTTACATCCTGCCAAATACAGGCTGCCAGCCAGTGCTTATTAACGAGACTAAAATGTATTAAAGAAGAACAGAGCAAGAGTGCTGGTTAAAGGTCATTAAACCCCCGGACACGAGTTATAGTTCAATCTCGGGGCGAGCCAGACTGGAACTGGGGACCTCAGGCCTCCCCTGAAGATAACAAGGCCATGGCCGAGGGCTCCCTGGCAGGCTGACACCCCCTGGCAGTAGAATCCCCTATTTCCTGCCTACACCCAGGTCGTTAGTTGCATTGATTAGCAGAAGGCGATGAGCCATTCCAGCAGTTCAGAGACAGTTTACTACAAACTTCCAAGCGCAATAGAGCCAGTGACATTCTTACATTCAGGTTTGATCTAATGCTAATAACCCCCTTTGATCTCTGACTCTAGCTCTAGTGAGAGACAGGAACCAGCTGTTTCCATGGGGAACATCCAGCAAGGGAGAAGGAAACACAGACAATGAGTAGCCCGGCTAATTCTCTGGTTTCCGAGCTCCAGTCTATTTCCCAGCCTTTGTTACTGGTTATAGGGACTGGCCCCTTATTACCACTGACTTCCTTCTCTAACATGCCTTTGAAGGTTGAATTTGGGTCATTTAGCCTACTAGTTGCTTAACCCTTTCTGGCCCTGTGTCACAGCTCCCCCCCCCCCGCTCCTCCCCCAAGTTATTCCTGGTGTCGGCCTGGGGTCCTGAGGCTCTGTGGACTTGTGATCCCTGGGCACGGCCAGCCAGCGGCTCTGGGAAGGGCCTCCCCCCCCCCCCGCCCCCAGCTAGCACAGATGCCAGCACAGCCCTCGGATGGTGCCCGTCACGGACCCCCAGCATCAGTGTTCAGCAACAGCCCCAGGGAGGCCTCCTTCAGGGAGCCAGACCCCCCTAGGGGCTTGCTCTGTCGCTGGGGGAGCCCCTCGGCTTCACCGCCCCCTTGGACCGAGCCTTCAGCACCCCCGGCTCACGCCGTGAGCTCCCTTCAGCGCGTCCACTGGAGAGAGACATGGACCCCAGGGGGCGCAATGCCCCCCACCTCCAGCACCTGCCGGGGCGCAGCCGGCGCGGTTACAGCAGGGGGTTAGGAGGGGCTGGACCCCAGCGAGGCAGGTCTTGAGTAGCACCCCGAGCAGGAGGCTACAGCCTGGTCCAGCTTGGTCAGCCCAGAGCCCCAGCCAAGCAGTGTCCACCCTTGGCTCCCGCTCTGTGTTCAAATTCCCGGCCAGCCCTAACTGGCTTCTCCTCAGCCCTTTGTCCAGCTGGTCACACCCGGCCGGCTTCCTGGGGAGTGGGGGGTCCATTGTCTTCATGGGCCCCCCAGTGACCTGGGTCCCAAACCTGAGCCAGCCAGGAACCATTCCCACCTTTCCCCACCACCTAGATATCCATGCAGCACATAGGGGAAACTGAGGCACACACCGCATGCATACAAAATAGTACAGAAAATTCCCACGCTGGCACTTTCCCCCACCGAGAGCTGCACCCACAACCATGGGGTCTGGGCTGGGGGGCAGCTGGGCCTGGCTGGGGGGCAGCTGTCCAGCCTCACGCTGGGCCAAGTCCTGCATGTGCCCATACGTCTGTGTGCACAGGCCCTGGCTCAGTGTGCGTGAGCAAACTCGCGGGGGTGGGAAGGTGCCCACCCAGGTGTCTGTCTGTGTGCATGTGTATGGGGGGCGCTGTCCTCCCGGGGGGCTCTCTATGGGGCACTGTGATGGCTGTTCCGTGGGTCCCTCATTCCTACCAGCTGAGCTGGTCTGTCTGTGCTCGGGGGTCCTTCAGGGTCAGCTCATTGGGATGTTCACGATGCCCCAGCCCCTGCTGCCGGGCATGGGCTGAGTGCGGCCTGGGCAGGGCTCCCAGTGCTGGCCGGCGGGACCCTGTGTGACCCCCAACGCCCTCACTCGGGTTTCTCTGCCCCAGCTCGAGCGGCAGCTCTTTGAGGAGACAGTGAAGACCCTCAATGGCTTCTACGCCGAGGCCGAGAAGATCGGGGGCAGCTCCTATCTGGAGGGGTGCCTGGCGTGTGCCACAGCCTACTTCATCTTCCTCTGCATGGAGACCCACTACGAGAAGGTAGGGTCGGGCCGGGCCAGGCCGGGCCAGCAGCTGGGTGCCGAGTGCTCAGCCAGGACCCCCATGGCCACAGAGTCGGCCCGGCCGAAATGCAGGGACAAGGCCGCAGCGCCCCTCCCCCAGGTCCCGCCTCCTGCTCTACAGGGGGCAACGGCTGTATTCTCTGCGGTGACCCCCTCCCTCCTTCCTGGCAGGGTCCCCAGGCGGCTCGGAAGGGAAATTCTCCCCGGGTACCCCCCGTGCCAGCCAGCCGGAGCCTGCCCAGGCAGTGATGTGGGAACACTTTTAACAGTGGGGTGCTGAAAGCCAGTTCCCTTCCCCTGTCCTTGCCCCCCTCAGAGCTGGGGCCAGGAGCAGGCTGTGTCTCTGGGGGGGGGGCAGACAGGGGTAAGGGGGCCACTGCTGGGGTTGGGTGCCTGGTCCCCGGGCGTGGGGCTGGGAGCCGGGACCCCGGGCGTGGGGCTGGGAGCAGGGATCCCGGGCGGGGGGCTGGGAGCCGGGACCCCGGGCGGGGGGCTGGGAGCAGGGAGCCCACATGCAGGGTCAGGAGTGGGGCCCTGTGTGAAACCTGGGGCTGCTGCACAATGTTCCCGCTAATTTTTCCATCCATGTGCGCAATGAATTTTGTTCTGTGCAGCACCAATGTGGAGGTGATGCCGAGGTCTGGGGGCCTTGGGACTTCCTCGGGTTATGTGGGAAAGCTGCCAGCTGAGCTCAGAGTAGTACAGTTAGCAGCAAGTGCAGCGGTAAGAAAGGATCTACTAGAGTTGCATAATAATGAATGGGACCGAGAAGGTGAACCGGGAGCTCCTCTGAACCCTTTCAGTCCAAGAACAAGGTGACATTCAACCAAAATGAAAAGCAACACGTCTAAAACTGAGAGGAGACATTTTTTAACATCATGAATCATTGACTTGTGGAACTCACTGCGACACCTGTGCACAGGCGTTTCTAAGCATTCATAAGCACTCTGGAGACATTTAAGAGTAGGTTGGATAAATGTCTATCAGGGATGGTCTAGACAGTATTTGGTCCTGCCATGCGGGCAGGGGACTGGACTCGATGACCTCTCGAGGTCCCTTCCAGTCGTGTTTATATGAATAATACCCCGTCTCCAGAGCAAGCAATGCTCCATGGAGAGCCCCTGTTGCTACCTACGGCAGGAGGGAGACAAATATTAAAAATTACTTCCCTTTCTGCAGCTCCCTCTGCCCTTCTCCTCCCTGTGCCTGACCAATCCTGCTCCTCCCTAGCCCCCGCTGCCCACTGCCGCTCCCTTCCCGCTGCCCCCATCTCCAGCCCAGCCCAGCCCATGGTGAGTGGCTGATGGCAACTCAGCTCACTGCCGGGTCTGGGACGACACTAAGCACAGGAAACAGTGCAGAGCCGTGCCCGGAGCCGAACGCGCTAGCTCAGGGCCTCTCTCCTCAAGGACAGCAGCCCCTTCTCTCAAAATACTCTCTTCCCCCAGCATCAGAAAGACAGCCCAGCCCCGAGAGTGGGAGTGGGTGCCTTTTATAAGCCTGAGGGACAGTGTGGGTGAGTGGATCTGTGGGTGTGCAGGGAAATGAGTGTGAGCAGATCTGTGGGTGTGTGGGGAATTGAGTGTGAGCAGATGTGTGGGTGAGTGAGTGTGAGTGGATCTGTGCGTGTGCAGGGAAGTGAATGCGAGCGGACCTGTGGGTGTGTGGGGAAATGAGTGTGAGCGGATCTGTGGGTGTGCGGGGAAGTGAATGCGAGCGGACCTGTGGGTGTGTGGGGAAATGAGTGTGAGCAGATATGTGGGTGTGTGGGGAAGTGAGTGTGAGCGGACCTGTGGGTGTGCAGGGAAGTGAATGTGAGCGGACCTGTGGGTGTGTGGGGAAATGAGTGTGAGCAGATGTGTGGGTGAGTGAGCGTGAGTGGATCTGTGGGTGTGCAGGGAAGTGAGTGTGAGCAGATCTGTGGGTGTGCGGGGAAGTGAGTGTGAGCAGATGCGTGGGTTTGCGCGAATCCTGAGTGGAAGAAGAGGGTGGATCGGATCCATGAAATCGAGTGAGCTGACGGGAAAGGGAAGGAAATAGACGCACAATCTGGTACAATAACGTTCGGCTAAAGGAAGCTCTAGGACTATTGGTTTATTGCTTTGGCGTCTCATTAACAAGGTTTCGTAGCCCGGCAGGTTCCTGACCCATCCAGTCCACACCAAACACAAACCCTGGTGGCTGGAGGAGTAATAATAAAACTACTAATCAGTTGCGCCTCTTCCCGCTGAGTTTAGACGTAACCGCCCAAGAGCGAGTTTGACGCAGGTAAATCTCAGCCCCGTTGTCCAGCCGGCGGAGCCCTGGGCGGCCTCGCAGACGTGCCCCTTAGCGGGACCCAAGTGCTGGAGCGCCCCCAGGAATCACACGCACACACAGTACAGTCAGGGGGTATTGACCGCGCCCTACCAGGGAAAATGCCCCCTAGGGCCACGGGCCCCACTGCCCCAGTCACCACTGGCATGGGGTGTCCCTTGGGCCGCGCACTCCTGGGGCCTGGCTACATGAGACTCGTGGGGGACGAGGCAGCCGGTGATACAGTCCCCAGCCCTTACCCCGCCCTCAGGGCACAGAGCAGGGGTCTCCTAAGGGCGGTTACTCAGCGAGGGCCCCTCGGGCTCTGAGAGGGGGCTGGGTGCTGCAGAGGGCCCCCCTCATCACACAGGCATCAGGTTGCTGCTGGGCCCGGCTTGCCCTCCCCACAAGGGGCCCCTGCCCCCACGCTCGGCCCTGTGCCCCACAGGCGGCAGCCCCAGAGCCGTGGGGCTTGGGGTTAATGGTCTGGGCAGGCACTGGGGGGGTAACTCAGCCCAGCAAAGCTCTGCCCTGGGGATCCTCTCGGGCAGGGAAAGGCCCAGCTGAGGGGTGTTGCTGGCAGGCACCGCAGCTCTCGGGCCTGTGTGAGCCCTGGGACTGCCCCGCTGCCCTGCCCTTTGCAGAACCCCCGCCTGGCTTCTCCCCCTCCCAGCACTCTGGGGGCGGCATCTCACTATTGCTCCAAACTCCAGCTAGTTCTGCTGCCTGGGCGGTCACCAGCCCCCCCTTTCCCTCAGACACTGCCCCTCCTCTGAGCAGGGGCTGGGAGCCAGGACTCCTGGGTTCTAACCCAGCTCTGCCCCTGACTGTGAACGTGGGCCTGTCGTCCCCCCTCGCTGTTCCCAGGATCTCCCCCTTTCCCAAGCGGACAGTGACCTGCCCCCAGAGGCTGTTGCTGTGGGGCGGGCGCAGTGGGGCGGGTGTGCTGGTTAGCCTCAGTGACAGGCAGCACAGGCAAAGGGCCCGATCCCCTGCCAGGGAAGGATGCAGGATGGTGCCCCGGGCCAGGGAGTCACCCAGGTGCGCCTGGGCACGCGGTGCTGACTGGGCTGTCCCCTTTGCCCTCGCAGGTGCTGAAGAAGATCTCCAAGTACATCCAGGAGCAGAACGAGCAGGTGTATGCGCCACGGGGCCTGCTGCTCACCGACCCCGTGGAGCGGGGCATGCGGGTCGTATCCTCCTGGGATGGACGGGCGGGTGGGCACAGGGCAGGGAAGGTGGGCATGGGTGAGCCTGGTGGGATGGGCACGGGCACCGCTGCCCGGCGCGATGCTCTGACAGTGGTGCACATGGCTCATAGAATCATAGAATATCAGGGTTGGAAGGGACCTCAGGAGGTCATCTAGTCCAACCCCCTGCTCAAAGCAGGACTAATTCCCAGCTAAATCATCCCAGCCAGGGCTTTGTCAAGCCGGGCCTTAAAAACCTCCAAGGAAGGAGACTCCACCACCTCCCTAGGTAACGCATTCCAGTGTTTCACCACCCTCCTAGTGAAATAGTTTTTCCTGATATCCAACCTGGACCTCCCCCACCGCAACTTGAGACCATTGCTCCTTGTTCTGTCATCTGCCACCACTGAGAACAGCCGAGCTCCATCCTCTTTGGAACCCCCCTTCAGGTAGTTGAAGGCTGCTATCAAATCCCCCCTCATTCTTCTCTTCTGGAGACTAAACAATCCCAGTTCCCTCAGCCTCTCCTCATAAGTCATGTGCTCCAGACCCCTAATCATTTTTGTTGCCCTCCGCTGGACTCTTTCCAATTTTTCCACATCCTTCTTGTAGTGTGGGGCCCAAAACTGGACACAGTATTCCAGATGAGGCCTCACCAATGTCGAATAAAGGGGAACGATCACGTTCCTCGATCTGCTGGCAATGCCCCTACTTATACAGCCCAAAATGCCGTTAGCCTTCTTGGCAACAAGGGCACACTGTTGACTCATATCCAGCTTCTCGTCCACTGTGACCCCTAGGTCCTTTTCAGCAGAACTGCTGCCTAGCCATTCGGTCCCTAGTCTGTAGCAGTGCATGGGATTCTTCCGTCCTAAGTGCAGGACTCTGCACTTGTCCTTGTTGAACCTCATCAGGTTTTTTTCTGCCCAATCCTCTAATTTGTCTAGGTCCCTCTGTATCCGATCCCTACCCTCTAGTGTATCTACCACGCCTCCTAGTTTAGTGTCATCTGCAAACTTGCTGAGAGTGCAGTCCACACCATCCTCCAGATCATTAATAAAGATATTAAACAAAACCGGCCCCAGGACCGACCCTTGGGGCACTCCACTTGAAACCGGCTGCCAACTAGACATGGAGCCGTTGATCACTACCCGTTGAGCCCGACGATCTAGCCAGCTTTCTATCCACCTTACAGTCCATTCATCCAGCCCATACTTCTTTAACTTGGCGGCAAGAATACTGTGGGAGACAGTATCAAAAGCTTTGCTAAAGTCAAGGAATAACACATCCACTGCTTTCCCCTCATCCACAGAGCCAGTTATCTCATCATAGAAGGCAATTAGGTTAGTCAGGCACGACTTCCCCTTCGTGAATCCATGCTGACTGTTCCTGATCACTTTCCTCTCCTCTAAATGTTTCATAATTGATTCCTTGAGGACCTGCTCCATGATTTTTCCAGGGACTGAGGTGAGGCTGACTGGCCTGTAGTTCCCCGGATCCTCCTCCTTCCCTTTGTTAAAGATGGGCACTACATTAGCCTTTTTCCAGTCATCCGGGACCTCCCCCGATCGCCAGGAGTTTGTGCAGCTGCAGCAAACGGGCCCCTCTCTGCAACGCCAGCTCTGTCCCGAGCCCAAGACTGGCCCCTGCCCTGGCACTCAGCTACCCCCCCCAGTCCCCCCGGGGCACAGGGCTGGAGGGCCCCGGCTGACCCTGGGAACTGGGAGCAGATACTGGCACAGCCCTGCCTGCCCGTCCCCCTTGTCCTGCTGTCTGTCCTTAGCCTGGGCCCAGATCGAGATCTCCATCTATGAGGACAGATGCAGCAGCGGCAGCACCAGCAGCGCCAGCACCAGCAGCGGGGGCGGGGGGGGCCGGTGACTGGCAGGGAGTCCCTGCAGGGACGAAGGCCTCGCCGAGCTCCGCCGGCTGCGGTACCAGAGCACCCGCTTCTGAGCACCCCCGGGAGGGAGGGGCTGCGGGGACCCCAGCGGAGACCTGCTGCCGGAGCGGGGCGAGGGCGCCTTGGGCTGAGCCCCATGGGGCCCCTTGGTAGCCAGCCCAGCCCAGAGCCAATGGGCCTGTCCCAGGACTTGCCCCCAGCCCATGCCCTGGGCAGTGCCCCCTGGGGCATCCCCCTCCCATAAAGCCAAGAGCTGAAGGAGCTGCAGAGGGGGCAGCGGGGGGATCCTGCCCCGGGGGGGCTGCCGGCCGCTGCTCCTGCTGCAGGGAGTGTAGCCCCGGCACACGGCGTCTGCACGGCCCTGCTGTGGCTGGCCAAGCCCCAGGCACCGCCCTGTACGGGGCGCTGTGCCTCCCACCCCAGGCCATGTCCTCCCCCCTCCGCAATCCCCTCCCAGCTAACGACTCCCACTCCATTCCCAGCTGCTTTGGGCCAGAGACCCGGCTTGGTGGGGCCCTGGGGCACCATCCGCCTCGGCTGTCCAGGCACCCGCCCCGCGTGAATGAGCCCATTGGGGACACTGGTGGACGTGCGGGGGAGAGGGAGGGGCTGGGCGGTGACGGCACATCCCAGGGGGTCACCATCCCTCGCCAAACTCCTCCTCAGCCGAAGGGATTGGAGCCCACACCCCGGGGGCTGCATGGCCCAGCCCCGCCCTGCCTGCTCCCCGTCCCTTTCCCTGCATGAGCCCGTCGCTTCCCGCAGCATGAACCGCCCCACCCCAGAGCTCATGGCTCCAGGGCTGGGGCCGTGGCCTGGGGGCTTTGTGCCCCCATCAAAGGTTAAAGTGCTGACCCTACCCACGGGGGAGGAGCGACCCATCACCCCCATCAGGGGCGCCCCCCCAAGGCAGTTTTCCTGGAAGGTGCCCCCCCGCGTCCTGCCTGGGCTGGGGGGTGCCCTGAGCCGGGCCAGCTCCAGGGGGGGCAGGGATGGGGCTAGAGAGGAGAGCCAGGCCCGGCCCTATGGGGCGGGGGCACTGCAGGGAATGGGGCAGAGGGTGACAGGTGAGGTTCCCTGGCCGGGATGATGCCGGAGGCCAAAGTGAATGGCCCATGGACCTGCCCTACGCAGCAGGGGCGCTGCAGAGCCTGGGGCAGAGGGGCGATGGGGCAGGGCTGAGCAGGTATCGCTCTCAGAGGGCTCTGGGACAGCAGGCTGGGGGCACAGAGCACTGGGAACGGCCCCTGCCCCCCCCCCCCCCCCGGACACACAATAAACCTTGTGCTGCCAGCCCTGCTGCTGCACCACTTCCTCCCGCGTCGAGGGGACGAGGGAAGCGGGCAGCGGGGGGGCCCTGCTGGCTGGGGGGGGGCTCTCCTGGCCTGGGGGCGGCAGCCGGGCAGCAGGCCTGGTCTGGACCTAACACCACAATCGCAGGGCTGGGGAGCCCGCTGGTACCTGGGCTGTCCCAGAGCTAGGTACAGGGAAACCAGGCAGCTGCTGGGGGTCTCTCCCCTGGCTCACGTAACCCCCCTGCCTGGGGCCCCGCTCCACTCTGCTCCCCCCAGCTAGCTCCCCTGGCCCCACCTGGTGGTAAAAGGCAGCACTGCAGCTGGGAGTCCGTGCAGGGCACTGTACAGCCCCCCGCTACTGGATCCCGTCGGCGCCTGCACCCCCAGCACACGCTGCGCTGCCAGGGGAGCCCGGGAACACAAATCCAGCAGGGGGCGACGGAACAGACAGGGGGCCAGAGGAAGGCGTGGGGAAGGGGGGGCACATTCAGGAGAAGGGGAAAGGGGACTAGACGGGGGGTGACAGCTGGGGCCAGGGCAGATCAGGGCTGGCCGGGCGGCACCCAGAATGGCAAAGAACAAGGGGGCAGGAAATCACACGGGAAAACAGGGACGGAGGGAAAATCAGTGCAGGGGAAGGGGGGCTTCAGCCTGGTGTGGGGCAGGGAGCGACTGTCTGCGGGCAGGACGTTCGGCCCAGGCCGGGGTGTGACGGGCCGAGGACTGCGTCAGCCGGGAAACGCTTCATTCATCCAGCACCAGGCATGAGCAGCGCCGGCTGGGCCAGAGCCCTGCGCCGGCTGGAGGGGAGGCCAGGCCGCAGGGGGAAGGAGCCAGGGTTGCACGGCCCCTGCAGCTGGGGACTTGTTCTCTCGGTGCCCCCAGGGGCTGCAGTGGGTCTGGGGGTTGCTGTGGGTCTGGGGCGGCCCAGGGCTAGGGGCTGCTGTGGGATGGTCGCTGCCCTGGGCGTGGGGCTGTGCTGGGCCTGGGGGCTGCAGTGGGTCTGGGGGTGGCCCGGGACTAGGGGTTGCAGTGGGCATGGGGGTGGCCCTGGGCGTGGGGGCTGCAGTGGGTCTGGGGGTTGCCGTGGGCGTGGGGCGGCCTGGGGCTAGGGGTTGCAGTGGGCGAGGGGCTGCCGTGGGATGGTGGTTGCAGTGGGCGTGGGGCTGCCCTGGACGTGGGGGTTGCCGTGGGCGTGGGGGCTGCCGTGGGCGTGGGGGCTGCCGTGGGATGGTGGTTGCAGTGGGCGTGGGGGCTGCCCTGGACGTGGGGGCTGCCGTGGGCGTGGGGCAGCCTGGGGCTAGGGGTTGCAGTGGGCGAGGGGCTGCCGTGGGATGGTGGTTGCAGTGGGCGTGGGGCTGCCCTGGACGTGGGGGTTGCCGTGGGCGTGGGGGCTGCCGTGGGCGTGGGGCGGCCTGGGCATGGGGCTGCCCGGGGCTAGGGGCGCAGGCAGCGGCGCCGGTCGGGGCCCAGGGAGAAGCCGCTGTGGCAGTGGCAGTGGAAGGAGCCCTGCTCGTTGTGGCAGACGTGGTCGCACAGCCCCTGCTGCTCCCGGCACTCGTCCACATCTGAAAGAGAAGGGGGGAGGCGTCACCCCGCAGAGCCCAGCTGGGCCACGGGCGCCGGGCTCTCTCCGGGGGGCTGGTGGGCAGGGATGAGGGCTGCGGGGCCAAGCTCTGCCTGATGCCGGTGGAGGGAGCCGGGCAGAGACGGCAGCGCCAGGCGGGGCCAGCGGATGCTCTGCCTGTGCCAGTCCCGGCCACGCGTGGGCTCCATGGCCACCTAGTCCGGGTGGCACCTGCCTCACAGGCCGAATTAACCCCTGTGCTGCTGCAGCCTCCTGCGTCCAGGCGGCTCTGCCCTCCAGCCTGGGACAATGGGGGGCCCCTTCCCCGGGCCCCGCTGCCTGCTGCCCCGGAACCCGGCCTGCCCCCCGGCCTGGGGCCCGGCTACTCACCCAGGCACTGGCCGGCGGCGTGGGCGTCAGGCCGGAAGCCCGGGCGGCAGCGGCAGGTGAAGGCCCCTGGGGTGTTGGTGCAGAGCTGGCTGCAGGCATGCAGCCCCCGGGCACACTCGTCAATGTCTGGGGAGCAGGGAGAGAGCAGGGGGTCAGTGGGCGGAGCTCCAGCAAGCCCCGCCCCCTGAGCCTCCTTGGCACCCCGGGTACTCGCATGCTGCCGAACTGTGCCATTGGCCGAGACAGGCATGTGACCGCCCCTTCCAACCAATCGCCCTTCAAACCGGAGCTGCTCATTCATTTTGGGGAGCCAAAAGTGGATTGGCTGAGGCAGGGTCACATGACTGTCAGCCCCCCCATGGTTCAGAACAGATGGGGGGGGTGTTAAAGATGTCCTGTAGGGGCCCCCTGATTGCCCCCCACCCACCCGCTCCCTGGTTGCCCCAGTGACCCCCAGCCCCCTTGCCAGCAGCTGGCCTAGCAGGAGCTAATGGGGCCGGAGCCAGCCCGTAGCCCCCAGCCCACCCCTGGGTGCCGACGCCTTGGGCACGCTGGGCAGCACGGACGAGCTCTCAGCCGCTGGCTTGTGTCAGCTGGGACTGGTACAGCTGGGTCCGACGCCCACCCTCCTTTCCCTTCCCCACGACCCTCAGCCGCCCTCTCTGCATGCGCAAAGCAGGAGAAGCGGGCCCAGCTCGGTGGCTGGGGTGGAGAAAGAGCCAGTCACCCAGCCGGGGACCGGAACTCAGGGCCTGGGACTTGTGTACCCATCCCGTAGGCTTAGCACCGAGGGGTCCCGCCAGGGCGAGAGGGGGTATGACCCTCTCACATTCCACCTGCATCCCATGCAGCCCCATGCCATGGCCAACCTCACCCCGCCCCAGGCACCCAGGGAGCTGGCGCCAGCTTGGAACCAGCGGGGCCCCCAGGCATCACCCCCCAAGCAACTCATCAGGCAGGTGCAAATTGACAGTATAGAGTTTATTGGGTCGCTTCTCTGGGGAGGGGCTGGAAGACTGAGCCGGGTCCAACTCCAGACAGGGGGGTCAATATCCTAGAAAACACAGCGGGGGGCGTCCTCCCGCACAGTGATTGGGGGGGGTCCTCCATTGCTGAGATGGGAGCAGGGGAAGCAAACCTTGCAGGCCAAACCAGCAGGCACATGATACAGAATCGATTCGACTGAGCAAGCAACTACCCCAGAGCCACCATCCTTGTTAAGGGCCAGCTCCCATGAGGGGGGCACTGACGGGGTCACAGGGCGCTTCCCTGTCTGTTTTCTCAGAAAACATGCAAGGGGTGATTGGCACAGGGCTCTGCCTTTAGCACGGTCGCTGCTGTGGCCCGGGTGGCTCCGTGCCCTGCTCAAACATGGCCCCGGCCCAGCCAGTGCTTCGAGGGGCATGGGATGGGGGGGGGTAAAGAGACAGGAGGACAGAGAGGCGGAGAGGGGCGGGGGCGGGGCCAGAGGGACAGAGAGGCAGAGGGAGGCAGAGACAGTCCAGTCCGTACACACAGGCTGGCTCTGGCTGGTCATTGGCAAAGGTTAAAGTGCATAGAAGTGAAGGCAGAGTCCGAGGCCCAGCGGGAGGAGGGGGCTCGGGGGGCGCCAGGCCCAGAGCCGGCTCCCTGCAGAGGGGTATCCACCGAAAAAGGCCACTTGCGCTGCACAGAGAAGGAGAGACAGAGAGGAGGGGAGGGAGGGTCAGTGGCAGCCAGTCGGGGCAGAGGTTGGTCAGGGTCAGCCCTGCCATGGGGCTGGGACCAGCTCCAGGAGCATGGGCAGATCCACACGGCCAGTAACCAGGCTGGGCCTGCGGGGGGCGCCGAAACACCTTTAACCAGGGGCCAGGGCTCCCCAGGCTTCCAGAGCGCCCTGGCACTGGGCGGGGGCTGGTCTGGTTCTCTGGGCCGGGCAGCCCCAGTGTGGCACTCACCCACGCAGGCCGTGCCGTCCTCGCTGGGCTCGAAGCCCCGGCTGCAGCGCCGGTTGCTGCGGCACCGGTACCCGCCGTAGGTGTTGGTGCAGAGCGGCTTTTCCCGGGGGCACACGAAGGGGAACTCGGCACATTCGTCCGTGTCTGGAACCGGACAGGGCACAGCGTGAGCCAGGGCACAGCCTGGGCTCCGGGGCAGGTGCTTAGGGTTACCAGATTTAAAAAATAAAAAAAGAGGACACTCCACGGGGCCCTGGCCCCGCCCCTTTCCCACCCCCGGCCCCGCCCCAACTCCGCCCCTTCCCCACCACAACTCTGCCCCTTCCCCAAAGTCCCCGCCCTAACTCCCCCTCCTCCCTCCCAGCCACGGGGAAAGGGCTGCCCCAGCGCTACCGGCTTCACGGTTTGCCGGGCAGCCCCCAGACCCTGCGCCCCCGCCCCGCGCTTCCCCAGCGTAACTGGAGCCCGGGAGGGGAAGCGCCCAGCCGGGGGCGCAGGGTCTGGAGGCTGCCCAGCAAACCGTGAAGCCGGTAGCGCTCGGGCTTCGGGCAGCCCCCTTGCCTCCGGACCCTGCGCCCCCAGCCGGGCACTTCCCCTCCCGGGCTCCAGCTGCTCTGCTCCAGCGGCGCAGGGTCCAGAGGCAAGGGGGTTGCCCGAAGCCGGTAGCGCTCGGGCAGCTTGGCTCTTAAACAGAGCCGAAGAGTCAGGGGAGGAGCAGAGCAGCTGCGGGAGGGGAAGTGCCCGGCCAGTATTTTTCCCAGACATGTTCGGCTTTTTGGCAATTCCCCCCGGACGGGGGTTTGATTACCAAAAAGCGGGACATGTCCAGGAAAAACCGGACGTATGGTAATCCTACGGGCGCTACAGCTCCCCACCCGCCCAGACGCGACAGCCACCATGGCTGGGCCACAACCAGGGCCCCCCAAGAGCCCCCCCCCCCCCCCCCCGGCCAGGCTGCAGCCCCACACACTTTGCCCTACAGCCATGCAACAGTCCCCCGTCCTCCTGCCAGGCTGCAGCCCCCCTGCCAAGTAACCGGCCCAGAAATGCCCTGGCATACAGCCCCTCCCCCAGCCACGCTACAGCCCAAGCCCCCCGCATGGCTCCTGCCTGGCCCAGCCCCTCCCGCGGGCGCATCGCAAGCAGTGACTCACCAACACAGCGTCCGTTCTCATGCTGGGAGAACCCCTGGCCACACTGCATCAAGGGGAGAAGCACAGACCCGGGGGGCTGGGATTAGTGTGGGGAGGGGCTGCCCCAGGCCCCCCAGCTCAGGGCCCGCCCTGTCTGCAGCCAGGCAGGGGCATGGGGCACTGACTCCCCAGCGCTCCGGAGCCCACACACCAGGGACGGTGTCGCACAGGGCAGGGCAGCTGGCAGGGGTGGCTGGGCCTGGCCTGCCTGGGTGAGGCCAGAGGCACCATGTCCCTGGCCTGTCCCGTCCAAGCGGGTGTCTGTCTGTCTGTCTGCGTCCTGCTGTTGGCTCCCTGTGCCATGTCCCCCTCCCTGCCTCTGGGAGCTGCCCCCAGCCCAGCCTGGCCCCACTCTGTGCCAGGTGCGCTGCTTGGCACTCACCTCCAGTGAGGTGGGCGGGAGCTGCCCCTCAGCACCCTGGGGGTAGGGGATTTCCAGCACCGAGTTGGTCTCGCTGCTGGCCACAGCCCGGGTCACAACCCTGCCATCCGGCCACGTCACCTCCAGGCTGCTGGCTTCGTCCCGGCCTGCGGAGGAGAAGCCATCAGAGTGGGCAGCCGGGGGGCCGGGCGAGGGAGCAGATCTCAGCAGTGCAGGCCGCTGTCCGCCCAGGGGACCCTCCTCTCCCTGCTGAGAGCAGCAGCTTGGGGGGCAGTGGGGTGGGCAGGGCGAGGGCCCAGCGCCAAGACACCGTTCGGTCCAGTTCCTGAGCGCTCAGCTGTCCTGCTCACCCCACGGGCCTGGCTGGGCCGGAACCGGGGGGGATCAGGGGGCCTGGAAGCGCCCACCTCTGCACAGCAGCAGCTTGGAGGGGGCAGCAGGAGCTGCTCAGCTCCCCCTCACGGCCCAGGCAGCAGGCACCTAGCTGCAGCCAATGCTTTGAACCCCAACAATGAGCCCCCCAGCCCCCCAATCTGTTAGCCACCAACTCTCTGGGCCAGAGAGTGTTAAAGGAACAGACCCCGCCACAGCAGAGCTGGGGGGAGGGGGAGGGAGAACCCAGGGCAGGGTTAGCACATGGCAGCGGGTTGGAACTGAGGGGCATCAGCAGGGCTGTGGGGAGCCCAGGGCTGGATAAGCAGGGGCTGCGGGTCGGGAGTGAGGGGCACCGGCAGTGCTGGGGTGGGCAGGGCTGGGCTAGCAGGGGGCTGCGGGTCGGGAGTGAGGGGCGCCGGCAGAGCTGGGGGGCCAGGGCTGGGCTGGCAGGGGCTGCGGGTCGGGAGTGAGGGGCACCGGCAGTGCTGCGGGGGAGGGCAGGGCTGGGCTAGCAGGGGCTGCGGGTCGGGAGTGAGGGGCACCGGCAGAGCTGGGGGGCAGGGCTGGGCTAGCAGGGGCTGCGGGTCGGGAGTGAGGGGCACCGGCAGTGCTGGGGGGGGGGGCAGGGTTGGGCTAGCAGGGGCTGCGGGTCAGGAGTGAGGGGCACCGGCAGAGCTGGGGGGCAGGGCTGGGCTAGCAGGGGCTGCGGGTCGGGAGTGAGGGGCACCGGCAGAGCTGGGGAACACAGCAGGGAGTCTAATGCTGCCCTGACCGCATGTCTCAGCTCCGGCCAGGAGCCGCAGACAGATGCCCAGGGCTGCCGGCGACTCACCTAGGCCGAAGTGCGCCACAGGCTCCATCTCGCACAGGTAGCCCGAGCCACCGTCGATGATGCGCAGGTGCGCCCCGCTGCGCCGGGTGAACAGCACCACCCTGGCCCCCCGCGCAAAGGCCCCGAAGCGGGTGCGTGGGATGACGCGGAGCCAGTTATTGCCAGCGCCCTGTGGGAGACAGACGGGTGAGACGAGCCGGGCAGGGGGTGGGGATTTTCTGGGAAGTTTGTAGGAATACTCTGTGTGCCTCAGTTTCCTCCATGCTGCTCTGTCACCTGGGGGTGGAGAAGGGCTGGATACTTGGGTGTGTGGACCAGGCTGTAGCCTCCTGCTCGGGGTGCTACCCAAGGCCTGCCTAGCTGGGGTCCAGCCCCTCCTAACCCCCTGCTGTAACCGCGCCGGCTGCGCCCCAGCAGGTGCTGGAGGTGGGGGGCATTGCGCCCCCTGGGGTCCATGTCTCTCTCCGGTGGACTCGCTGAAGGGAGCTCACGGCGTGAGCCGGGGTGCTGAAGGCTCGGTCCGAGGGGGCGGTGAAGCCGAGGGGCTCCCCCAGCGACAGAGCAAGCCCCTGGGGGGGTCTGGCTCCCTCCCGGGGGCCTCCCGGGGGCTGTTGAAGAGAACCGGCCCTGTGGGCCTGTGACGGGGGGCAGAGGCGGGCTGGGGAAGGCACCACGAGGATGGGAGGTTGCTGAACGCACCAGAAGTATTTTGCTGTAAGTTCCTGGCAGCCAAAGGGAACAGCAGGAGAAGGGGGTGTGACCTGCCCCTCGGGGCATCGCCAGCCCCTGCTGGGAGAGGGGGGGAAGCGGGTAGCAGCTGGCACGGCTGGAGAAGGACGATCGGTCCGAGAAGCAGGTTCTAGGAGGGTCTGAGAGCAGCAGAGGCAGCAGCCGGAGCAGCAGCAGGGCGTCCGTGCCACCCGGGGCCCCCGTCTTGCAAGGGGTGTCCTCGCGACCTGGGTCCCTTGACAGATTGGAGGTGGGGGGAGCTGAGCAGAAAACGTGGCTTGTGGACAGGAAGCCCAAGGATCTGCACAGCGCAGGCCGGCTGGCAGAGCAGTTTGTGGGCAGCAGGGCCAGGCATGGAGAGATCTGGAGGGACCGGCCCAGGTCAAGGACCCAAAGAGAGGCCACCCAGGGGTGCCCCAAAAGCAGGACTCTGGGAAGCCCAAATCCGGGGTGACGGTGGATGCGGCCGACCCCCTCCAAGGGACCTCAGAGACCTGTGATGTCGTTTGTGTGGAGCAGGCGTCTTTGGCCCCAGGGAGGTGGCTGGGAAGGAAGTGCAGGTACTGGACACGGGCGCTGAGGTGACGCTGGCACGGCCCTGGGGTGGGCCCAGAACAGTTAGTGCCCATGAATCTTGTGCCCTGAGGGGGGTGTTTGGCCCCTCAGTGAAGAAGGACCTGAGATGGGGCCAAGGAGGGGCCCAAGAGGCAGGATCAGCAACCCGCAGAGGTGCTGACGGGAGATGATCCGGACATGTGGCTGGAGCTAAAGCCTGCACACACTCCCCAGCCTTGACTCAGGGTCGCAGACTGTTGCGGGGGCGGGGGCCTCCAGCTGGGGGAGACACTCCCGGGGACCAGGCTGAATGGGGCAGAGCCAGAGACTTCATCTGGGGGAAGGGGGATGACACAGTGGGAATGTGCTTAATGTTTTCTCTGAATACTGGGTGTGCGCCAGTTTCCTCTGTGTGTTACACAAATACCTAGGGGGTGGGACAAGGGGCTGTGATTTTTGCTGAACCCCCAGTGAGCAGGTGTGCCTGCCCCTCGCTGCCTGACATAAATAATGGCCGAAGTACTCTGTAACCTGGCAACGGATGGTCGGGGCTGTGACAAGTTGGAGCAAGGAGAAGGGTGGAGACCAGGTGGCCCTTTTGCCTGGGAAAGAGGCAAAGGACGGAGGAGAGGCAACAGGAGTGTCTGAGGCTGGGCTGCTGGGAGCAAGTCGGGCTCCTGGCTTGGGACTCCGGGGGGATCCCCCCAGATGGACTTTTGTGAATGTCCCCGATTTCTGTGCTGTGTTCTACGCTGTGCTCCCGAGCGACGACTAATAACCCGTCTGTGTCCCACGCTGGCCGAGAGTCACTGCTGGCTGCGGAGTGGGGGGCAGGGCCCGTGGGGGGCGCGTGAGGCTTCCCCGGGTGTCCGATCCAGGAGCACTCGCTGCAGGGAGCTCCCGGGGTGGGGTGAACAGGGGGCTGAACGCTCCGAGGTCAGACCCAGGGAGCAGCGACGCCCAGGAGGAGTCTTGCCCTGGGGAGCGTGTGCCCTGAGGGGAGCCGCCCTGCACCGGAGCCCTGCCTGACTTCATTCGGGGAGGTGCCCGCGCACCCAGCCGGGGACTCCGTGATGGGGAAACTGAGGCACGCACAGTATTCATATAAAGTCTTTACAGCAAAGCCCTAATGTGGCCCAGGGGGCGAGCACGGGGCCCCAACGCACCTGGGTGCCCCTGAAGACAGAGAGCGGCTGCGCCATGGACTCGCCGTGGGACAGGATCAGGTCCAGCAGCCCATCGCCATCGAAGTCAGTCACTGCACCCCCTGCAATGACACCAGGGGCTGGGGGTCAGCCCCCATCGCAGTCCCCCACCTCCCGGCCCAGCTCTGCCTGGCTCTCACGCCAGCCCCGGCTCAGCCTGCACCTGGGGAACAGCTCAGGTGTCCACAGCCTTGCAGGGATGATCCACCCCATGCCCAGTAGCCATGTCGGGCTGCAGGCAGCCCAGAGGGACAGACAGCCGGGAAGCAGCCCAGGCTACAGAGGGCCATTTCTTGCCTAAGATGAAAGAGAGTCAGTGTCAGGGGTAGAACCCAGGAGTTCTGGCTCCCAGCCCCCCCTGCCCTGACCCCTGCCCTCCCAGAGCTGGGGATGGAACCCAGGAGTCCTGGCTCCCAGCCCCCCCTGCCCTGACCCCTGTGACGAACTGGGACTGTTCTTACTGTGGTCTGTGAATGCTGACAGGGGAGTGTGGCTAGGATAGTCTGCATTGGGGGATGGGAGACTGCCCGAAGGAGAATACCTGAGCATGTAACATGAGAACCCAGGAAGGGGTTGGAGGCCAGGTGACACCTTGGCCCGGGAAACTGAACAAAGGCTGTGGGAGGGGTCGCTGAAGGCAGAGTTTTGGAAGCTGGCTGGTGAGATGGTTGGGAGGCAGAGATGGCTCTGACCTCCCAAGGGGGCTGCGGTGCCCCTGGGACCCCAAGATGGACCTAACTGAGGGGGGTTCTGTTGTCTGTGCCTGCAAGACCTGTCTTGGACTGTATTCCTGTCATCTAAATAAACCTTCTGCTTTACTGGCTGGCTGAGAGTCATGGTGAATCGCAGGAAGCCGGGGGTGCAGGGCCCTGAGTTCCCCCACACTCCGTGACAACCCCCTAACCCCCATGCCCCTCCCAGAGCTGGAGATGGAACCCAGGAGTCCTGGCTCCCAGCCCCCGCTGCCCTGACCCCCTAGCTCCATGCTCCTCCCAGAGCTGGGGATAGAACCCAGGAGTCCTGGCTCCCAGACTCCCCTGCCCTGACCCCCTAGCCCCCATGCTCCTCCCAGAGCTGGAGATGGAACCCAGGAGTCCTGGTTCCCCGGCCCCTGCTCTGACCATTAGATCATGCTGCCTGACAGTAGGTTCTTCAACTTTCCTGCCTGTCGCCTGCAGCACGCACAGAGCCAGGTTCGGGTCCCCGGGGTGGGGTTACGTCAGCAGCCATTGGCCTGTGCCAGGCTTGGCTCCCCGCACTGAGGGGCAGCCCCCTGACCCTGACCCCCAGGAACTGACGGAGGCACTGGGCAGCTGAGGGTGCAGAGGTGCCAGGCTGGGGGCAGGGACTGGAGAGGACAATGGAGCCATCGATCCAGCCGCCCGCAACCCGGAGCCAGCCCAGGATTCGCCCGCTCGCTCCCAGTCCCGCGCAGTGTCACCCCACTGACCCCCACAGTGCCCAGGGTCCCCAGGCAGCACACCCTGGGGCATCTCAGCACCTGGCCCAGCCCCTGAGGGGCAGCAGGCGTGGGGGACTCACCAGTGCCTCGGCCCTCGGGCTCCATGGCATCTCCTGGGTTCAGCTCCTCGATCACGGGGTACGAGTGCTCCCTGCGGATGATCCTGCAGGGCCAGGCAGGGGACGAGGGTGAGAGCCAGGCTCCGGGGCCCCAACCCCACCGGCTGCCCGAGCCCCTCCATGTCTGTTGGCCACGCGACCCCTTGCCCGCGAGCCTCTGGCTCCACGCAGGGTCCCTGGGCTGCAAGGGGCAGGGTTGGCAGAGGGGGCAGCCGTGTTGGGCGAGAGCCCATGTCAGCGCTGCATCCCGGCGGGAGCCCTGCCTGGCGCACACAGCATCGTCTCCCTTCGGCACCAGGCAGGGACAGACTCGGAGCCCCTGCTGGAGAGACTGCCAGGCTCCCGCAGAGCCAGATGGGCCTTAGTGCGGGCAAATGGTGGGGCCGGAGAGTGGCCATGGGGCTGGCCGTGCGGACACTTGGCACTATCCACCCGGGACAATGAGCTATCAATCCCCACAATTAACGAGGGGCCATTAGCGCTGTGAGTGAGGGGCTAATAATGACATTGCAAAGGGCTTAGTCACAGTGGCTGGTGCCCGCGGGCTCTCGTGGGCACACCTCCAGCTCCACGCCAGGGGCACCGGAATCCAGCCCGCCTGCCCTACCTCCTGGGCACGCAGCGGTCCCCGGCTCTCCTGGGCATGTGGCCCATCTCCTGGGTGGGCAGGTGAGCTGCTCCCAGCCCCCGCCCGGTAGGCAGCCTGCCCTCTGACCCTGCCCCGGTGGGCGGCCCTACCGGAAGAGGCGGTTGGCGGAGGAGCCCCGGTACGCGATGTTGTTGAAGAACACCTCCAGCTCCTGGTTGTTGTCGAAGTCGGCCGCAAGGACGGTGCGGACGGGGGACGGCATGGAGAACTTGGGCGTGGCGATGTCCTGTGGGAGAGACGGGTCAGGGTGTAGTTCTAGGATTTATTGTTTGTATTTTGTATAATTTAGAGTGAAGGATAAAGAATAATAAGATAATAATGTAGCCATGATTGTTTTTCTTCTGCATTGCAACTTGATGTTCCTGTTCAAAATATTCTGTGGAAATTAATTGTGGTTTGTGTGTGAATGAGGAATTTGTGTGTTAAGAGAGAAGTGTGAAGGCCATCGCAGAACCAGATGTTCTAGGGAGAAACCAGAGACAGACGCAAGGGTGCCAGGAGGCTTCAACATGCCCCTATTGACATGTCAGAGGAAGGCAGATTGACGACTGTAAAGATGAGACAGGCACCTATCAGTGGGGACAAGAGAGCAGTGATCAAACCCAGCCTGGGGTAACTCCCTGAGAGACGTGAGGAAAGAACAAGATAAAGGATGAGAAGGCCAATTTAAGAAAACAAGCCCTTGTCAAACAACAATTGATTACAGCATGACTCGTTGGTCCCAGTGAAGGAAAATCACTATATAAACAGGGGGCCTTGCCATGAAAACTTTGGGGTCGTCCTGCCAAGACTTCCCCAGAGCATCGTGTCACAACCAACAGAACCCGGCTCCTCCCTACCCGTGATCAACCTGGCCGCGGGGTGTGTGTGTGTGTGTGTGATTGAATGCACATGCTAACCGTTGTATCTCCA